>NC_081204.1:31860133-32460133 GCF_902713425.1 Acipenser ruthenus | reverse complement strand
AAAGCCATGAAATAGCGAAGGAGACCAGATACAGTATACATGTGGGGGAGAGTCTCATTAGCTGTAGTTGCTAGGCTCCTGTAGATGGTCCCTCTGTAAACTGCCCGTGCTGACCCTGTCTGTTTGTTTTCAGATGGTCTGATGGACTGTGTTGATCCTGATTGCTGCCAGCAGGCCAGCTGTTACAGCGGGCCTCTCTGTCAGGGCTCCCCTGACCCCCTCGACCTCATCCAGCAGAGCCAGCCGCCCTTCGCCCAGCTCCCCCCACGGCTGTTCTTCCAGAGAACCCGATTCCTCATCGGCAGGGACAGCACGCACGTCCTCCCCGGGGATGTCCCCTTTGACAGCAGGTGCGTTTCATTGAAGGAGCCACAGGTTACAAACCCCCCTATCTCCCTATAAAACAACCATTTCACTGCCAGCGGATCACTGATAGGTGATGTTGACAGATGTATTATTATTATTATGTGCATCATTTTTTATTTCACTGTTGTGTTTTATTATTATTATTATTAGTAGTCGGAGTAGTAGTCGTAGTAGAAGTCCTATTGTGTGGGTTCCAGTCACATTTGAATTCTGCCCACTATAAATATGTATGATTGATTTCTTTCTGTAAGATTGACTTCACATTAGAAACTATCCAGTCAATCGCTTCAGTCAGACCAGTGCCTGCTAGTGAAGTGCCTCCACTGATTCAATGAGATCATCACGTATGGAATAGGTGGCCCGTTATGGGGTGTTACGTGACCCTTGTTAAGGGTATGGTCTATGCCTTGTGTAAGACAGACCATGTGGTATTTGAATAGAGACATACAGGCATCTCCCATCCATGATCCACCGCTTGGCTTCAGCCTTAGTTTAATACCATGAACCCACTCTTCATACAATGAGCTAGAACAACAATAATAATAATTTCTGCTCTGAGGGAAGATCTATTCCCAGGTATCATTTCCCAGGTATAATGACTCATTTCTGCTTGTTATTGGTCTATCCGCAAGGTGTTCTGTTCATGCTGAAACCGCTCAGCTGCACTGAATTAAGCGCAGACTCATAAGCAATGTTTGTTTTTTTTGTTTCCAGAATCTATTTTCATGAATCAAATAAAATTGGAGTGTCAAACTGTATTTTAGTCCGAAAAAATTGACTTTAAAAACAAAATCCCATATCTAGTAAAATATACATACTGTAGATGCCATTCCAAGATTTCCCAGAAGTCTTTTGTGGGACCCTTGAAGTGCTGCATGTGATTAATTATTGTGTGTGATTTAAAGTTAAGCATCTTCTTACATTAACCGTCGCTGGTGTTCTGCCTCTCACATACTATTCTACTTCAGATATGTAAGACCCTATTAACAAAACTCAAACTCATTCCATGTATTACTCAGGTTGATACTCATGGAAGTTTTCTAAACTTTTGCCGAAGAAGCTGACAACAGTCAGGGACGATTTGTCTTTGAAAAGCTTAGTGAATAGGGCCAACAGTATTATTATTATTAATAATATAACGGTTTATTTATTACTGTAACCTTTTCGATTGTCTGCAGCCGAGCCTGTGTGATCCGTGGTCAGGTGGTCGCTGTGGACGGGACTCCCCTGGTTGGCGTCAATGTCAGCTTCCTCCGCCATGCTGATTATGGATACACCATCAGCCGACAGGACGGCAGGTAGGAGGGACGCTCTCTATCTCCCTCTTATCCTTCCAGCCCCATTGCACACTCTGATAAACCCCTCCCTGCTTAGTTATTGGATTAATAAGAAGTGGGATGTCTGGCTTGTGAGCCTGCACATTACATGCCCTTCAATGAAATCAGGAAGTTGTCCTTCATCCTTAATTCAGACTGCAACCAAATCGAGTATTTATTTTTGTTTAGTCTGTGAGAGACTCATTTTGAAGAAGTAAACTATTTATGTGATTCCAGCAGTAGGTCTAAACGGAAGCTGTTTGTTTTTTGCGATATATAAATATGATAGCTGATATACGTTTTATTCAGCAGCAATTTGCATATTTGCAATTTTGCGCTTTGGGATGCCTTGGCATGAAAGGTGCTATACAAAATAAATTTGATTGATTGATTGATTGATTGATTGATTGATTGACAGTGCATGGAACAATTAAAGACGCAGTCAAAGCTGACAGTAAACCACACTTTAAAGACAATCAGTTATGCAGGGGACAGAGAGATTTGTTTATCTATTTTGTCAGCTGTGTGATGAGATATTCTAGCATGTTTTTTTTTTTATCCCATTTGTTAAGACAGACTACCCCATTTAGACATATATGGTGCACTGTTTATAACCTCTGAAACAATATTCCAGTAATTGTAAAAGCATCTTATTGTGTGAACCACATTGAGTACTAAGTATAGTAATGGAAAATATTTGGGCATGTGTTTGGCGTTGAGTATGGCTTGATGGCAAGGGTGTTTGGAAACCAGAATTGTGCACCATGGGAACTGCTTCCTTCAGCGCTGGTGCATTTATCCAATGATGACTATCACCTGTTTTCATTGTTTCCTGACAACATTATTGGTATGATGCTGCCAAAAATGATTTTTAGATAAAACCAGACAAGTAAAGAACAGAGGGCCCACAATGCTCACGCTCAGTCTAATGGCTGTTTTTTGTTGTGCGCTGTTGATAAGCAGAGTTTGGCATTTACTTGATTTGATAGTAGTTCCACTGTTTCGAACCCAGGGGGCATTGATATCTTATTCATGGTCAGCACCACCATCTGCAGTTGTATTTTCTGCCAAGAATAAACTATCAACACATTTGTAGCATTCATCAATTCTTTTCCCAGTCTCGATTGTCAAAAAGAAGATCATGGATTGTGAACTTCTGGACTACAGACATTGTAGTGGAGAGACTGCATGTATTGAACAGACCCAGATTTCAGATTGAAACGGCTTTCGTACTCTTCTTCAAGTAAAACACCTGCTCAGTTGTTAAGTCTGTAGTTAGCCATGTGTGCTTTATTATCAGATGAAAACCTGTGTATACATCTTGGTTCTTTTTAGTTTCGATCTGGTGGCTGTTGGAGGGATTTCCGTCACCCTGATTTTTGAGCGCGCTCCCTTCATCACGGAAAGACGGACTCTCTGGTTGCCATGGAACCAGTTTGTTGTGGTGGACAAGGTCATCATGACGAGAGTGGAGACTGCAGAGCTGACTTGTGATGTTAGCAACTTCATCAGCCCCTACCCGGTCGTTCTGCCTTCCCCGCTGACCATATTCGCAGGATCCTGTTCTGAAAGAGGCCCAGCTGTCCCTGAACTGCAGGTAATGCATATTTATCAACATAGTCAAGCCTTCTTAAGACCACATCTCATTTGACTCGTTCAGTTTCAATCTAAACCGTGATTTGACCTGAAGTATGTTCAGCACTGTAATCATACCTGTTCACATGTATGTAATAGTAATGCATGAGTAGGCAACTTGAAAAACGGTTTCCATGCTAACAAAAACCACTCAGAACTGAAACGTTGATCATTACTCTTTGTACCTGTGCTGCTTACTCCTATTGTACTTATCCACAGGTAGGTTTAGACTAGTGTATTTAAAGACCCTGTCGTGGGATACGATGAGGTCAAAATCTCTATTACCACGAATGCAGACGAGCCCGGCTCTTTGTGATAGAGGGTAAGACACCCGCTTATGGTGTGCGTGGCCACAGTTCCGCTCCCAGCCTCCGCCCTGTCACACCAGTAAACGAGAGTGTTCTTGTCATCCCTTTCTCCACCCAGTCACACCAGTAAACAAGAGTGTTCTTGTCATCCCTTTTTCTTGATTAAAAAGTCCATGGCAAGGCGGATAACATTAAGGCATATATTTTCTGATCAGGCTTGTATTTACTCTGCAGAGCAGCTTTTGGCCTGTGAATCTCCTTGGAATACTTGTAATTAGTATGGTATATGTCATGTACTGTCGAGTCTTGTACTAAATCATTGTGTAATTATAATTTTTTTAAACGGAACAAGTGTTCTGTATTTTCACCCTTTGTTATAAAGGAGAATTTCAATTTTCACTTAGCGCATACTTCAGTAAAATAATTTCACACTTGTAATTGTCTTGAAAAGAGCCTTTAACATCAGGTTAATATTCCGTATTTTGCACTTTGAGGTGAGCTCTACAGGGATATTGTGCAGGTTGAAGTGAGGGAAATGCCTTGACAGTAATAAAAGAGGAGTTATACCGGGAGGACAGGGAGGTATCCGATTATTCTGGTGCGCTTTTCTCACTGACAGGGTGTAATGCCACTGCTACTGGAATCACATTAACGTTTGAAATGAATCAATAAGGATGAACCTGGATTTGGGCCCCCAATCTAAATCTGCCTGAACTCCTCTCAGGAGAAGAAAATAAATGACTAAAGAAATGGTTTTGTTTGACATTGATTTTATACTCTCTGTATCTTTATGTAGTGACCAGTTAAATATCGATTACTGTAGTAACTACAGTCACGCGTATCTGACCAGTGTTTGTTAGCTAGAGGAACATACATGTTAACTGCTCAATGCTGAGAGCAAAGAACAAATATTCCCCCTATGCTTTCCTTTAAAACTGTTGAAATGGATGAACTCTTTGTACCTTGCAGGCTGTGCAAGAGGAGATCACCATCCCTGGCAGCTTTGTGAAGCTCAGCTACCTGAGCACTCGCACCCCTGGCTACAAATCCCTACTGAGGATTATCCTCACGCACTCGCTGGTGCCTACGGGGCTCGCCAAGGTGCATCTGACAGCTGCCATCGAGGGACGCCTTCTTCAGAGATGGTTCCCAGCCACCCCCAACCTGACCTTCACCTTCGCCTGGAACAAGACCGATATCTATGGGCAGAAGGTGTCCGGGCTGACTGAAGCAATAGGTATGTCGCTGAGTTCAACTTGCTCTTTGTTAGAAACAAATAAAGCAAAAGTGAATGTTGTTATGCAGTCAAAAGCCTCAGGATGATGAAGAGCTTCAGTATCTAATTGCTGCACCTTACAAATGATCACCCCGTAGTGCTGTGCGTGTGTAGATGCAACCTTTGCAATCACAGATGGGTAACAGGAGCCTAACCCATAACAATATCAATGATGCATGTGGAAAACCACATATTAAAACTATTCATTGCTTTGAACAGTTTCCAAGGCTGGTATTGATTGTCAAGCAGCGCCCATGGCTATAGAGCCATCCTGGAAACATGCTCACAGATCAGCTGAACACTCTTCACGGTTCTGTATCTTTCAGTGTCAGTCGGGTATGAATATGAAGCATGCCCTGACTTCATTGTGTGGGAGAAGAGGACTGCCCTCTTGCAGGGCTTTGAGATGGATGCATCCAATCTGGGAGGGTGGTCTTTGGACAAACATCACATCCTGAACCTGCAGAGCGGTAAGTCCTGATCAATTGGATATCTATAATGAGCGAATGCTGTTGCTGAGAGACACCCTTGATCTCTGGAATCATGTGTACCTCAGCATCAGAAGTCATCTGTTTCTGATACTGCACTAAACAGGTACTTTATTTTTCTAAAACCATTGTGACACACAGGCTTTGCAGACTAATGACATGCTATTGCTAAGTTCTAGACGTACATAATGGTCAGAGTATTAAGGGGCTTGGTTCATTCTAGTTTGACTATATTTATACGTTTGTGCTTTTTAATTTCCAGGGATTTTGCACAAAGGCAACGGAGAGAACGTCTTCATTTCCCAGCAGCCTCCAGTCATCACCACAGTCATGGGTAATGGCTACCATCGCAGTATTCCCTGCCCGAACTGCAATGGTCCTGTCCAAGGAAGCAAGCTATTTGCTCCTATCGCGGTGGCCTGTGGCCCCGATAGCAGTGTCTATGTCGGAGACTTTAATTTCGTCAGGAGGATACTTCCATCTGGCTATGCTGTCACCATTTTAGAGCTGAGGTATGGTGTGTATTTGATTTTCACTGTGGAAGAATGGCTTATACATTTAGAAACAGTTAGAGGAATAAAATAATTGTAACAATAAAACCAGCGAGAAACGCTAATTGAACTGCTCTCTTTCCTACAAATAAGTTATCTCTTGATTTAGCCTAATGCCTTTGTATTTGCTATTTGCTTGCCCCTCTTGAGTTCTAATTAACTTCATTCTTTGATATTGCCGTCTACAGCGGTCTACATTCCTAAATATATATCTTTTTTTTTTCCTTTTCCCTTATATTCATCACTGATCTTCAGAAACAGAGACACAAGACACAGGTATGTGAATAGCTCTTTTACTGATGTAACAGAAAGTATGCATCCATTTACATGAATGTTCCCTAATAGCTTCCGTGAACCACCAGAGAACATGAAGTGCATGGTAATGCAATCCATACAGCAACTTCAGTTGCACATCAATAAAAAGTATAGTTTTTTTCTCAATTGTATTTCATTGCAACACGATCCATCAGCCATAAAGGCTCTACTGTATATTTCTGCGTGGTATGAGGAGCCAACACAAAAACAATGCCGTATCTTATATACCATACATATAAGTCGTCTCCATTACTTAGGAATCCTTTTAGCAAACCGCACAGATTGCCATATTTATACTAAGAAGTACTAAAAACATCATATTTTATGATGGGAGATAAAATAGCTGGGCAACTGCTGAGACGTAAAGCCCAGGACTAAGCCACTCAATGAGGCATCAGAGCAAAAGGGGTATTTATCAAAACCCTTACTCAGTCATATATAGGCTGTCAATCAGGTTACAGGTTCACCACTCATACTTCTGCACTCAAGACTTTCACAAGAGCCGATCTGGATTGTACGCAGCAGCCTTTGCCATTTTAAAATCATTCGACGTGCTTGTCTGATTCATTTTTAGGGTATGGCAAGGTCTTTGGACAATGGATCAGGGAATTCTGAGTCAGTGTAGAATCAGACGTCTTCAGATTGTGAGACTGTCTGAGCTGAAACGTTTTTGTGAGAAGTATCAGTTCTGAAGCTTCTTTTAATGTTCAGCCACTCAGCTCCAGTTACAAATTAGCATGTGTAAATCAACATGGAGGCTTCCAAGCCTTGTATCAATCGCAAGTCAAAATCTCCTCAAGGAAACATGACTTCAGATCAATCGATGGCAGCTTGCACTCGCATTACATTGATCCCTGCAGAAACTTATTTATAGATGAGTCCTAAGTATTTTTGGAAATAATGTAAATGTGTTGAGGGAGGCTTCCATAATACAAAAGCGCTCCGTGAGACAAGAAAAAAAATTTATAGAAGATATCAGGATTTGAATGTACTGAGATCATTGTAAAACCGACCTTGTAACTAGGTTCTTCTGTCTTCAAAGACTAAGATTAAGAAACAAGTGGGCTCAAAATGTTAATTTGCCACTTTTCTGTTGCACATCCAGCACCAGCCCAGCTCATAAGTACTACTTGGCTGTGGACCCAGTCAATGAATCCCTGTACCTGTCCGATACAAGCAGCAGAAAGATATTGAGGGTCAAGTCCCTCACTGAACCCAAGGACCTTGCCAAGAACTTCGAAGTGGTGGCAGGGACTGGTGACCAGTGCCTTCCCTTTGACCAGAGCCATTGCGGGGATGGCGGAAAGGCATCTGAAGCTTCTCTCAACAATCCAAGAGGTAAGTCAATCTCAGCATCGGCACTGCTTACAGGGTTCAAGGCATTACATTCTGAGACTTGCAGAAGAACCCTTGCATTCTTCTGTAAAGGTTAAGCCATGTTATGTGTAGTAACACGTGCATTGTTTGAAAGATAGAGTCAACTGCTACGCTGTAAAAGGCTGAGGGTCGGTGCAGGATACATTACTGCATTGAGAATCTGATAAGCTCACGCTGCGGGGAGCAGAAGTAATGTCGTGCTAATCTAATTTAGTGCACCGTGTGAAGTCGCCCAGCTCAAAAACAATAGAGTACAGCGAGGTAAAACCTAGAGTCAGGAAAACATCTACAATGGTATGGGTCAGGTTCAATCAGATGGTGGGGCTGGAAATGAAGGGCTAGATGAGGCACATGTTCATGGGGCATGACTCTCAGAGAGAGTTGCTCATCCTGAGTTCCTTCGGTCATTCTTTCATCTGTATTTTGGAAGATAAAACCTCAACCTTTTGGCAAGTATGCCTAGAAATGCTGAATCAAGCAACAGCTCAGCAAATTGTGTTAAGGGAGCGGCAGGCTTCAGAGATACTGCACTGTCCTGTTGGAACTACAGTGTAGACATTCAGTATGAAATCCTTCTTCCTGGTGTGTTGGCCACAACCCCTGCCTCTCTTTTTAGTTGTTCCTATACATGACTCTTAAAGACTGTGACTCAAAAATTGTTTAATTGCTTTTAAAAATTCAACAGGCAGTCACGAATATTTTTTTAATGACATACGTATAGAGCTAATAAGTATTTTTTTTCTTTTTCTGACAGCTAATTAATGTAGGAAAGCTGCTGTAATTAAAGATTTTAGATAGAAGGACTACTTCCTCAGTTGTGCTGAGGCTATTTGGGAAAACGAAACAAAACAAATCTTATTGTGAATCCCTTTTAGACAACTTGATTAATATTTCATCAGACTAGAAGGAATGTCCAAATGGTTGCTGTGTGATTATTTTTAGACTGTTTGCTGCATAGAATAGAGAAAGTACTTATGTTCTCCGAATCTTCAGTTACACAGCTTTGATGTTCAATCATTGTTTTTAGGGTTGTCTTGGATAACAAGCAACTGAACTGGTGACATGGTAAGGAGACCAATAAGGTGCAATTAATGGTGCCAGAGAGTTGAGTGTGTATTTTCCTTTGCAGCCAGATACTGTGCGAGGACAGACTACTGATTTAGAATCCAACAGTTAAGAGCTTTTGTCATGTAGACCTGTTATCTGCTCAGAGCCGGGTGGAAACCAGCTTAGCTCACATCCCGCTGGCCTACTTTAGACAGAAATGACTTGGTTAAGTCCGCCTGGACTGCACGTGGCCCAAAGGTGGAAGACTAATGCCTTTATCAGGTGATAACACACTGCATCTCCGAGTCCCCCGTTCTGCAAAGCTCTTTTCCAGAACCCCCTATCACTGACCCAAGCCAAATACTGTGCTGCAACAAACACAGCAGGGCTTAAATCCACATATCTTCCTGCACAACACACAGTTCTGTGTATGTTATTAAGCACCGTGAATAACAGAAAAGCAGAAACGTTTTTGGAGCAATGCGGCTGTCGTTACTGGTTACAGTGTTTTGGCCGGGAAGATAAGACCTTCCTCCGATAAATACTCTTGCACAGGTACACACACTGTTGGAGACCTGATGGATGGTGATATCCCATGAGCATTGTGTTTCAGATTGCAGTCTAACCAGCATATTGTAATGCCTATACCCTACTGACGTTAATACAATTAGTAATCAGCAGCTTGGCTCCATCATTTCTTTGCTGTAAGTCTATATGATATTGATGCAGTGTTGTTAGTGTACTCTCCCTTTCCATAATATTGGATATGTGTCAAGACTACCTGGCGGCTCACTGGAAATGAAGCCTAAGGTAATAAAGCAAAGAGACAGGGTCAATTCACTGTACCTTTTATTTGAAGATACAGGTGCCTGTTCTAAACCTGTTGTCTGTAACTCCCTCCAGTGTTACAAAACAAGAAACAAACATCTTGAGAAGCGCTAAATTATATGTGTTGCTAGTTTTGCAACATCTAGTGTTGTTTTCAAACAACAGTAGTGAATTGCAGTCTGCAGAAATAAAATTTTAAAAACACTTTGAGAGGAGAGCCTGTGAGGTCTGATTTATTAAGATTGTACAGTCTCCCTTTGAGGTTATATTTTCACTCTGTTTTTTTTTTTTTAATGCATACATTCCTGTATTTAAAATAAATAACTAGACAGTCAACAGCATGTTTTATTTTTTGTGTGCGGTGCGCTGAACCTGAAATGCGCTGAAGTGGTCTTTTTTTTTTTAAAGGAAATCACAACATCAGCCGCCCTCTTATGTTTCCCTGCATTTATTCAAAGCCATACTGCATATTGTGAGTTGCTTGAAAACCATGTTGCACAAAGTAGATCCTTTGGGAGCTCTTACCCAGGTTTAGTATGTCTGAGATGACATGCAGTCTGACATTGATGAGGAGCAGTATGCAGAATTCGGATATGCACTTGTGAACAAGGTTGTAAAGTAAAATATATATATCAGGGGTATTCTGTAGCCATGCCTGGGGAGGAAGTGCATTACATTTAAAAGCTACTTCTTCTTTTATTCAACTGAACAGTGAATTAAATAGTTTTGCAAAGTATTTTTGACTAAAGACAAGAGTTCACACCAAAGTAAAATCCATTATCACGTTTTTTCCACTGTCACTTTCCTTAACAGATTCTACGGGTATTATTTAAAGATGAAACAAAAATAGGTTAAGTGTAAAAACACATTTGCCATAATTATTCCTACAGATACAATACAGCCCACTTGTCTTGCTTAAGCAGTGTAAGTTAATTGTATGTTAACTGCGAGAATAGCAAACTAAAGCAGTGTTATTCATTAAAGTCCCATAAATACATTATTATTCATGCAGATGTAGTGTGTGTTAAAATACCCACTACTGCATATTGACATTTCAATACTTTTTCTTTCCTCTCACTTGCTTGTGGAAAAATAAATGTCATGCATTCAGAATCCAAACAAAGCTGGATTTACTTTTACTTACAGTAACACCAGCGAGAATGGAGGAGAACTTACGTGTTATTTGCTAACTCAAGCAGTGAATCAATTAACAGTGCTGGCAGGATTTTAGGCTGTGCTCAGTCACTGTCACAGCATTCGCCAGTCCTTCTTTATCAACCTGTCAACAGTCATAATTGATGGAGAACAAATTCTAATTTGTTTGCTAAACTGGATGAAAAAAAAGACTTTTCATTTTTTAAATGTATTGGAGAGTGTTAGCGTAGTAACTAATGTTGTTTAATTTGCTGTTTTTATAAGTACTACTGAATAAAATCATATTTATAGAACTATAGGTAACACTTTACATTGTGTCTCTAATTACTGTGTATTTACATAGTAGCTACTTAGTAAATATATGTGTACTTACACATAATGACAATGTTATTATGCATAGTTGCAATGTACTTAATGTGTAAATCTATTTGTACAATGTATGTAAGTACACAATTGTATCAGAAAAGGGTTAGGGTTATATCATGCAGAAGGTACATAACCCAGGACTGGTACACCCTCAGATAAGACACTAAGCAATGTTCCTGCAGTACGTAATGTATATTCTCTTGAGCTGTAAACTGTGTTCTGTGTAAAGTTGATTTACTCAGGCCTCTATTTTAGTTTACCAGCAATTTAAAATAATAGAGCTGCGGGTTTGGAGCCGTTGCTTTTGATTTCTTATTTGAATCAGTCATGTTTTGATGCCTGTAAGAGAATTTCACTTGCTGTCTGCACATTAGGTACCTGCAGTATGCATGTTTTTAGTCTGCCATAACTAATTAAATGGAGAATTTATGATGCGCACTGACATGCACTCTTTAACTTCCAGTTTAATTGGTATACTTAGTCTCTTAGAAGATTTCACTATAATAAAACCCAGAAATTCCTTGTTCTAACTGCCGGAGAACCAAGAACCAGCGGCAATTAAAAGTAAAAACCAAGGCATCCAACTACTGGGTCTTGCTGCCAAGAATCCCATTATTTGCATCGACAGTATGCCTATGAAATATTTATAGAGGATGACAGAAATACGGTCTCAGTGTTTGATAGCAAAGCTCCTTCCAGAACCTGGTACTACATTCACGCAAAATCATAAACATACCAGTTCTCATGAAGAAGAAACCTGTACAAATGATTCCCTCTATTTCCAGTCTGTTTGAGTCTGCTATTTCTTGAGAACATGTTTTTAGGGACTGAGATTTTGCTACTTACCCTGACATGAATCCGTGAAGAAAAATAAACGTATTTGTATGACGCTTTGCACTCGGTGACAAGTTTTCATCTGTTTAGTTTATATGGCCAATTACCAGCACCTCAGGGGGGTCCAGAAATCAGGAAACATCATGCTAAACCTTCTCCCTGGGGGACAGGAGCTTTCTGTGCAGTCACTGAAGAGGTCATGAATGTTTCAGAGTCACAGTTTCAATCAGCATACAGTGACACGAAAGCTGCCACTGCTATTTTAATGAGAAGGCATACATGGCTGGAGCAATCATCCATGAATGCAGATACTCGAGCGGTGCTGATGAACCCTCAGCAAAGGCGAGGGAGCTTATAAGAGCTACAATGCACACCATCATTTTGGTATGTATACCATACTTAGTGAGTCTGAATCTGTACGAGACAGAAAGGGCAGAGTATGAGGGTGTTACTTGTAGGCCACGTCTTTGTAGGATCTAGGTTCAGATGTTGACCAATAAGTAGATAACCGTCCTAGACAATATTATTAATTAGTCAGCTGAGCCCAGAGTTGAGTGGAAATGGCATCAGGTACTAAAACCTACAATTTTTGTAATAATGCAAATGTATGAATATTGTTAAAAACCCTTGAACCTGTCATTTCTTTAATTCTGTCTTAGAGGCACCGGGTTTCATTCAGTGTCTATATTGTAATTACCATAATGAGAACAGCTTCCCAGACTCCAGTGGACTTTAATCCCATTCTTGTAATGCTAGATTCCAAGAACTGTTAAATACCTTATCCTTCCCTAACACCCTTCCTCTTGTTTCAAATGACTGTATTTTCAGACGTATAGTGCACGTGTGTGTGCGTGTGCATGTGTGCGTTTGTGTGTGTTTCTTGGCTCAGGTGCAAAGGAACAGCCTGGGGCCTTTTCACATCCACGGTGTAAATAAATTCATTGTTGAATTGTATAATTAATTAATTGAAAGTGTGGAATTTTAATCACATGCTGTAAAAATTACTGCCACATTGTCTGCAAGAGTAACAAACACGACATTGAGCACCTCTTACATCCACTTCTTACATAGACATTATTCGGAAAGCTGTATTGAGGCCACAGGGGTGCGGCCTGTTTTAGATAGTCCCCAGGATGTGATGACTGAAATAGAAAATAATATAGTTTATCTAAAAGAAATGTGTTTGTTCCATTAAGTCTCGTATCTACATAAGTGGAAAACAACAGCTTTTTTCATGAAATGAAACTTGCACTAAAAATCCTTCCCCTCTCTGGAAGAAATTGCTTGAAGAAAAAGCCCCCACCCACTCAGAGAAATAGAAAAACATCTGGTTACATCTGCGTGACAGAAATGAGCTGTCGAAAACCGTCTGTCTGCACGCTTCCAGGGCCGTGAGACGACTTCCAACGGTGTCAGAAGTTGTCAGTATGGGGTGAGGGATATAAAATGACAGCGAGTTACATTAGATACAATCCAAGAAAATCAATTAAACATAGCAGCAACCAACGTAATCTGTAAAAACCTGTCTTTGCGTTATATGTATCGCCTGCTCCAGCACATCATTTCCTTTGGGTGTTGGTGGCACCCTTTCATATTCCTGATTTGGTGTCACAACATACCAGACCTTCATGCACGACATACACCTTTTAACGTGCTTGCCTCTGGATACTACTGAAGGAGGGCATTGTCTTAACAGATTGTTTCTTTGAATTGGTGAAGATTAAAACACTGACGATCGTGACAAGAAGTCAGACCTTTGATTAATACAGCAGAGGAATGGCAAGTGGCAAAATATTTCATGGTTGCTTAATCGTGGGTATTGAAGTGGTTAAATCAATGTCATATTTAGTTAGCATGTTGGCTTTCAGTTCCTTTATGGACTGTAGACCTGGTCTTTGATGATAGGGTTATCGCTTTAGAAATAACTACTTCACCTGCCAAGTAACATCTGTTACTTGAATGAACTGTCTCTTTTTTGCTTTGAGCTGACCACTTTAAAACACATTTGACAACAACCATTCTGATTCCTTTACTGTAATCTTACCCGGGGAAACATAGAGAAGCACAGTATTCCTAACTCCATATTGCGGAGTGCATGTAAACACAGGGAAAGACTGCATAATGGTATTGGAATTCAGTAAGGAATAGTCAGTGCCGAGGTTACCAGTTGTTTAGCTTCTAGTCAAAATAACTGCTACAATGATAAATGGTCTCCTTCCAACTCATTATCACTTTGATAAATCATCTATGTTTTATTGCATCATTACATTTTACAATGCTCCTTTCACCCAGACACTTAAAGCTAGCTGTGCATTTATTACATGCATCCTCATAGACAGTAAAACACACAATACAGTCTCCATACATTGGATCTTAAATCTATTCTTTCTAGGGTTCAAACAGGCAGACGAAACCTCCAGAGAGTGTATTAAATCACTGATGTTATGTGCTTTATCGCTTGTGAAGCTGAGCTTTAAGTTGTGACAATAAGACCAGAGATACCTCTGTACTTCTTAAGCACTGAAAATGCAAATAGTCAGTAAATAAAAATATTTCTATCCTGGATAAGACAGCAACACTTTTGTAGAATACTGTGTTTGGCAAACACAAAGTTTAATGTTTTACAGCTCTGCATTCCCATTGTTAAGTTGCTTCTTTCCATCTTTTCTATATATATCTAAAGATCTAAAGACACAGATCTGTGCTCAGTTTGTCTGTGGAGGGCCATTAGTATAAAGGATTTCTGCCTTTTGGGTGTCCGAGGCAGAGCTATGGATAGCGTGTTGGTTTAATGTACTGCCCCTGTCCCTCTGCTCATTGGGTTTGGGTTCACTTCTGGCTGCAATGATCAGTCCACCTCCTAATGGCTCTGACAAGTAAAGGCTTAGCGTAGTCTTCAGTGCACATGATCACATTGCAGAAGCACTCAGATGCACATTAATTGTACACTAATAGCTCTTGAGAACTCCCTGGACACAGTATGCTGCAAACAGCAAACATCTCCCAACACAAACAGGGCAGCTTTACACCAATAGGGCTTTAAATAGCATGCAAAAACATCCAGTTGAATTTTCTCTATTAAGAGAAATGTTGAAATTCCCTATACAAATATAATAGCACAATTACAATATTAAAATACAGTCCGGGCCTACGCCAAACAGTAATATCTTAAAGGGGAGTTCATTCTGACATCACCGCAGACTGGTTAGCTCATGTGCTCCACTATGGCTGGCATGAATGAAAGTGCAAGACGCGTCTAAAATGTTACCAAAGCATTGCACTATGGGTGGATTTCTAATAGAATGTCTCTTCTATTTCTCAAACTTCCTAGTAACACGTTACTTCCTGTGTGGTAGGTCACAGGGCTGGTTGCAGCTTGGCCATTGGAGTGAAACTGAGCTACAGTGCTGTGAAGCTGTTCGGTAACAGGAAGCAGAAGGAACATTTACTGATGTATAAAATACAAGCCAAGAGATCCTTAAGATCTTGAGCAAAAGAAAAGGGGAGTGGTAATGTCATCACGAGCGTTGCTGGTGCTAATGAGAGGTAGCTGGATTACTGTCGCCTTCCACAAGTGGGGTATTGGAACCGCTGGCTCCAAGGTTATCACTGTGTATATTCTCCTGGTCGTTACCTTCCATTTCACAATCAAGTTTTAATATCTTCCTCGCAAAGCAGGAGGTTGCAGGCAAGTATTATAATGAGACATTTCTGAAGGGTGTTAAAAAGATTAGTCCCCACACTAGATTCATTTCCAGAAAAAAACCTCAGAGAGAACGATAAAGAAAGGGGGAAAGAAAAAGAAAAGCAAATAAAAATGATAAATTACCCCCCCCAAGGGATTGTGAATTTATAGGTTTTAGGTCACGTATTGTGAGCCAATTCTGAACTAAAACAAAGCGTGTTTTAATTGACAGCAGGCATTATTTGGATTTATTGTTACTCCTGAAAGCAATCCCTGGTGCATCCCTCCTCCCTAGTATTTCATTGACGTGACAGTCAATATTATTGAAGATTTGAATAACGTATGGCGGGTTCCTTCCTCGCACTGTTCAGTGTGCAGCGTGGCTTTCATCAGTAAGGGAACGGCTGTTGCTGTTTCTCTCCCCAAGTTTGCTGCGTTTATTCAAATTGCCAATGAATATTCATTACTTGTCACAATGAAAGGGCGATGCTGAGGGGGAGAAGGGGAGGTTATTAACTACCTTGGCTGTCTCAGGGAAAAACAGCTTTCCTTTGGCAGGTAAATGAAAAGGGTTTTTCACCGTTGATTTTGCAAAAAGGTAAAAGTTAATTGTCACTGTACAGTATGCAGTACAAGGTGAAGAGTTACAGTATGAGGTGTCTGAGGTGTTTTTTTATATTGCTTGTGGTTTACACCACCATTTTGTTTTCATTCTCTGTTAATAATGAAAGTACTGTAGACACCAATGATGGTTTAAACCTGGAATGCCGTCATGTATTACATCTGACTTCAAAAATGCCTAGAATACAAAAACTATTTGTTTATTCATGTTTTTGAATACATTTTATTATTTTTTTTAATTTGTTGAGGGATTAAAGAGGACTCAGGAAGCTCAACTGCTGTAATGCATCTATTATTTAAAAACGTTGCTCTTTCTTTTTATTAATTCATAGTATGCGCTCTCAGAATATGGTTCTATTTCCATGGAGATTGGCAAAATGTGAAGGAGCATGTGCTGTGTAATGCAAAACAGCACAATTCTCAGTTTGTTTCACTGGACATTCTGCAAATCAACCTGCAATCACAACTCCTGTAAACTGCAAAATAGCACTCAGGTTGTCCCGTGGCACACCATAATTGAGTAATATTGTGATAGCCAGAGACCAGAAACTGACCACCATCCCTGGTTACCTGCCTTGGACCTTGTCACCTGCAGCAGGATGTAATCTCAGATCACCACAAGGAGAATAAGGAAAAATAAATACTTCATTTTATATCACAGTTCTACAGATCATATTCTTTTTACTGGACTTTTTTTTTTTTTTTAAATCTATCTTGCATTCATTCAAATCCAACGACAGAAAGACGAGCCATCTTGCAGTCTTCCAAATTATTGCTGAGCAAATGTGGAGCTTGGTCTAAGGAAAGTCATTTAGGTTTAAAAATTCCTTTTTGTGGATGTTCATTCTCTGATTAACTACAGTATTCGAGGATCATTCGTGGAGCATCCTCCATTTCACCAGCAGCACAATACAATATTGAGAAAGAAAAGCCCGCCATAGAGTTATTAACAGAAACAACAATACCTTTCACATAGCAAATTACCAAAATTACAAACCTGCTTGGCAAATAATTACAGCCCAAAACAATCCACCATCTCTGTCAATTCCTTTTGTATCCGGTATTATTAGATTTTACATGCACTGCTAAGCTGGTGCTTTTCACATTGATGGAGCTGTACAGTGGAGCACAGAGTCAATCCCTCAAGCTGTACGTTATAAACTAAGGAAACAAAGGAACAATTCGAGATTCATGAGCTCACTCTTATCCTGAAAGACATTCTGGGAGTGCTCTTCAGCAATGAGAACAAGGAGAGGCTCTTCAAGACATAAGCCTCTTCACCTGTCTGAGGAGTAGAAAGAGTTAACAGTTTAGTTCATGCTATAGAATTTACAGCAGCACCAAGCACCAGCAGCCTAATCTCTCAAATGCATTTCACCTGGGACTCCAGAGACTCTGTGTTGCGGAACAAAATCTGACAGATATTAGCAAGGCACTCAATTAAATGAATTCCAGCAATGGCCATCACCATTCAACACTGATATGATTGGATACAGTTTTAAACAAAACTGCTGGCTTGGATAATTTAGCTATGTTTGCAAAGTAGCTATATGTTTGGCTGCTGTGGGGTTTGTTTTCTGTTCCAAGTAATTTGCAAATGGACCTTGCATGACCTTCAAGATCCATTTGCAAAATTTTCATTTATTTTAATGTTATACATTTTACCAGGGCTTTAGATTTCAATAGTGTCAGTGGCATGATTTTCTAAAGAGGTGAATACATTTCAGGGCTTTCTGTTTAAGCCTGACCATTGTAGGAATCTGTAGACCTTGAATAAATGAATTGAGCAGATGAGAGTTTAGTGAATGGTAAACATCAATGCGGAGCCTTGTACATCCTTCATAGTTCATTCATTTATCACGGCAGTCTAGTAACCTACACGTCTGGAATGATTCATTTGAAACATTTTATGTAATACATGATTGGTGGCTCAAAGCTTGCAAGTAAATCTTCATTGTGGAGATTTGACCAGTGAACCAGGGTCAGTGTCCTGGCTCTTCTTCAGCAATTGCCAGGGGGCATTTAACATCCAGAAAGCAGAAAGACCCCTGGTTCTCTAAACAGGAATGGCCCCTGTGGCACAGTGTACACAGTGTCCTGCAGTGCTAGGAGATAGGATATGTCCAGTTCATTGATAGAGAAGTTGATTAAGATTGCTTGCAAGGAGTGAATGGAAAAGGACGCGCTGCACACAGGCAATGGAACCTGGCCTGGAGGGAGCAGTCTTTTAATCTGTCTGCTGTGACAGGATGATGAAGCAGTTTTGGGGAAGTGTGAAATGGTGCACCTGGCCTGTGGAGAAACATAGGGCTCCAGCCTGGTGCTCCATCAATCTCCCGCCTCGCTTTGGGACCGCAGAATTCATTACCGGCAAGACAAAAAAGGTCATTGTCTCCGTACCTGGAGAGACACCAGAGCTTTGCACTGTAAACGGTGAGAGCAGCAATACAGTCTGTGAGAGTCTGAGTGAAGCAGAGAATAACCAAGCTGGACTGTAGCTTATTATTGAGTGGTAGAGTGGGATTTCTGTTCATGACATTGGTTCAGTTTGCCAGTGTTGAAAGTAAGTTCTGACATCCAGTTGAATGCATGTATTCGTAAAATGTGTTTACACAGTGGGTTGTTTATTTGCACTGTTTTAACTAGGTCGCCACACTTGCAATTACTCTGTGCATCAGTCCATAAGAATGACGTCATCCAATATTACATTTTGACTCCTGGATACTGCAGAGCTCTGCCCTGTCACGCTAATGATAGGATATATTAGTAAATGCTAATATCTCGACTTAAGTGTCTTTGAAATTCACCACGAACAGCGGGTCAGCGAGATGGAGCACATCTATCACTTACCAGACCCCCCCCCCTGTCTAAACCTTCCAGAAGGACCAAATCCGATGAGCAGCTTTTTTTTGCTATAAACATTTAATACTGTACATGCTGTTTATAGCTTAAAGGATTTGTCATTCTGTAGCATTAACAACTTCATTCTTGTCCATGGCTTCAGTGTTGCCAGCCAGAAAACCCATAATAACCTAGAACGCAATTGTGAATTCCCAGTGTTCACAAAGTTTCAACCCATGAGTTATTTAAAAAATGTGTGAATAAAATATTGCTTGCTAACACTGAAACTGCTAGACTGTTGCTGGTTCCTTTTGAACAGTCAAATCAAACCTATTTGAGTTTACTTTATTTTAGAGAGGTGTCCATTTTCATGCCTGCTGAATCAATCTGTGAGGTCTCTAAACACCCCTCACCATTACTAAACCCCTCTCCAATGCTCGTGTCCTTTAATACCTTTTATAAACCACGCAGCAGACACGACCACTGAGGAGAATTACAATCAGAGTGGAGCATTATTAATTACGCCCAGGAAAGCCTAAACCAACATTCTTACTTTGCTTTGAAGTTTCATGTATTTCCAATTCCCTGTCCTTTGTATTTAATTAACACAATTGTTTATGAGGTGACTTATAAATCTGTGTATATCATTTGTTGTTTTTTTGTTTTGCTTCCCTCTAGGTATTGCCGTTGACAAAAAGGGTTTTGTATACTTTGTCGATGGAACGATGATTCGGAAAATTGACGAGCGTGGCGTGATCACAACTGTAATTGGTTCCAACGGGCTGACATCAACCCAGCCACTGAGCTGTGACTCTGGAATGGACATCTCTCAGGTATGCTGCCTCAGCCCGTGACTGCAATACACGCTTTCCTATTCACCCTATAACAGGGCTCTGCAGTTATATAAAGCGTTTAATTGCAGAAGATATTACCCGGACTTGCACAACTGCTGCTTCCAGCTCCAGCTTTATCATGAAATTGGAGGCGTGCAGTTTTCATGCCGAACATGTTAAAAGTGATTTTCTTTCCAAATTTCTACTTGTCTTCCTTCCTCGATTATTTATAATAGCAGCTCAGTAAGGGGCTTGAAGTGTGCAAAAGGGCAAGGCTTTTGAATGTGTTAAGTGGCTGTTTGAATCGCAGACACGGCCAGGCGTGTATTTGCAGTCATTTTTATTAAACGGTTTATGCATCTGGTGAGATACTTGAACCGCAATCCCGTTTTTCTTTCTTGATGGGAAATATCAAATGGAAATGAAGGCAATTTAAAATATGCGGCACAAAAAAATTATATGAATAAAATAAACAGTAAAACTTGTGTTGCAGTTGTTTAAAAGAGAATATCATCAGACGGTTACGTTTTTTTTTAACCCATATTCCTTTATTCCAAAGAAGATACTGTACACCTGTACTTCAGATGACACCCCCTGTTTGATTTCAAGTACATGCAAAAGATTTGAATGGACAAACCATCCCACAAGTGCAGTGGTTGATTACCAATGCAGAATAATCTTAAAAAAAATGCCTTTCTGATACTGTGACTGGACGAGCTGAAACGTCAAATAATAAAAAATAAAACAAATTCAATAAAAAGCATTTCAACATTAAAAAAAGCAAACGTTAAACTACATAACACATGAGTATTCGAGTCGGTTGCTTGTGGATTGCTATTTAGTAGAATACTGGGAATAACAAGCATTATTATAGGCAGGATGTTTGTACTCGACAAGGGTGTGTTAAATCATGAGAAGTTGCTGTTGGGGGCGATGCTTTCTTCCCCTTCTCCAGTGCATCTTAAGACAGCTGTTATTCCTAACCATTGTTGGTGCACTATTAAGTACAGCTCTCAGTGCCTTGTTCTTTAATTGGTGCTAAATTATATTATGATGTTCCCTCACTTTACCACTTCAACGTTTCCAGAAAAGTGTACTTTTTTTTTTTTTTTTTTGGGCTCCATGAGTTATTGCCTGTTGAATTCTCCTGTAATGCACCACAGTTTTCCCTTGAGAAACCCAGCTTTCAAAGCAGGTAAGACACTGCATTTGAAGCATTCTGAGCCGCAGTCCATTATTCTTAATCTGGCCCGTATTATATAAAGGTTCAGTACACAAAACTCCTGATAATAAGCACTCATAAAAAGTTTGAAAGCAGCGAGGCTGGAAGTCTCGTGTTGTTCCTGCCAAGGGATGCCCTGGAGTCAGTGTGAGCAGCAGTAATGGAGGGGTTCTCTGTCACTGCTCCACATTAACCCACATTCCAGGAGCATTGTACTGGGATAGAGAAATGCACACTCGGACCCTGCTCTCAAAACTGGGACTCAAGAGGTCTTCAAAGACTGATGTTGCTTCTTATTCAAAGAAGCCAACATCAGTCTAAGAAAGTTTCATGTTAACCAGAATGTACAGTATTTAGTTAATCAGTACAGACCCGTAAATGCTTATACATACATATATACATGCATACATATACGCATACATGCATGCATACATACATACATACAGTACATATATACATGCATGCATACAGGCAGATATACACATACATAGAACTGTATACTGTACTTATTGCATTGCAAGTTCTAAATAAATACACTACATATATTAAACAGTAAGCAGTGTTCTAAAAGATGGGCTCCTCCAAACTGTATTGCATATTCCCATCTTCAGCTGAAAGATCAAATACATTGAACACTTAACAAGGGATCTCAAAGAGCTACAACACCCCCGATCCTCCTAAAAACAACCCTTCCAGTAGGCTTCAATGCAGCAGTGTGCAGAGAGTAGCGGCCCAAGCTTTATGTGGAGCCGATCTACCACACGCAATGTGAACCCTCGCACCCTTGATCTGGATAACCTGCCCTATTTCTTTGCTAAGCGTTTTGCAGATTTGCATTTTATTTCATATACCTGTTTACTCCAAGACAGCATTACGATCAGCCAGGCTGACGCTACAGTGGAACATAGAGGACTCCCATTGCACAGCAGTTGGAAGCCATTCCAGGTTTTACTAAGAGTTTTTTCTATGTGACCTCTTTACCGCTGCTGTTTGGGATTGATTATGTTGTGAAGCTGCCTTGCTGAACTAGGTGTCCCTGATACAGACACTGCCCTGCACAAACACTGTGTATCAAGCAGGCATTGTGAATCATATTCTCAGGAGAAATGATATAAATCCTGCGAAGATCCTCTGTTGTAAATCAGAACTTTCTCTCTCACTCTCTCTGTTATTCCTGTCTGGCCTTGCTCTAGAAACTCCTCTGCATCTCCCCTGGCTGCTTCTCGCTGGAAGGGAATAGGGGCCTGCTTGCCCTCCATGTTATGCCTTGTCAAAACAATAGTGGAATGTTACCAGCCTCGAGCTGGCAGGAGGGAGATCTCCCAGAGGAAACCTGTCTGTGTGGGTGTGTGCCTGAGCAGTCCCGGGGTCTCTCAGCAAGCAAAGACAATAAGCATACGCAACACCAATACTGTGTATTTACATAGTAGTTACTTAGTAAATACATGTGTACTTCCACATAATTACAATGTACTTAATGTGATATAATGTATGATATAACCCTAATCCTAACCCTTTTCTGATACAATTGTGTACTTACATATAGTGTGCAAAAAGATGTACACATCAAGTACATTGTAGCTATGCCCAATAACATTATGTGGAAGTGCACATGTATTTACAAAGTGACTACTATGTAAATACACAGTAATTAGAGACACAATGTAAAGTGTTACCTAGCTTTCTACCTGAAACCTGACTTTAGCATCAGTTCATCGGTTCATAGATCAGATGAAAACAGTGTCTTTTGGAATGTTTGGAACTGGAAGTTGTCCATCTGGTAGAAAGTGAAAGCCAATTAAAAGCGATTTCCTTTTTTTTTGCACTTCAGTAGAGGTGTGTGTCTGAGGTGGCGTGGAACAGCTGGTAGCATCCAAGTTAAAAGAGATTTGATCTATCTTAAACACCCTCATTAAACATGGGAAATCAACACAGTGCAAAAACAAAACCGCTGACAAATTAACAAATTAACAACACGTCTTATTGCGAGGTTCTTTTGGCTGCGTTTTTGCTCTGCCAGCAATTAAAAACATTTTCAATAGCATCCGCATAAATAGCTTTTTTTTTTATCACAACAAACAAATAATCTGCAAAAAATAATAAACATAACTCTTAGGACACCTATCAACTATTTTTCAGAGCATTTTACAGCACTGGTGAATCACTGTGGATTATATCAACTACCTATCTCTGGTTATTTGGGATTACCTCCCCCAAAAAAACACAGTAGATGCATTGGTGCTGTAAAATGCCCCCAAAATAATCCAGCTGTGGTTTATCCCAGCAGGCTACAGCCATAGGTCTATACCACGGCTCTTTCTTCAAAGCAGGTGGATTTAATGTACAGTATATAACAGGGAGAATATCGTTTCCTTGCAGGTCCGTCTGGAATGGCCAACAGATTTAGCAGCAAACCCTCTGGACAACTCGCTGTATATCCTGGACAACAACATCGTGATCCAGGTTTCAGAGAAAGGCCGGGTCAGGATTGTGGCGGGACGTCCCATACATTGCCAGGTCCCTGGAATGGATCATTACTTGGTGAGCAAAGTGGCTGTGCATTCCACCCTGGAGTCGGCACGAGCCCTCGCCGTGTCCGAACACGGGGTTCTGTACATAGCAGAGACGGACGAGAGGAAGATCAACCGCATACAGCAAGTCACAACCAACGGGGAAATCTCCATCATCGCCGGAGCGCCCACGGAGTGTGACTGCAAGATTGATCCCAACTGCGACTGCTTTTCAGGTAGGTGGGAAAAGGAACGTCCCGGAAAATGAACCTTATATTCTCGCTTTGGGTCACCATTGAGATCTCCAAACATCCTAGTTTTTGATAATAGTTAGTTAATTATTCCTAATCTGTGTTACCACGGAAACTGAGCACTGCAAAGTTTCAACATCACGATTGACGGAATTGTTTAAATATATAAAATAACCTGTAATTCAGAAACTAGCATTGCACAATAATATAGAGTTGTGCAGCAATGAAGTGATATTACCTTCTGGCCCATGCACTAGTCTATTAATAACCCCCTCTCTAGTGTCAAATCAACATAACCTATTAAACATCTATAAATAGTTAATAAAGTATTTCTAAAGGGCACATGTGGCTGTTTTTACAGAAGCTTCCACAGTTTCAGTGAAGCTACTTGGCCATTACGGGGCTCAGATTGTAGTTTGACTGCAGTGAACATTATCCTCAGTGTAGCTCCTCTGTATAATAATATTCGATTTTTGAATGCAAAATGTGTATGTTTTAACAGATGCAATCTCATTAGGGTGAGGTTCTACATTAGAGGGAGGCACAAGCCTAGTCACTTGTGCGCAAAGGCAATGGTGTGAAGCGTTCACTTTCTTTTGTTTTTGATATGGTACTGTGCTGTACTTTGCATATTTTCCATCACACCATGCTGTTAGCAGATGATTACTCTCTTCATGGAGATAGCTCATAGCTCACACCCCCCGCTCGTCTCATCTCTCCACAGCAAACATACTGTGTGCAGCAGTGCTACAGATGCTAGAAATATCAATTTTGTCCTTTTGTTTGCAGCCCCCCCCCCCCCCCTCCTTGAGTTAACATTATCTAATGAGGGTATACACTTATCATGTCTGTCCCAAACGAGATAAATTAATTGTGAGTGTCTAATGAGCTCATTTTTCGACTTTTTTTAAACCATAAATGCTAATGCTAGACCTGACCACATAGACCTAAGGATAATTCCAGGTGTCGCAATGAGCCCTGGGACAGAACATGTAATGTTGTAATGCAGGAATGTACTGCACTCACGCGGTGTACTCTGTTCATTGTTCAGGCGATGGTGGCTATGCCAGGGATGCCAAGCTGAAAGCCCCCTCCTCCATGGCAGTGTCTCCAGATGGCACGCTGTACATCGCAGACCTGGGCAACGTCCGGATCCGAGCCCTGAGCCGCAACAAGCCTCAGCTGAACCGCATGCACATGTACGAGATCGCCTCGGCGGTGGATCAGGAGCTCTACCTCTTCAGCACTAACGGGACGCACCTCCACACACTCAATCTCATCACCGGGGACTACATTTACAACTTCACCTACAGCGGGGAGCAGGATCTCAACACCATCATCAGCAGCAACGGAAACTCGGTGCACATCCGGAGGGATGCCAATGGGGTGCCCCTCTGGCTGGTGGTGCCTGGAGGGCAGGTCTACTGGCTCACCATCAGCAACAACGGGGCCCTGAATAGGGTGTCCGCCCAGGGCCACGACCTCGCACAGATCACCTACCATGGCAACAGCGGCCTCCTAGCAACCAAGAGCAATGAAAACGGATGGACCACAGTTTACGAGTAAGATTTTGTTCTTACTTTGCTGTGGTGTGTTCTGGAATTGTTCGGGTGGCCCAGTGACCTACAGATCCCAGTTGCTAGCACGCCCGTTCCTTCTTGATTTATTTGTACTGCTTTAATCTGAGCCGTCCAAGCTGCAGTAGAGAGAACTGCGTGCTCCTGGTGAGGACTGGTCTGACTGGTGACTACTTCAGAATGATTTCATGGTGTGGACTAAACTCAAAACGATTCAGACTATTGTTAGATTTATGTAGTTGAGGGAGGGAGTCACCTGATTTGGGGGTTTTAAACACAGTGTTTTGACCAGCTCTGACATAGCAGAATTCGTATGCGGGTATTATCAATTGGTGCTTTTAGAAATCCTTGTCGACAGACAGAAGTCACCACCACCTCTTTTGGCTGACTCTAATGCTAGAATTCATTTATATAGGTTACTGCCTGAGCTCAGAGCAACAGACTGCTGCATTTGTATTCAAATATTTATGTGTGTGTTTATTTGTTTAATTTGGTGTGGTGTCCCAGAGGATATAGGCAGGCGTAATGACATTCCCCACACAATAATGTATAGCTCAGAACATATTACCAACAATTGTCATTTGTCATGCAGTTAAACCCGCTTATAAAACTGCCCAAGGCACCATCGGCAAGTGGCCTCTTAAAATTTGAATTTATGACACTTATTATCGACTATTTAACAGTTTATTCCAGGGTGCAATTTAATTCAGCTTTGGGGTGTAGGGGCCAGTGTTTCTTTGTTACTTGACAAACTTGTTGCTGTTTTCTGTGGAGCACGTCGCCCTCTTGTGGTGCATATCCAGATTGCTCAAAACATTCCAGATTGCTTGCAGAAGTGATGTTCTGTCTGTACAATACAGATGTTTTTGTTTGTTCGTTTTGTATTTTCTATTCTCTATCTGTGCTGTATACTGTATATATAAGGCTTACATAACAGTAATGTTCAAGGACTATCTGTCTAGACAGCTACGCAGCCTTTGTTGCAACTTTTTGTCTTGCTGAGACTAAATAGTCTAGCCTACTTCTTTGAGAAGAAAGGTGTTGTCCTTTTTCAACAAATACATTCATTTTTCCAAAGGTTTTATAGAAATGTCTGTTTCTTAGAAACACTATTATAGCACCCCAGGAGTCGTGGGGTGTCGTGACTTGTTTAATGTAAAAAGCATTTCCAAGCAAACTCTACCGTCTGAACGTGTGTGCTGTGGGGCAATGTTTTCAGATATACCTGCAGTCACAATCTTCTGCTTCAGTTAAGCATGACTTGTACCATCATACTCATTTATCGATTAAAATCTATGCTTACCAGAAATAAAATACATCACAAACAGACCAATGCAAATATGCTTTTAAATGTCAGCATTTCGATATTGCACACAGCTTGGAATCAGACCCCTCTTTGCTAAACAACGCTGATGCTATCAATCACAAAACATATAAAATGTTTATTTAATGCATATGTTTCTTTGATATAATGTTCATACAGAAATACAGTCTCTCTCTCTCTATATATATATATATAAAGTGACAGTATAAATGCATGTTTACATTGACATATTTTTATACCTAATTTTTTTATATATTCATAAAGTATTTTAATTAAACTGTGATCAATAATCAATACTTTCTACTTTGAGTGCCCCATTATTTACTCCCATTGATGATAATAGATGCAGTGAAATTGAGCACAGCTACAGCAGCTGACTATCCAGGCATTAACCCTCTATTAGACCACTGTATGTTGAACAGTGCTGTTTAACCTATTGGTTTACCTATAAATGACATACCAAAACACATTTTTCAATGCCATTTATTTGATTAACACTATACCCTATAACTTGTATCATTACTGTAGAGGCTTCAGAGTGAGAAATTAACTCCAAAAATATAATTGGTGCGTGATACACACCTGACCAGCATGCTGTCAAAAGGCAAAGCTGGAAAGGGTTTTTTTTTTTTTCCTATTCAAGTTCTTCAAGTTTCTAGTTTTCCCAACTAGAAGATGCAATCGTGACACGGCTGTCTGCATTGAATAACAACCGTGTCTGTGTGTAGGTACAATGCTGAAGGTCACCTGATCAACGCGACCTTCCCTACCGGGGAGGTCAGCAGTCTCCAGAGCAACACGGAGAAGTCTGTGCGAGTGGAAGTGGACACTTCAAACAAGGAGAACTTTGTCACCACCACCAACCTCTCAGCAACCAACACCATCTATACACTGCGGCAAGGTGAGTAGCACACCACTGATAGACTTTCTGACCTTGTGTGCCAGCGGAGTCAATGTGACATGACTGATTCTCGAGAGATAACACTCAGTGATACACTTCCACTTCGGCAGTACTGGGAATGTAGCATATTGATGCCCACAACAAACACCTTGATATCTGCTGCGATTCTAAAATGAGAAATAATAGTGGTTGCTAAGTGCTAGGCAGATGATCTGCACAAATTAGTACCCAATGCTGACACCATGTTCATTTTTATAACACTTTAGTAGGAATTAAAGAACAGAAAGGGTCAGTGCTTTATTGACCATTTGAATGACCCAGCTATTGTAATTTTATGGCCAAACAGCATTTATCATTGTAGTCAGTTTGAGTCAGAAATCAAATGTGATTCAATGTAGATGTGATACACTGCTGTGCCGGATTCTGTCCCCTGTCTGTGAGATGAGAGGAGGTTATCAAGTAGGTGTGTGGTCTAGTAGTCACAGATGTTGGCTGCTGAATCGGAAACTATAACTGCACACAAAGAGGCTGGGTTTTTATACCCAACAGTTTTTGCAGTTGGAAGCGTGCACAGCTCATAGACAGAATAAGCAGACAGAGTCAAAAACGGTCTGATATTTGTCTCCCCAAGCAAGATCCCAAACCGCAGTGATTCAGATGTGCAAGCAGCATGAAATGAAAGGGGAGGTTTTTGGTTGAGAGAATGAAAAACAGAACAGCCCTATTGTTTTGCTTTTTTAATAAGCATTCTCATTCTAAACGGCACACCCAAGGAGGCACCCTGGATTAAACTGATACGAATCCCTTGTCCCGGAGGCAGTGCGGTCTAGTGGCAATAACGAAGGGTTGTGTTCGTACATCACACACTCGCTGATCAATTCACTGCAGTGTTAAAGCTTTATGAACACGTCACACAGTGAATGGAGACCCGTGTATTACTGTGACCCCGGTTGAGCGACTTATCCAGCGGTTCAACTCAACTGGGACCACACTGAGGTATGGAGTCCCATGTAATGATTTGTACGGTATTTTACTGAATCATATTAGTCCTGGAAGATCTTTAAAGATTTCAACTACATAACAAAAGCCTGAACAGGCCCCTAGTGCAGGCAGGGTACCTTCAGCATTAGGTTACACCCCTCACTGAAGTGGCAGATCAGTCATAGATGGCAGTGGTAAGGCTTTCCCCTCTATGCTAGAGGTTTCTATTCATATAAGGCAGGCTCCCTCGTGATCTAAGAACCACATTCATAAAGCACTGCAGTTCTGCACAGTTACAGAAGTCTGCAGTCCCTCTGAACCCCCTCAGATCACCACCAAAGCCATTTAGAGTTTCGTTTAACCACCCTTTAGAATACGGGGGGGGCGGCAAGGGATATTTCCACCTTATCAAGATAAATTGCTCCTAGATGTTATAACAGAAGAAGGGCTCCAGGGATAAATAGAGCAGTTTTAATGCTCCCACTAAACAAGCATGCAGGCGATTTACAGAAATCCACAAACGTGGAGTCAACTGATTGCTTTCCCGGTTTAGGATTCCTCGGCTCTAAGCCACCGTGGATGTGTTGGAATGATTAATGTCCTCCAATTGTAATGTATTGAAATAGGGCTGTTTGCATGCCGAAGCAGCAAAGGGTATCAAGCTGCTTTCAATTTGCATGTTTTCATCATTACAGACGTAATTGTTGCAGCGCTTTCAATTCAAGTTTGCCGTTTATGTATTTATTTAGTTCCTTATTTATGTATTTATTTATTTCAGTAAAAAAAAAAAAAATACAGCACCTGCATTTCAAAGTGAAGTGAACAAACATTAAAAAGCTCTCAAATAAGTTTCATTTTCATAGTGATGCAATGCACTTAAACACCGGTAATATTTCAGTTTGCTTGGTGAAACAGTGCTAGTGCTGCGCCTAGCCGTCTATTCACACGTCTGCTTTGAGAGTGTAAATGAGATGACAGGTACACGTTATCAAATGCATGTTTGGAAAGACGTCTGTTGTACTAAAGCCTCATTGGTGAGAAGATTCTGCAAAGGTGTCAAGAGCTGGTGGTCTGTGGAGACCCGAAGAGGGTAAACAGGATGTTCTCCTCTTTGTCTCACGTAAACCAAACGACAGTGACGTCTTGTGTGCAAGTATCAATTCTTCCAAGCCTGAACAGCGCTGAACACTCAGATGTGCACGTGTCATTTTCATCGTCTACTGGTGCATCGAAAAGGAGATTTGTTTTGCAATGTAGGGGCACTAAAGCTAGGGCAACAATTAAAAGAAAACTGGTACTATCCTGCTACAAATATTAGGACACTATGTGTTACAAGCAAAATCAGAAATGTAGGCAAGCCTATCTAATAATGCATGTAAAGGATTGCTGAATTTCTAACTTTGCTTGTAAAACATACACTTCAGCAAGTAACTGCCCCAGGACTGCTGGAAGGTTCTGTATGTGTATGATTGTCACAAGGCTGGCTGAGTGGTGACACATCAGACCCGGAAGAAACAGACAGACACAGTGAGGTTGGTGAAGCTGAGCACTTGGTTGTGCTCAGTATTTAATAAACAAAATAAGCGAACACAAAAACAGGACACGGCACTTCACGCCAAAATAAAGAGACAAACAAAACGTACTAACACATAAAACAAGTGGACGAACGTTTAAACAAGTACCGTGCTGGCACTTCCAGCACGCTGTAGCAATTGTTATTTCCCCTTCACTGTATTTCTCCTTCTCTCTCTCCCGTTCTCCACTCTCGAACACCCAACCCCCAGTGAGTGAAAACATGCTGCTTTTATGCAGTTGTACCAAGAGTCGATTGCTAGTCAATCATTCAATTGGAATCACGGTACAACTGCACGTGAATTAATTAAGTGTACTCCCGTGACCACACATTACAAATTTAACCAGCACGTGAAGTGATCTGTGCCATCCTCGTGCCTAAATACAAATCTACATTTTTAAATACACGTGAAACACAGACCCGTTTATATCCCGTGTACCATCTCTATAGACCAACATTTACACGCAACACGTAACATACAACATATAACACACACTACGCACAAGGGCGTGGCCACATTGCCACAATGATACAGTCAGTTTAAAAGTTTAGACGCATGTGCATGGTTCTAGTGGTTTTTTTTTTTATTATCCAGTACATTGTAAGGGCTCTAGAAATGTCCGTGCCCATGTGTTTATCTGATTGAATGTGTTTTCCAGACCATGCACAGAACACCTACCGCGTGAGTGCAGACGGCTCTCTGCGCGTGACCTTCGCCAGTGGCATGGAGCTGACCCTGAACACAGAGCCGCACATCTCTGCGGGGGTGGTGAACCCCACCGTGGGCAAGTGCAACATCACCCTGCCCGGCGAGCACAGCCCCAGCCTGATCGAGTGGAGGCAGCGTAGAGAGCAGGCCAAGGGGAACTACACAGCCTTCGAGAGGCGCCTCCGGGTAATCATGTCTTACCAGCAACTCTGTGAAACGCACACGAGAAGAGTTAACACTGAAAAAAAAATAAGGACTGCGGCACCGTAATTCAAATTGAAATTGACATTTTAACATATGCCCCATGTACATTTACAGTTATATCGAGAGAATGTAGCACTCATTAGCACCAACTATTTTTACTGCTGGGCTGCCTGACTGCTGACTGTTTGAGCTTGATCACACGTCACTGATATTCTGTTATTGTATCTGTTACTAGGCTCATAACAGAAACCTGCTGTCCATAGACTTTGATCAGGCAACAAGAGTGGGCAAGATCTACGACGATCACCGCAAGTTTACCCTTCGCATTCTTTATGATAAAATGGGCCGCCCCGTGCTCTGGTCCCCGAGCAGCAAGTACAATGAGGTGAATGTCACCTACTCCCCTGCTGGGCTGCTAACCAGCATTCAGAGGGGGAACTGGTCAGAGCGACTGGAGTATGAGAACGGGAGGATAGTCTCTAGAATGTGGGCTAATGGCAAAATATGGAGCTACACGTTCCTGGAGAAGGTAAAGTATTGTTGGGTTTGTTTGTTAATTCCGATTTTATTTTTTTAAATTTAATAATTAGTTTATTTTGCAATGCATTTGGAGTGCCATTTATCAGTATTATATACCATACCTTTTTTTGGAGAATGATAGTTTTTGTTCCCTTTTCTCTTTTCTTTACATGTTTATTGTAGTCCGTAATGCTACTTCTGCACAGCCAGCGAAGGTACATCTTCGAGTACGATCAGACTGACCGCCTCGTCTCCATCACTATGCCCAGCATGGTGCGGCACAGCCTCCAGACCATGCTGTCCGTGGGATACTACAGGAACATCTACACCCCCCCTGACAGCAGTGACGCGGTGGTGCAGGACTACAGCCGCGATGGGAGGCTGCTGCAGACGCTGTACCTGGGGACGGGCCGCCGAGCCCTCTACAGATACACCAAGCAGTCCAGGCTGTCCGAGATCCTGTACGATACCACCCTGGTGACCTTCACCTACGACGACTCCTCCAGCGTGGTTAAAACAATCCACCTGATGCACGAGGGCTTCATCTGCACCATCAGATACAGGCAAACAGGTAACACAGCAAAGCACACGCTTCAATAGAGCCCTGCTCCACAGGCATCAGATACAGACAAACAGGTAACACAGCAAAGCACACGCTTCAATAGAGTCCTGCTCCACAGGCATCAGATACAGACAAACAGGTAACACAGCAAAGCACACACTTCAATAGAGCCCTGCTCCACAGGCATCAGATACAGGTAACACAGCAAAGCACACACTTCAATAGAACCCTTCTCCACAGGCATCAGATACAGGTAACACAGCAAAGCACACACTTCAATAGAGCCCAGCTCCACAGGCATCAGATACAGGTAACACAGCAAAGCACACACTTCAATAGAACCCTTCTCCACAGGCATCAGATACAGGTAACACAGCACAGCAAAGCACACACTTCAATAGAGCCCTGCTCCACAGGCATCAGATACAGGTAACACAGCAAAGCACACACTTCAATAGAGCCCTGCTCCACAGGCATCAGATACAGGTAACACAGCAAAGCACACACTTCAATAGAGCCCTGCTCCACAGGCATCAGATACAGGTAACACAGCACAGCAAAGCACACACTTCAATAGAGCCCTGCTCCATAGGCATCAGATACAGGCAAACAGGTAACACAGCAAAGCACACACTTCAATAGCGTCCTGCTCCACATGCATCTGAAGGAGCTTTACATCAGCGGGTCGCTACTAGGGAGCCCTGGCACTGTGATGGATCTCCTCCTAGGGCTGATGAGTTCATAACACTGACATCAGCATAAGACCTGTACTTACCTCTTGACTACAGAGCTTGCTCTTTTTAGTTGCATGGTAAGACGTTCGTCTTCGAAACGTGAGGTTAGTGGCTTGCATGCAGCTGCGTTTCCATTGAATTCAATGGGCTGAGATGCTAAGCCATTACAGCACACAAAAAAGAAAATTGAATTTCAGTTTGGGAATGCAGAGTCATATGAATCTTTACAATACAATAAAATACAATACAATATTAGATTTACAGTGTGCTTTTATTTGAGAAAACCTTAAGGCGCTGTGCGTTTTTAAAATACAGATTTAATTGCATAACATTTTTAGCTAAAAAGATGTTTTAAACAGATATATAGAATGTATATCTGCCGTGCAGCACACTGGAGCCCAGCCTTGTACAATCATGAGCATTTTGATATCAGTCTGCTATAGCACATACTGCGTTATGCATTACAGTGTGAGAGCTGGCACTTGCAAAGCTATACTCAAGAGAGTTTGAGCCATCCTTCAGGAAGCCCCTTCCCCCGGCTCTCCTCCTCCACTCTGTTGTTTCAGATTATCTGCGTGGTGCTCCACCGGGCTGCTCATACAGGGTTATCATTTTGACCTAGAAAGGCATTGACTTTAACCTTCCTTTAACTGATCTCATTGAAGTTTAACAAATGGTTCTTTTTTTCTTTTTTCAACTTTTGCCAGGCCTTGATAATGTGGTCTGAAATAAGCAATCAGGGAGAGATGAGGGGAAGCGATAGGGCTCTGTTAAAACAGGAATCGTGCTGATGTGGCAAGCATCTAAACAAGGCTCTGAATTTGAAACCAGGATGAGAGAAGTTTATGGTAATTGCCATGGTTTTGCAGGGATGTTGTGATTAGCTGATGCTTTGTTATTAACTGAGCTTATTTATGAGGTGTAATATGTATGCGTGTTCCCCTTGTTTAACCTTGTATCATACTTAACCCTGTGTTGCATGTTTCGCAAGTAAAACAGCGAACATGATATATATTATATGTTTTGTACTGCTGGAGAAGTTTCCAGTATTTTAGACAAACCCAGATTTTTTTAAAATAGATATTTCATAGAAAACAGTACATTGTACATTTAGCTGGCTTTAAAAGGACATTGTGAAATTTGCTAAAAAGAACATTACTCAAATGAAAGGTGAAACCTACATTAAGAATATAATTCAGGCACATCTTTTTTTGTAAAACATTGTCTTCTTTTAACAAACATACCTTCTGGAAAATCTGAATCCGTGGCTAGAGTGCGGAGAGATAAAAGAAACAAATAGCGCCTGGGCTGAATTCCATAGACGTGACTCTGATGAGCAATACGTGACATGCATGATGTATGAGAGCTCTGGTCTTGCTATGAACTCATGCCACTTAATCGCTTTACTTTTAATAATCAATAATTAATCACAATCCAGAGAGGTTTAAGACAAACATTAGGTACGGGTACAGACACATATTTCTTAAATTAATCCGTCACAGAATCTCATCGTTAGTGTTCATCATTATAATTGGGTCCCCTCAAAAGATAATCATGCCCAGCCATTTACCGTATGTAAGCTCTTTGCTTTTTAACCACCAGTATGTAATATTCATTATGCTGTTGCCATGAAGATGTTATTTTTACATCTCGTCCTTCTTGACAATACTTTTATATACAGTAAGGGATCCAGAGGTGAATACATTATTATGAGCGTTTGATAAGGCACCCCTGAAACTAGTGTTTATCCTATAAACACCAAAGGAACACTGGAGACTGCTATTTATTTTGTTATTTTCGCCATATTTGTTGTCCAGATTCCCATGCGCGCTGTTATTTGATTTGAGCACATCAAACTCTGGAATTGCTTTTGGGCATTTCCAGACAGTTGAAAAAAATAAAATCCCCAGTAAACACCAATAGGGGAATAAACAAGCACAGAGATTCATAACATCATTTTTTGGTTTGGTTTGGTTTTTATACTGATGCGCTGTTTCCTCAGCGGTAAATGACATGACTGCCGCCCTTCTTCTCCTCGATTGTCCAGGTCCTCTGATTGGTCGGCAGATCTTCAGGTTCAGCGAGGAAGGTCTCGTGAACGCCCGCTTTGACTACAGCTACAATAACTTCCGGGTCACCAGCATGCAGGCAATGATCAACGAGACTCCTCTCCCGATTGACCTCTACCGCTATGTTGATGTCTCGGGACGGATGGAACAGTTTGGGAAGTTCAGCGTTATCAACTATGACCTGAACCAGGTCATTACCACGCATGTGATGAAGCACACCAAGATATTCAATGCCAATGGCCAAGTGATAGAGGTCCAGTATGAAATCCTCAAATCCATAGCTTATTGGATGACCATCCAGTATGACAGCATGGGTCGTACCGTTATCTGTGACATCAGGGTTGGTGTGGACACCAACATCACCAGGTACTCCTATGAATACGATGCAGACAGCCAGCTTCAGACCGTGTTGGTCAACGACAGGCCGCAGTGGCGCTACAGTTACGACCTAAACGGAAACATCAACCTACTCAGTCATGGCAACAGCGCCCGCCTCACTCCACTGAGGTATGACCTTCGAGACCGCATCACCAGGTTAGGGGAGATCCAGTACAAAGTGGATGAAGACGGCTTCCTCAGAATGAGAGGCAGTGATGTCTTTGAATACAATTCCAACGGGCTCCTGAGAAAGGCTTACAACAAGGGGTCTGGCTGGAGCGTGCAATACCGCTACGATGGCCTTGGACGAAGAGTGGCGAGCAAGTCGAACCTGGGGCCGCCCCTCCAGTTCTTCTACGCCGACCTCACACAGCCCACCAGGGTGACCCACATGTACAACCACTCGAGCTCTGAGATAACATCCCTGTACTATGATCTTCAAGGGCACCTCATAGCCATGGAGCTGAGCAGCGGGGAAGAATACTATGTCGCTTGTGATAACTCCGGAACGCCACTGGCTGTGTTCAGCAGCAAAGGCCAGATCATCAAGGAACTCTTGTACACCCCCTATGGAGACATCTATAAGGACTCCAATCCCGATTTCCAGATTATCATTGGTTTCCACGGTGGCCTCTACGATCCTTTAACCAAACTGGTGCATCTCGGGAGAAGGGATTATGATGTCGTAGCAGGAAGATGGACCACCCCAAACTACGATTTGTGGGGGGAGCTGAACCGTGTCCCTAAACCTTTCAATCTTTACTCCTTCAGAAACAATTACCCAGTCGGGTACTTCCAGGACGTCACCCAGTACACAACAGGTAAGGAACACTGGATGTTAACTGGTTTCAAATACAGTTTGGTTAAAGTGGTCAGTGGAATGTCTATTGGGGCATCGTATCCCCAACTTAATTCAAGCAGTGAAATGATCACATGAAAACGGTTATAAAAAGCTTTCCTGATCTCTGTCATATATGCAATTCAGTGATCTGCATTTTCATTTTGGTTTAATGACAGAAAATGTAGTTTTGTCACACTATAGAATTAATGCCAGTATATTCATAAGGTATTATATTGATGCTGTTATGACTCATATGTCAATGACGACCCACCCTCTACCATAACCACAGAAGGGGTGTTTTTGAACTCTGATTCATCTCAGTAAAAGACCTTGGGATTAAACAAAACCATATTTATACGAAACCCGAGTTTAGGGTCAAATACAGCCTCCATAAGCAGTGAAAGTGTGGTATTATATGGTAGAAGTGAAAAAAAAAATTTATATATATATATATATATATATATATATAGTTCTTATATTTCTTAAGTGTGTTCAATGACTTTACTTTGCTGTATCTTTTTAATTAAAATGTTATACTGTTCTCTGTTTGAAGACATTGGCAGCTGGCTCCAGTTATTTGGATTTCAGCTTCACAACGTGGTGCCGGGATTCCCCAAACCTGATGTACAAAACATGGAGCAGACCTACGAGCTGATGCAAACACAGACCAAGACACAGCACTGGGACCCCAGCAAGGTAAACACAACACAACTGTGAAACAAAGGCCTTGCGTTTGGGCTTGCTCTCTACTTATTGCTGCAAGCCTTCAGTGTGAAACTCTTTTTAACAACATGCACTCTCTCAGGCCTGTGCTAAAGTAGAACTTTAACTTAGAGAAACGGGATGATAAACTTCAATGTCTGTAAGCTCGACAACAAATAGAGGTTTAAATATAGTTTTCATTTTTTTTTCTTACTGTTTGTTTATTAAGAGCATTGGAACAGTTAAAACACACGTAGAGGAGGTACCCACAATAATTAACACGCCCAGCATTTTATTTTCTTATGCTTGCATTTTTGCAGAGAATAAAAAGTTTAAAATTTAAAATATTTTAGAGTATAATATTTTCAGGTTAATTTGAACCCTTACTCTTACTTTTCCTATTCCCTGCCTGATTTGCTACAACCCAGCTTTGTTCTGCAGCTTAGAATGAAATGTTGTCAAGCTTGGGGAAGCAAACTAGCAAACCCATGCTTGTGTGGCTGTTTTGAGCAATTTGTTACCCACAGCATCGCTAAGAGATAATATACAGGCCAATGGTCAATTGAAAGCCTTCAATAACTGCTGTTCTCAACCCTTGACTTCATCATTCCTTTTCTGTTTTCCTAGGTGGTTCTCGGCATTCAGTGTGAGCTCCAGAAACAGCTGAGAAACTTCATCTCATTGGATCGCCTCCCCATGACCCACTTTGGAGAAGGTCAAGATTGTCAGGACAGGAGCCCTAGGTTTTCCGCCATGCCTTCAGTTTTTGGGAAAGGAGTGAAGTTCGCTATAATGGATGAGATCGTGACGGCCAATATCATTGGGGTGGCCAACGAGGACAGCAGACGCATCGCAGCCATCCTCAACAACAGCATTTACCTGAAGGGCCTCCACTTCACCATCGACGGGAGCGACACCCACTACTTCATCAAGTCTGGCCCCTTGGAAGAGGATCTGGCTGTGATCGGCAACACTGGGGGAGGCCGCATTTTAGAGAACGGCATCAACGTCACTGTGTCCCAGATGACCTCTGTTGTGAACGGAAGGACTAGACGGTTTGCGGACATTCAGCTCCAGCACGCTGCCTTGTGCTTTAACATCCGCTACGGGGCCACTGTAGAGGAAGAGAAGGGTCACGTCTTAGAAATGGCCAGGCAAAGGGCGGTCGCACAGGCCTGGACTAAAGAGCAGAGGAGGCTGCAGGAGGGGGAGGAAGGCGTTAGGGTGTGGACAGAGAGCGAGAAACACCAGCTGCTGAGCACAGGGAGGGTGCAGGGCTACGATGGCTACTTTGTGTTGTCCGTGGAGCAGTATCTAGAACTTGCTGACAGTGCCAACAACATTCACTTCATGAGACAGAGTGAAATAGGAAGGAGGTAACAGTGACGACTGACTGCCTGCCATTCCTTCACCAAAGACTGCCTGTTTTTAGACATTCAATGATTTGTTGTACTGTTTTTTTGTTTTTTTTCTAGAATGATAACTATAATATAGTATGAACAACAACAAAAACTGTAAAAAAAAATTCAAACTGCCTTTAAATGTGACAAATGATGGTATTTTACTATTGTTTCATTGGGAGTGTCTTTATCATGGTGGCACATGCTTTCAAGGCTTGTGGGTTGAGGTGGTAATTCAAATATGGCCTAAAAATTTGACCAGAATTTGATTTCAGGGTGATGCACTTTTCACATACTGGAAGTGCCCTGATTTTCGTGGTTTTCCACAGTGAAGTTTTCCCAACTCTGATGTCATAATGTAAATTCATATTATTTTTCTTCAAATAAACAAGTTTCTGAAAACCAAACTAGCACATCAAATGTGTTGTATTCAGGTAAAAAGGAACAGTGGCTTTCTCTTTGACTAATAACTTTCTGAAATATATTTTCGGCAGTAAAAGTCTGCATGAGATTGTACAAGATTTATAAAAAAAAAAAAAAAAACATAACTCCAAACTTCATCACGCAAGCCTTTAAAAACAGTTTCGGTGTTTCACATTACCGTAAATGTCGGTTGATTTCAGTTTCAGACCGAAAATATTTTTTTCTGGAAATGAAAAATAAGTGTGGCCATACAGTATGTTGATTGCTACCCTGCCTTGTTTTTATGGCAAATGTAATTTGTGTGCACCCAATGCCCTGCAAGATCTGCTCACCATAGTGATGAAAGTGTTTTCTGCCTCCAGGTAGTCAAGCCTCTTCATGTGCTTTTAAATGGTAACGATGAACTGCAGTACTTACATGAGTCACAAAGAAAGTGTAAATACCAAGAGCTTTAAAAAGAAACAAACAGAGCTAACGTGGATCATACGTCGTCGCCCGTCATTAAGTGTCAGAATTACTGCTTATAACCCACAGAAGCAGTCACTTCTTTGCAAACAGTACCTATAGTGAAGTGCAGATAACCACGCTCAAATCTGTATAGAGGTTACTTTTCTACAAAAGTATTGAATGCATTATAGTACAGATACAATTCAGATCTGTGCATTATTGGAATATAATGCATTTTGGGGTGGAGCTTGTGCCTTTTTGTTAAAAAATAAATAATTAAAAAACAAAACATGGAAGTACTACAAGTCATGGCCGAGAACATGCCATACCGAATGCTTTGCATAGATATTCACACGACTTCTGCCTGTGAACTGAAAAGGGCAGTTCAATGAAGCTTTTCATGTGCTGCGACCTGCAGCAAAGTAGCATCAAGTCCAGAAGACCGAATGAGAGCACCTGTGCCAGGCCCTGCTGGTTACTAGCAGGAAACTGTACCTCGCTGTCTACTGGAGCCCCTGTAGTAATGCATTTCATTTTATAAAAAAGATATTAAAGTACAAAAATGTATCATCAGATTATCTTTTACTGTATTCTTTTTTTTTATTATTATTTCATTATTTAGCAGATGCTTTTATCAAAAGCAACTTACAGAAATAAACAAAATATAAAAGTATATAAAAAAAGGTACAGGCAATGAAAATGCAAAACAAACATTTATTTATATATTAAGTAAACATATTTATATATATATATATATATATATATATATAATCTGTATATATATATATATATATATATATATATATATATATATATATATATATATATATATATATATATATATATAAAAATTAATAAAAGGAAAATACAAAGAGATATATAAATAGGAATTTACAAATAAAGGTTAAACCTTTTAGTGGCCTGAAGTGAAATCCTGTAATACTGTAAAGCAAACGGATGAAGGCAAGTAAAGAAACAACAAAACCAGAATACTGGGTCTTGTGTCCGCTGCATATGGAAAAGCTGTATTCTTGTGGAATGAGAGCAGTGTATCGTCAGTCAGTTCAGAGTATGCAAGGGTCAATGGATTTCCTAGAAATGCCAAGGCTACAATTTCTCTAACCTTGATAAAGCAGGGGCAAAATGATAGTAATAGTCTTGATTGTTTTCTTCATAAAGACATGCTGGTTGAATCTTAACTGTGTAGTGGCACATACTGCTGAAAAAAAATTGCTTTTAGGTGTTTGAGAAGGTTGCAGCGTTTTGCAAGTAACAGCTCGTTTCCTGTACATTTTGTATCGGTATAACAAAAACAAAGATCTTTTTTTTCCAACATAGATTTATAATTGTGTTTGTGTTTTTTTTTTTTTTTTTCCTGAGCTACAGCAGAGCTGGCAGGTGACATTAATAACCTCCTGCTGCTGCAAGTATAGCAGGTCCCATTGCAGTTTTTAAAGAGAAAGTTTATTGTGGAACACAGCCACTTTAATCATGCAGCACAAGAAAAACAGGCATGTGTTTTTTAAACTTTGTTTTGTACAAATGAATCTATTGATTTAGGAAGGAAGAGGTGTGTCCATGCCTAGAAAGCTGTCAGCATTTACTCCAGCTGAATAAATTTCAAGTGCAGCACTGTAGATGCAAGGCACTGGCCGAAACGTTTGTCTACTTAGCTTGGTCGCTTATAGTTTTACCTTAGAATTTTTATCGGATGTTTTGAAGTTATGTGTGCCTTTTTTCATAGCTCTCGTTGGATCCTTTTGTCTATACTTTTGAAGGCTGGAATAAAACAAATGTTTTTTTTTTTATCTTTCTCTTTCTGAGGGTTCCCACGGGAATATAATTCAACTAGGAGTAAACTGGGCTGTGCTGGCTTGTGTTCATTTATCATTAAGATAGTAGTTATATTTATTATATATATATATAAATAAATTGACCTTGTTGTCTCCATATAACAGCTTTAATTCCTTCAATTTAAAGATTTCAGAAAATACGCAATTCTGCAGGCTTTAATATCAATGACAGATTTTGGAAAAAACAAACAAAACACGCACAGCCACACACATACAAATCCCAAACTACTGTACGCACGTGTCCACTGGTCTGTGTTGTCGTGAGTCTGAAACCTGCTTCTGCCTTTGTCCTCAGATACTTAAACGTAAAACATACTAGAAGCCAACCAGAACACTGGGTTTGTGGCGTGGAAAGCTTGTTGCTAGGAAACCGTGTGCTCCAGTAATGTATTCCTGCTCTCTTCCTGTGGCTGAACTGTGGGTAGTGTGCAGGCTGGTGTGATTTGGCTGCGTTGAAAACCTTTCAATGCATTTCTCTCTCTGGGGTTCACACCTGAGGCATGTGTTTTGTACAAGTGCTCCGCAGCAACACGCTGTAAATAGTTCAAGAGAAGTTAATATATTGAGTGTGAGGATTTGAGTAAAAAAAAAAAAAAAAAAAAAAAAGAAGTACTTTGACCTTTTCATTTTTAAAAAATAAATGTGCAAATCAAGTCTCTGGTGTATTGTTATTTTTCCCCATAATAAATGTCTCTGCTGCATTTACAGCAATTGCAGAATTAAGTACAGTATGTATTATATATCATTATACACTACTGTAAAACTAACTAGAGTGTACTGGTACCCCATACACTACAACACCCATTCACCTATAATAGCAAGAATGCTCTACACATCAGGAAGTAACATTTAAATTGATTCTTCTAAATCAATTTAAATTAGAAGATATGCAGAATAAAAATAAATAAAGACATGACCCTAAGGCAGACATACCAGCTTTACATTTCTAGAGATTCGTGTTTCTCTCTACCTCACAAGAACCCGAGAAACCACTCATCTGAACAAGCCAAGAAACCAAAAGGCAACAGCATAGAAGGGAAATGAGCTCATTAATCTAGGTCATGAACGTCAGGTGCAAGGTGTGGTACACTGTCCAGTTTGTTTTTTAAACTCGGTTTTAGTTTTTACAGTTTTACATTTAGCAAACCTTCAATGCAGTCTTTTTATTTTTAATCAGGTTGCATGAGCCAAGGTGCAGTGTACGATAATCATGAACTCTAAAATAGGGCGGCAGAGATGTGATGCAGCATACAAAACAAATCTCATTTCTAAAAAAAAAAATCCCTAAGCATTTTTACATTATTCAAAATAGGTCAAAGTGCATATTTCTTCCAAGTTTCCTGGGTTCATTCTGCAGTGCATTTTATTCGTTATAATGCAGCTTCCCTAATGAACAACTGCCCCGTGATATCACATCATTATAAAACATAGATCTTCAACTGCCCCGTGATATCACATCATTATAAAACATAGATCTTCAACTGCCCCGTGATATCACATCATTATAAAACATAGATCTTCAACTGCCCCGTGATATCACATCATTATAAAACATAGATCTTCAACTGCCCCGTGATATCACATCATTATAAAACATAGATCTTCAACTGCCCCGTGATATCACATCATTATAAAACATAGATCTTCAACTGCCCCGTGATATCACATCATTATAAAACATAGATCTTCAACTGCCCCGTGATATCACATCATTATAAAACATAGATCTTCAACTGCCCCGTGATATCACATCATTATAAAACATAGATCTTCAACTGCCCCGTGATATCACATCATTATAAAACATAGATCTTCAACTGCCCCGTGATATCACATCATTATAAAACATAGATCTTCAACTGCCCCGTGATATCACATCATTATAAAACATAGATCTTCAACTGCCCCGTGATATCACATCATTATAAAACATAGATCTTCAACTGCCCCGTGATATCACATCATTATAAAACATAGATCTTCAACTGCCCCGTGATATCACATCATTATAAAACATAGATCTTCAACTGCCCCGTGATATCACATCATTATAAAACATAGATCTTCAACTGCCCCGTGATATCACATCATTATAAAACATAGATCTTCAACTGCCCCGTGATATCACATCATTATAAAACATAGATCTTCAACTGCCCCGTGATATCACATCATTATAAAACATAGATCTTCAACTGCCCCGTGATATCACATCATTATAAAACATAGATCTTCAACTGCCCCGTGATATCACATCATTATAAAACATAGATCTTCAACTGCCCCGTGATATCACATCATTATAAAACATAGATCTTCAACTGCCCCGTGATATCACATCATTATAAAACATAGATCTTCAACTGCCCCGTGATATCACATCATTATAAAACATAGATCTTCAACTGCCCCGTGATATCACATCATTATAAAACATAGATCTTCAACTGCCCCGTGATATCACATCATTATAAAACATAGATCTTCAACTGCCCCGTGATATCACATCATTATAAAACATAGATCTTCATTGAACTTTGCTTTGAGGAAACACAATCATGTTTTTAATGAGAATTTTATTTTGAAAATATGGATTTAAGCAATATACAAATGAAATGTCTTACCAATAAAGATTAAATCACATTGAGAACCATTAGAAGATAAATCTCAGGCAAAATGCATAAGACATGTAATACAGGGGCTACACCCTGCTTTGGATCCATAATATAGGAAAACACACCGTTTTCAATATCAAAATCGAAAACAAGTTAAATCAAAGAAATAGCTTTATCGCTTAAATAGTTAAAGAAATAATAATGATCTGTGCAGCATAAAAAACTATCAACTCTATCTAAATTAATTATTAACAAATTTGCAGTGTGCGTTCCTCATTATTGAAAACGGGTGTCCTTCAGTATTAGAATGCAAACACTTGAACAAGAAACCTTCCAAATGCCATTCAGCTTCCTACAGGTTCAGGACGTCGTCCCATTCTTGATACCTTGTTGAAGTCATTAGCTTTGTTAATACAGGGTGGAGTTGCAATGACACAGTAACTGCAATAGGGCTGTGCAGCTCAGCAAGGTGTAGTATCAATGGATTCCTGCCCGGAGGGTGCTATTTTATACATGCAGTAGGAGGGCACAATGGCAAGCTAATAACACCACTAATGCATCGTAGCTCCTCTTGAATAGCCTCTTGCGGGTCTGTGAGGCAATGCATTGCATTAGCGCTCTCCCAACTTTTTCTTCAGGTTTAATTTCGATACAACAGCTTGCTGAAGACAAAAACAACAATGAAGCTGCACTGCCAACAGTCTCTGTAAAACATCTAATAGTTCGCCCGCTGTGCACAAAACAAAGGCTTTCATGCGGCTGTGGTTTGCACCACACGGAGATTCGAAGGGCACTTCAATCTTTTTAATGGTATTGTTTTTGCGCATTTGGTAACAGCTAAAAAAATATATATCCAAGATGTTATCCATGAGGACGCACGTATACAGAATATATTGAATTTGCCTATGAAGCTGGGTGCATAAAAAGGTAATCTTCTCCAGTGTCTCCACCTAAAGCAAACACAAAAAGACTGAATGAATATCAGCGTTCACAGAAAGAGGCCCACCCTCAACCCCATTCCTTCCATCTTGCTTAATAGGCTACTGATCCAGTAGTACGGCAATAAGGCAACAGTGTATTCAAAAGCTCTGCATTCAGATTGAATGGTTTAGATTCTCAGAGATTTAATCCAAATTATCATTAGCATTTTCTCTGATAGGAACAAAAAAAAAAAAAAAAACACCAAATACAATTCTAAAATAAGAAACAACTTAAAAGTACTTTCAAGCCAATAAATGTGTTATGTGAGCTGTTTATTGATAATAAAAATAATTGAATAATGATCTGAAGTAAGCATAAGCAAGGTTCAGCGGTATACAGTATTAGTAATAGTCTATACACATACAGTACAGTACTGAGAGAAGGTTCAGTAGCAACACTTACCCTAGGATAGCATTTTAATTAAGGGCAGCAGTCCTTAGAGATGCTTCTAAAAAGAACCAAATAACAAAACAAATAACAGCTGTGACACAAGTAACTGGTAGGTTTCAGCACGGTATGCAGCTTCAGCGTTTGATAATTGTTAGTTTTTGTTGTTTGTTAGTTTTTAGAAGCTGGTGAAAGGATAGAGGCCTTAATTCAAATTCCACTGTGACTGCAGAAGGGAACATCATTTTTTTATGCAATTGAGCCTAATATAACATACTGTATAAAACTATGGATATTAAAAAAATTTTTAATATCAACTGGACATTTATTTATTTATTTAATACCGGTACAATCTGCAACGTTCAGCAAGATCTGCACACAATTGTCTTTTTTCCCAAATTGTGCGTGAGCAAACAGTTTCGCTGGCAATTTGTATTTATGTACATATCCTGGATTCATTAGATCGCATTTCCATGGCCGTCAAACCGTCCGAAAATATATTACATTTTAATTAGAGCACCAATAGCCTTATAATGGCTGGAATGAAAAACAATTGTGTTACGCATAATTTAAATGTAATTTCTGGACGAATGCTCGATGTTTGTGAATATATTACCCACGGATATTTTAAACGTCAGTTTTCACAATTAAAGATGATACTCCCAAATGTCCTTGTCTAATGACAAATACAAAGAAAAAAACATATTGTATGAGCCAGTCCTGCATACATATTCAATGTTAAAACAGCACAATAAAGAGGTTGTTAAATGTATCAGTATTCCAGAAGATTTGTCCAGTAATCAAATATGTGAAATAATCAATTTCTGCTGAAGTTCAATGCTGAATTGAGGACCACAATTTTAACTATAATTTTTCTGTTCCATCACTAATGTAATTACATAGTAGCTACCTAATCTTTACAGTTGAATTGGTTTACAATACACATTAAAGCCCATTCTGATTAATTAATAAAGTTTGCAGTTCATGATGCATTTTTCATCTGTTCAATAAAGGGTCATTTTAAGGAATGCAATTTTAATCTTTTTTAATGACTGTTTTATTAAGGAATATTTTGAACAAATCAGGAAGGTTCGGCACTTCAAGTCTGCCTCCCTAAAAATTATCTTAAAAATAAAATACAAAGAAAAAAAAAAATGAGCGCCTCATTTCAATGTATTTTTTCTTGTATGCAATAATGAGGTGTGTCAATAAATCGCTCGTGGGGAAAGCGCAATGGTATTTAGACACGCCACAAATTAAATTAATAAAATAGACTCCATCCAAGTCTTTGTTCCAGCCATGTCATTAATTATTAAATAAACCGATTCAGCTTCTGACCAGGCCAGAGATCAGAAAGCACTGAAGAGTCACAAAGCATCTACCACTGACACCATTTCTGTGTAAAAACTAAAAAAGAAATTCTAACGTGACAACAATTGGTGCACCTACGGTCTCATATAGTTATTTATTTAAAGCTTTTTAACAGCACGTTTCTTTCCTTAAGGTATTAACTTAGAACAAGTATGTTGTAAACAAGGCCCTTGTTCACTTAATTGTACACTAAAACTTTTATTATCCAAGCTAATTGGGACCAGAGGTTTTTTGGATAAATCGAATTGTGCCAATTTTTACATGACTTCCCCAATCAATAAACCTCCTAAAAAAATGGAAGCAGAAGCAGAAGAGCACAGCACACAACAAGACAGGTTAACTGTTCACATACTCCAGGTGTTTGGATAATCGGGGCTCGGTAATCAGAGTTTTACCGTACCTACAGTATTAAACTACACTGCTAGGGCACTCCAGGACTGGAGTTACAGTACAGTCTCAAAAACATGTTGAAGTTTACCTAAATGCAATTATGTTGGCATACCGTTTCCAGTCATGGGTTGGCTGGTGGTGTAGTTGTTTTCTCTGTTAACAGGGTAGAGCAGAGGCATCGCTAAGCCCTGGCCCGGTTTATGATAGGCCACAATCAAGTTCTTTATCTTCCGAAAGAGACGCTTTTGAACGCCAGGAGCGGTCTGAACAAAAAACACAAAAAAACATCACAGTTGTTCTGCAGATAGATCAGAAGTTACTTTTCTCTGTGTTACTAAAAAAAAACAACGCAAAAGTTTAAACAGTACAGTAAATGCATTGAATGTGCAGTAAAATTATTTTTCAAATGACGCCATGCAGATTTTATGAATCTTCTGTTTGGTAAACATGGGCTTTTGTAATCAGATGTGTCTTGATTATTCACAGACACCATTTTGTGAGAACATCAAGCTTGTTAAATTAAAAGTGAAAAATGACTCTCAGAATCTAGCGGTGGTAAGTAGAAAATGACCAAGATACAATAAACAGGTTAGTAACCGAGGCTGCGGTTACATTTTAAATGTATGTTACTGCAGCCGTACAATATTAACATGCTAAAAATAATACCAACATGAATAACCGGAAATTCACAAAATACCAACATGAATTACTGGAAATCATCGTTATTCAAGGTGGGGCATTTTTGAATCTGGGTTTATCCCTAGAGTCAAAATACCCTATCTTATGTTTTCAATATTACTTCCAAATAATATACAATACACACACACCCACACAGACACACACACACACTAGCAAGGGTTATCACATTGTCATAGTTTTTTTTTTAATGCTTCACTGACTGAAATTGTGTGGAAGATCTAACATTTTGATGTCTGAAAAGCAAATCTAACCCAGACTAGAAGAGCAATCAATTAAAGCACAAAGGGAAAACAACTGCTGTGTTCAAACAACCGGGCTTACATTTTCATTTTCATTTGCTTGGCATTCAACCACAGACTGGCTATGGCAGGTCATTAATATCATTGTTATTAGATTTAAAACAAGCAACACCAGAACATTTATTTCAATTAAAAAAAAAAAAAAAGAAAAAAGAAAGAATCATTCCTCAATAACCTATGCTTGAAATAAATCAAAATGTATGAGGTGCTACAGCTCTACTTTATAATGACTATGACAGAGCCATCATTTGGATTTACCCCAGGCCAAGTGATATTGTAGGTAACTTTTACTCACCTCGGCAGACCAGGAGCCCCCATCTGTCTGGCACAATCTGTACGTGTACACAAACCCCTTACACCTGTCAACGAAGCACAGTACACAGAGACGACTGGTCAGTCTGGACTCTACACCTTCACAGTACAAACGAAAAACAGTACACAGAGATGACTGGTCAGTCTGGACTCTACACCTTCACAGTACAAAAGAAAAACAGTACACAGAGACAACTGGTCAGTCTGGACTCTACACCTTCACAGTACAAAAGAAAAACAGTACACAGAGATGTCTGGTCAGTCTGGACTCTACACCTTCACAGTACAAAAGAAAAACAGTACACAGAGATGACTGGTCAGTCTGGACTCTACACCTTCACAGTGCAGCAGACTCTCGCTAGTCCCAGAATCCAAACCACACAATCATAATGAAATGCTTGCTCACAGCAATGCAGAAAGTGAATTTCAGCACAGGCGATTTAAATATCACTGTGAACAGTTACACTGGGTGTATAGAGTACAGGGCACCATTTCAAATGAACTTCACTTTATTTCTTTGGCTGTATCTATCATATAACAAGTGATCTGGAGTGCATATATTCCCTATATCATTACAAATTAACAAATATACTTTCATTGACTTTATAAAACTTCTTGCCACAGTAAGTGTATAATACGCATTGGCAAAACCAATTACTGTAGGATAAAAAAAAAATGATCACATACAATTATTTTTTTATTTTATTTTTTTTAAATAGCAATTTGCTGAAAGCGTCTGGCATTTCTTACACAATATTATTACTTTGATCTCTACATGTACAAAGTTATCTGTTGCATGCAAATGCTGGGGTTAATGCTGTAATTGAGAATGTTGAGACAGTAGGAACAATCTGTTTTTGCATAGGACTTGCCTTTGTTTTTTTGCGGTTAAATTTAAATGAGCCTGGAGGTTTTGGAACTTCAGTTTTTTAATGGATTTCCTAACCAGGTTTCAGCCATGCCCATGAGTCTTGGTGCTCTAACAGTATGAACAGGCTTTGCTACCTCTGAGCTGATATTCTCTATGGTGTTCTCCTGTCTGCTTGTTTTGCTTGATCCGCGTGAAGCATCACACACTGTTACCTGAGTGGGTGGTTTCTTTCCAGGCCCTTTTCAGCATCTCACTGCACTTCTTCATCTTTTTTTTTTTTTTTTTTTTACCACATTCCCTCAAAGAGATAATATTATTTTTGCGGCACAGCCACATAAATGAATATTTAAATACAGCACCTTCAACATGCAGGCGTTTCCAAATGAATGCAAATATATACAGTGCTTTTGTGAGATGTTTTTTTTTGTAATAAGAAAAGCGTTATTTGACACATGTACTGATAAGCATCAATTTGCAAGCAATTGGTGCGGAGGTGTGATGAGGGAAGATGTACAGACAGTTGTTTTGGTTTTTTTTGGCTCTTTACAGTATGTTACCATACATCTCTCCAACAGATAGGAAGCCCAGAAATTTAAGAGAAAACATCTGTGTTGAAATTGCACTATTATTATTATTATTATTATTATTATTATTATTATTATTATACTATAGAGTATGCATTTTTTAAATAGCCCAGGTGATTGGATCCCTTTTCCAAATGTTGCCCCACCCTACCATTTATCCATAACTATTAAACACTAAACAGCGCTGAACTTACAAATTCTAAAAGCAACTTAATATATTCAATGACAAACATTTCCACTAGAAGTATGGTCGAAAGCATTAAAATACGTAGGGGAGCAATTGTAAAATATTGTAAATGTTTGTGATGTCAGGAGCCAATCATTGTGTAATGGTAGTTCATTTTGATTTGGAAAACACACATTGACAAAAACACAAAATTGGCAATGTAAAGAACAGGGGCTTTGCACATTTTCCACTGTGCTGTAGAGTGTGTGTGTGTATATATATATTTCTGTCAACAGCATTTTGCATTGCGGGCGTTACCCACAGCTAATGCAAAGACACACCAAGGGGCTGATGTAAGGATAGGTGCAGTGCAAACAACTGCAGCTGCAAAATCCAGATACCAGGCAATTATTTTACACTGCAGCCTATGTAAGCTTAAGAGCAATGCAACTTACTCAACATGTGCAAGTAATGAATGAGCTGCAATCATGATAATGAGGGTCACAATGAGCGCAGCCTGTGCATCAGGGTATTTAGCGGCCACACTTACAGCCCAGAGGTGAGGTGAGTTAGGAGTACAGAGAGCAGTAGACGCGGTATCAGATTTGTGGAGCACGAAAACCAAACCAAACAAAAAATATATATATGTCAGACGAAAGTCCTCTTGGCGCACAGAAAAGAACAGTTTTCTAAAGAAGCAGCTGAGAGTCCTTACAGCTGAGGTTACACAGCATGAAACTGAGTTTTTTGGAAAAGCCTCAGCCAGCATTAGTTATGCTACCAATGAGGCCATATGGTCCTCTATAGTGGAGAAAGTCAATGCTGTCGGTGTTACCAGGAGGACGGTCTCCGTCTTGCCCTTCTCCTCAACAAGAGCCAAGCACCATCCTGAAGCCAAGGTCAGGTTTGTGGTTTTATACAGCTCTTAATTACTCGCTTCTACAATGGTTTGCACCTTGTAAGAGGAGGTACAAAGTTTCTCATTCTAATGCCTGCGCCTGCTTAGTATTCCAGAGACCAATTCCATGCTCCTTTCTTTATTTCAATACATTTCAATATCATTTAACTGGATTCGACTTTGATAGCGTGTGCAGAACGGCAGGTGAAAACCATTCTTTACATACACCGCATTTTTAGTGGCCGCTAAAGTCCCACTTTACGACTGCTAAACACTGCAAATTCCTAATGAATTCTGACTGAATCCCACTGGAATAATACCTGGATATCATCTACACTTCCTCTGAGTTCTGAAGTCATTCATTTTGAATTCAGCCCTGTTAATTCATGTGAATTGAATTACCCGTATTCATTCCATGTTCCTCTAACACATGATCACATGTATAAGGCATGCATTCAGGGGATTGAGAGTAGTGTTAATTCACGCATGAATGCATGCCTTATGTGTTTGAACAACATTATTTGTTACAAAGAAATACGGAATGAATGTGGGCAATTCAATCCACATGCATGACAGTGCTGAATTCAAAATTAATGACTTCAGAACTCAGAGGAAGTGCAGAACATGGTCAAGTGTTATTCCTGTAGTACTGAGCAAGAATTTGCAGCCATTATTTTAAGTTCTCTATATTACACATTTTCTTCTTTACGGGCACTAATAGCAGGAAGAGAGAGTTCCCTTTTTAATGCATCTTATGTTTTACTAGTCTGTGTTAATATCCTGTGATGTGTAAATAAATAGTGCCTACATAATTTAAATCTGGAAGCAATTTTTAATCATATTTTTTTGTGTTGTACGTCTTGTAAGGTTACATTTTATTCCTTGTGAATTCAATCATAATGATATATTGCTAACGCTACCATGGTGTTTTTTGTAAAAAAATAAAATAAAAATAAAATGCTGTACAGATAATTGTGTTAAACCGTCGCAGTGTTCTTGTGGTTTACCCCAGAGCCCCTTGATGGATGGTTATTGTGCACAGCTGCATGATTACTTATATCATAGAAATGTATAAACACTGTATAAAACTAATTACGTTCCATGAAACTGTTTGCACTGAGACAGTGTTTTATAGTTATGGATGTTATTTCACAGAAAAGAGACGCTATAGAGATCAATTGCTTAACTTCTATTCTAGCTGGATCAAAACAACAAGCACATCGCTGTTACAAATAAGCTGCACATCTTCATTGTCAAAAAATGAACTCTGTCTTTATACTTACAACACACAGAGGCAGTAAACCCCAGACACAGACTCGCTGTCACGAATTAAATAGCTGCCATCCTTTCCAGCAGCCCCTAGAAGCCTCTCTCCAGTCTCCCGGCTGATCTTCCCGTGATAAACAGGCAAGGCGTCCATCCTGCAACCAGGAACAAGCTGGACAGAACTGCTGTCAGCAACGCATACAATTATACTCTGCAGGAGGCAGGAAAGTGCAAAAGAGGGTTAGAAAAAAAAAAAAAAACAGGATGTCACGTCAATCCTTTTTTTTTTTAAAACCACAGCCCACTTTTCCATTTCTCATTGTAAATGCATCATTTTATATATATATATATATATATATATATATATATATATATATATATATATATATATATATATATATATATATAAAAACTGGATCCTGTAGAAAACCGTTGGTCATGTAAGCAAAATACATTGCCAATGGAACAGATTCCTTTAAACAGCATACAGATTACTTGGTAACTTTTTGCACAGAAAAGGGTTAGGGTTCTATTGTGCAAAACATTTAGAACATTGTAACCATGCCTAATAACATTGTAAATACTGTATATGTAAGTTCACATGTATTTATTAACTACTATGTTAATACACAGTAATTAAACACGATGTAAAACAATACTAAAAAAATTACCTTAAAATAAGCAAAATTGTACCAAAAATAAATAAATAAAAATAAATCGCCAAAACCTAAACAATATGCATGTTTGGGTTTAAATTTCTGTAGAATATTAATAAGTCGCACATATCTATCTAACAAAAGCATTACATGAACTACGTCATGGAAACGGATCTCTCAGGGTGGTTTGCTGTCAGGAGGAAAGTATGACGCCCTAATGGAATCTGCAAGCTCACTATTGTGTGGGTGCAGGTACAGTATGTCTGGCTTTGAGAAAGGGAGTTCTGGGCGGCTGGGCTTTGATATGAAAAACTATTTTTTAAATAATACATTGCCTCATGAAAGTGTTCTTCTACACTTTGTGAAGTGCTCACCCTCATGTGCAACGACCCAGTACCACAGTAATAGTAACATTTTAAGCTTATTACTAAGCGGCCCATTTCCACCGCCCTATTGAAGGTCAAAGTTTGGAGCAGTTTATTGTTTTCAACATAGCCTAGACTTACTGTTACAGGTTATACTTACAAGGATAAAACAGGATATTGCTCTATCGTTGTTTAGCAAACCCTTAAAATACTATATTATAAAAACAATCTTTTTATAAATCACTCCCTCTCCATCCCCGGAAGGAGTTCAAAGGCATCCAATTAGTAAAGATGTATCTAAATTAGTTGCTTTTGTATTAGGTGGGAAGGACAATCTACCTGTATGGCAACAATGAGCTCTAACTGACCCTCACGACTTGGTTTAATTTCAGACTTTAAAAAATGCCAACGCTGTATTGTCTCATCATCTCAAACAACTATAGTAAAAAAAAAAAAAATTTATTGGTGCCGTTTTGCAATATATTACAAACAAATGTTTTGTTTAAATAGACGACTGTTGATGGTATTTTTTGAAAGATACTTCAGGAGATGTCTTCTTGAACGTATCAAAATCACACTTACAGTTTGGTAACACTTTGCATTAAGTGTCTCTAATTAGTCGTTACATACTAAATACACGTGTACTTACACATAATTACACTGTTATTATGCATAGTTACAATGTACTTACTGTGGAAATCTTTTTGCAATGACAGAGTGACTGGGCGAATCACACTGTGTGAAATTATGCCGAGTTGCTAAGCAGATTTAGGGAGCTGGTGTTTTTTTTTCTGGGGAGTGGAGTGGTGGAATCGGAAGCTGGAAAGCAGAAATAATTCCACTTCTGACAGGCCTGACTTTTGCAAAGTGTCTTGGTGTAAACAGCAAAGGTTGGATGTATCACATGCCATTCCATTATAAACTTTCATACCCCCTACTACTGTACTACCTCCACTTTCAATTAATTATTACTGCTGAAACAAAATGTTTGACAATACTTCCTAAACAGGCAAAGTTAGCACTACTGTTTAGGTGTCAACATCCTGTACAATATTGTATGTAAAATCGCTCCCCAATCTCCATGCAAAGTGTCATCAAATGTGGGTGAAAGGTTCTATAGATATTAGCTTGTATAATCCAACCGGTCCTGATGAGTGTCCAGAATGCTGGAAGTCAGAACGGCACGTGTGTGTCCTTAAATATGGCAGACTCCTAAAAGAGCCAGAATATCACACTGAACACAATGTGACCACAGTAGACTAATCCTACATTGATTTAGTTTACTAAAACTGAAAAGCTGACTAAATAAAAAAAAAGAAAGAAAAAAAAAAATCAGCATTTCCTTAACATGTTAGTTTTGTGTATTCTTCTATAATGTATTTTCCATCAGACTACCATTTTCATGAGTGTCTATTACTTTTTAACGGCTTTTCTTCAGTCTAAAAGAAAGTTATTTGTGTTTGTCCGAGCATTTTGTATTTATTTATGCAATTATTTAGTGACATCTGTTCACTGCAGATGCTGTTATTTATACAACACAAATAAAATAGCTGTAATAAAATGAGAATTCTGGAATTATTGACAAGTGCGCAAGTGAAGTCAAAAGGTAAAAGTACCAGGTTTTTATTTTAAATTCAGGAAGCTTACAATAGGTTTAAAAAAAAAAAAAAAGGAAGCAGCAGATATTAATGCCAAGAAAAGTAGTGAGCAAGGGGTCTGCAAAAAAAAAAAAATTAGCAAATTTGAGGATCCACTGCAGTGTTTGAGCTGCCTATGAAGCACTGTAAACCTCTTAACTACAAAGCTTCCTTTAAACGTGAACTTACTGCACAGACGAGGCACTCCAGCAGCACGGTCTAATCATTCGTTTCTTTGGATGTGGGTTAAGTGATAAACGGCTGCAACTGACAGCCAGTAACCTCCTGGTGTTTTGTGTTCTTTGACTACAGGTGGGGGGAAATGTTTCAGTCAGAGACTCCACACATCATTTAGGTGTGAAGTCTTAGTTTCATTTTATTTTGTACAACTATGGCCAAAAAAGTTTTGCATCACCCTATATAAATAACTAAGTCCAATGAAGCCTGCCAAATAATGTTATATTAACATTAATTAATTATTAATTATTTCTTAGCAGACGCCCTTATCCAGGGCGACTTACAATTGTTACAAGATATCACATTATTATTACATACAATTACCCATTTATACAGTTGGGTTTTTACTGGAGCAATCTAGGTAAAGTACCTTGCTCAAGGATACAGCAGCAGTGTCCCCGACCTGGGATTGAACCCACAACCCTCCGGTCAAGAGTCCAGAGCCCTAACCACTACTCCACACTGCTCCACATACTGAATTACATACCGCTTTGTAGTTTTCCATATACTCAACGAAAAAATTATTTAAAAATGTGACACTGAAATCTAACATGAAACTACTACTATTACTGCTTCCGGTAGACTTACTTTGATTACATGATGCTAAATAAGATATAAATTATGTTTCCATCCTAAAACTGTAGGTGATGCAAAACTTTGGCAGTATTTAGAATGAAGCCATATCTAGAGTATTTTATTTTATTTTTTTTGTCCTGCACAGCAGGCTATTATAGAACACACTGAAGAATAGGGAGTGCACTGTCTTTTTATTTAGTTTCACCTATATAAATAAAATGCATCAGAAATAAAGTAGAAAGGGCAGTGGGGTATTTATTTTTATTTTAAGTTTGTTGAGTGTATTCAGTAAATTGAAAACAAGTGTAATAACAAACTACAATAAACGTCCTATAAAAACGCATGCCGTTTTTTTTCCAATTACTTGAAATAGAAAAATATACATTGATAAAATCTGTACTAGTTTTGCAGTTCGCACCTTTGCAGCTTAGTCAGCACGTGCAATCTGCAGACAAAGAATATTTGCATTCTCTACGCCAGACGAAAGATAAGAGAAACTGTGATGGGAAACTCGGCAGTTCCCTGCAAATGTTTTGTCATGGTAAAACAATTGTAGGTAGCACAAAGAGTACTTACCAACACAGGCATATAAGAAATAATTGCAAGCTAAAAAACAGGCTAATTTTCCATGAATTCTCCAGGCAAACCAAATATTCCTCAAGTTCTCCAGACGAATATATTCTGGTTATAGAACTCATTAAATTGAAGTAACTATGAGGTTTGCAATAGCTTCTGTAGTGATTATATATATTTATATATATATATATATATATATATATATATATATATATATATATATATATATATATATATATATATATATATATATATATATATATATAAAATGCATTAAATTGGTACTTGTACAAATAGAGAGTATAGCTGAGCACATGATCTATAGTCGATCAGACCATCCTGCCCCCAAAGATGCGGTTGGTTCACACGGGGGTGTTTTACTCTATTCTGGAAACATTTATTAAGATACATAAACCACAACACCTTTGAAGTCAGAATATAAGCAAGTGGCAGATATTTTAGGACAATATAAAAAGTAAAAAAAACACACACAAACACACAAAAGAAAAACATAGCCACCTGAGGTTTGATTTAGCATTGCACACTTTTTTTGGTTCCATGGCTTTTGAGATTTCACGCTTCTAAATGGAAATTGAAAAGTTGCTAGATGTTTTAGAAGCCTGCAGCATGGTTACGGTCTCAGGCTGGACTGCTACATTGAAACCAACATTCAATACATATATTTTAACCTGGTCAAAATAAGAGCCCTCGCCAGAACAAGTACACTTAAAATGAGAACTTGTAATTAGCTTACTCGGGTTTTCCATTTCCAATAAAAGCTAAGATAGGAAAATAGTTGTCTTTTTGTTCATATTACAGCTAAAGATTGAGGGGAGTTTTGTAATATGTATATTTTTATGGATTAGAGACTTAAGGTCTATAATTAGATGGGCCAGAAAGAGGGGGAAAAATAACCCAAGGACAGATAACGATCAGCATGTTCTGTCCCTATGTCTTAAAACGGGACCCAAGTTCTATTTGAATCTAAGAAACACATGAATTATACACAATGCAACACGTAGGTAAGAAAAGGGTTTTTTTTTTTTTTTTTTTTTTTTTTTTTTTAATGAAATAAAGATGCTGGCCCTTTTGTGGGACTTAAGATTATCACACAACTGCAGAAGGGTTACTTTTATTCAAAAAGTTACTGTCTCCAGACATAAATACAAATCAGAAACAGTACAGTGGACGACAGGAGGTGGAGGAAAACGGGATAAGGTAAATATATAAAACATTTTAAGCTGATTGAAAAACATACAGCTTTAAAAGAACTGCTCACACAAAGAAACACACTTTTAAAAATAGAAAAAAGAAAGAAGAAAACCAGCTTGCACTGAAATGTATATATATACTGTACAGTCCTTTCAGCAGCTCTGTTAATGCAGTGGTCTGAAACTAGGCAGTATTCTTGAAAAGCATAAGAGTCATTTTATTACGTAAAAATAATTACGTAAAACACAAAAACATATGCTGTATCAATAACATTTCTACTCTGTTTTAATATAACACTAGTTCATTTCTATGGTTCTTGGCTACCACAGCTCCAAAATACATCCTTGAAACATAACTATTTATTTAGATACATGGAAGATTCTGCAAGAGAAAGAGGGAGTTTTGTATTGCAAGCATATTAAGGCATGGAATGATTATAAAGAATGTACCTCAATAAACAAGACATAATAAAAAATAAAAAAGTACATTTGTACTATAAGTTAATGTTTACTTAAGCGGTGTCTAGCTGCCCAAGCGTTGCAGAATGAAAGTTCATTTCCAAATAGTAATTTTAAAGATTTTATGTTACAGACTTAAGGGTTTGTGAAAGGACATTTGAAATTAAAAACTTCAACTTTAAAAGAATACGGAGAGCTTCATGAATCTGTTATCCAAACTAATTTACATATATAGCAAAAACAAAAAGGTACTGAAACCTGAAGACTGTTTGCCAAGACAAAACAATATAAAATACACATTTAAAAATCTTTTTTTTTTTTTTAAAGCATGAATACACATGCTTTTATTTTTAAACATTGTTTTTATTTTCTTATATTTCTGAAACCTTAGAATTTTAGGTTGGAATTTAAAAGTAAGAAAAACTAAACAAACCGCGCGATTATAAAAATCAGCACCAATTTATATATATAACTTTATTTAAAATTTAGATACCTATTCCCACACTCTAATAAGCTGTATAATTGTGTTTAGAGAATTATTTTCAGCAAACATACTATACCAAGCTCATTTTATTAGAGACACAATACAGTGGCACTACTGGAAGGATTTGAACTTGCTTCCTTAATATTAGTCTCTCAAAAAAAAAAAAAAGACAAGCAAACATAGTTCTAATCTTTGGGTAAGCTAAATGGCTACTTGTACAAGCAGTCATCCTCATTAGTTTCCTGCACTGTTGTGATGGTACAGCAGTGCCAATAGGAATTTAGCTCTGGAGCTCATTATTCAGAATATGCCTATACATGATTAGCCTTTGGCACATCTTTTTTCATTTCATGTTTCAACAATAAAAAAAAAAACAAACACATACTTAAATGTAGAGGTTCGACTACAGCCTTTTCATCACTCTCGTAAATCATTTAATCATTAAAAATACAAATAAAAAATGTGTTTCTTAATTCATGAAAACCTGCTGCTACCAATTAGCAATAAATCATTTATAAATTAATACTTTACATGGGATTGCTTTCTCTTACACACAGCTGTACATTAAACAAAGGCTTGTTTTATGTTCTTAAACTTGTCATTCCTTTGTTCACAAAACTAACATAACCCGATTCATAATCTGCTGAGTGACCCCTCTCATTTCAAAGTTCTGTGCCGTTCTACAAGCTATATTATTATTTTTTTGTATAGACAGGATTTAAAATTTAGACTTGAAAGCTTCTGTAAATTGTGAGCAACTGCACAACTAACTAGGGAAAGCTTACCCACCGATTATGAACTTTAGTAGTTTTAACAAATCACCTCAGCAGGCAAACATTATTGCCTCTAAATGCACTTAGTCCAAACAGCATGTCCAATAAACATTCTCCAGAGGAGAAAAAAAAACAGTACAGCATCAAGATGTTTACTGTAATAGAACTGCCTTGATTTCTCGAAAAAAAGACTGCAGCAAATCTTCTGAAAAATCTGCTTAGAACATTGAAACTCCAAGAACCTAAAAAAAGAAAAAAAGAAGAAGTCACAGTTATAGTTTAAAATTCAGCAATGCTAGGAATATTTATTTTTACATATCCGAGATCTACATTACCACATTTGTTTTCTTTGTGTGTGCGCGCAATTTACACACACACACACATATACATATACAATCTATTTTATATAGCACCTTTCAAAGTGGACCACCATCAAAGCGCTTTTCAAGATGCAGTAACAAGAAAATCCATAATTCTTTACATAGAGAAATGCATAATACATGATACAGTAAAAAAAAAAAAAGCATAATACATGATAGTAGCATAATACATGAAATAGTACATTAAATACATAGTGAACATGACAAAAACCTGTTGTGTTCAAACATGTAGTTCTACTATTCTTTTGTTTGTTTGCTCATTTTAGTAAAAACATGTTTTTAACTAATAAAATGAAGAAAATCTTTAGAAAAGACTACAGTAAATCCTGTCCTATTTTTGAGTGTGCAACCAATTGGTCTCTGGGACTTCAATCTACAAACTAAAGTTGATGTACTTATTTGAGAAGTGAACGTAAGCCCAAACAGACTTTTTGTATATATATATGTGTGCGTGTATATATATATATATATATATATATATATATATATATATATATATATATATATATATATATATATATGTGTATATATATATATATTTTTTTAATAGACATTCCTTTTTTAAAAGTGCATGGAACAGAGGTATATCAAATTAAATCATTTTAAAACTTCAAATAGAATTATTTAAGCCCTCTCGAAGACTAGTTTTTAATACTCTTTTTTGATGAATATAGGAAAGTTAAGGCAGTTTTGAAAGCTTCTTATGTAAAGAAGTGACAGTGAAACTAAGGTTCTTTATTGCCATCAAGTGGCAATATAGTGAAATTACAATAGCAGGATGATTTCAATAGCCTTTCAGCTCCTCCTACACAGAAAATTACTGTTTGGGCGTTAAACTAAATATATATCTGCATAGGCTAAATAAACAGACCACGAAAATATTCTCACACACAAGGGGGACCAGTAACAATGTTGAGAGCTGATAAGTAGTAAGTTTATGTATTTTAAATAATTGGTGCGCCTTTTAGCAAGGTAGCATTTATTAAAACATTCAAATCAGTCACCCTGAGGATCAAATAAAGCATGAAAGCAAAGCACTTTATCAGAAATGATATTCATGCATGGGTTTCTCCGAGTAAATGTCTGCTGGACTAGCTGGAATGATTCTTCATCATTGCAATACTTACAGAATCCTCCATGATGGAAGCAGGGTCGAAGTAGTCAGGTTTCAGTTCTGTTCTCTCTCTTCTGTTTTTGGATGGTGGCTAAAGAAAAGAAAAAAAAGTCAGTGTTCAATCAGTCTCGCAAAAAAATGTTAATTACCTTTCAAAAGCCTGGACATCTTCAAATTAATCGATTGTATGCGTCAGATATGTGGCAGTTTGAAGCAACGTTGAAATTACATAGTAAAAAAAAAATGCTTTGTTTTAAAATCGATGTGGTAGTACTAGTGGAAAATGAGACTTTACCAGAAAAAGCACACACATATACTTTATTTCCACATTTTCTGTGTGGTGTTGTTTTTTTCACAAATGAAATGGCTCCATCATGTGGTAGAAGTGGATACTTCACTAACTTACCACCACCTGCTATTTTCAATAGGAGACACCTTGAATACACAGCCACTTTCTTAAGCAATTTTCAGGCCATATGGCAAACAGTTAATTTCAATTTTACTGTATGTCTGCCAGAAAACTGAATCTATAAATGTTCTGAACTTTAAAAGTAATTCTCACCAAATCAATGTCCATGGTGTCAAAATCCATGCCCTCATTGAGATCCTCAATGCGACCTTCAGAAGACATCATCACATCTTCTACTATTGGCTCTTCGTCGTCCTCCATTAGTCCTGTACCACGCCGGCTGAAAAAGGGACAGACAAAAAACAAAAGCCATGAGACCCCCTTACCACTGTTACCCAAGTCTATATGCCCTTTCTTGATCATACTTATGAATTTGTGGATTGCACAAATACACCAATACAAAAGAAATCTTTTTATCAAACAGCTGCAGGGGCACCAACTTTAGATACCCTTAACACTCCAGTGAGAAAATAGGGCAGTTTAAATTAAGTGGTTTGATTGTACTTTTTCAAAGCTCATCTTGGTTTAGGATGCACACACTTACATTGCATGCTGCAGGTTGGTTCTCAATTTGGCGTAATTCATGGCAGCTCTTTCTTGCTGCTGTCTCGCTTCTTCTTGCTGTCTCTGAGCCAACATCCAAGTAACCTGGGTACTGGGGGAGATTTGTTCACAATAAGTCTAAAATTGTCAATTAATGCGTTAAAAAAAAAAAAACCAGTCAAACTGTGCAAAGTAATCGATCTATATGCGTCAGGGGACTTTAAAATATGGGTAGGCAAGGTGAAACTAACAGAGCATCATATTTACACTGGTAAATTACTTTATTTTTTCTCACAAAGGCAACATCTAAAAACAAATATGAATATTTTCCAAACCTACTTTATTCTTCCCTGTTAACGATCACTTAAACAGAAATTCCTTACTTGTAGTCTATAGGAGTTTGAGGATGATGGTGCTGCTGCTGCTGCTGCTGCTGCTGCTGTTGCTGTTGCTGCTCGGGCTGCATGGGGTAGACTCCCATGTAACTTTCTTCCGGCCGTAACCTCTTGGGTTCTCTCATGACCGTAGATGTAAGGTGCGGCGTCTGCATCATAACCGGGCTCTGCAGTGTCTGTTCCCTGTTCATCCACATCCCATCACTGCTACTGCTTTCCTCAGCTAGAAAACATCTCAGCATTAATGTCATAGTGTATAAAATAAAAAAAAACAGCACTTTCACATGGTCTTCAACAGAAACGAGTCAACTAAAAAAGCACAGTGATGCCATTATTATAAATTGGGTTTAATACAACAGTATAAAACCTACATTTTAAAGCTACTGCTATCTGATAGTTGACAGGCTACACAACTATGATGTTCTTTATTCATAACAAGGTTGAACCAACCCAGTTACAGAAAGATTTTAAAATGCAGCTTACCTTCTGCCACTTTTCGCTTGGCAGTGGCTGGTTTTGTCTTTTTACTCCTCACAGAGCCTCGACTGCTTATTCCACTGATTACTGACATTGTATCGTCATCTCCCCCAACCTGTAAGGAATTTCTGTAGGAAATCAGGGGAAGCCAACAATCCTCCCTGCGTAGCGCCATCTGAAATGTCATGAACTTCTCAAGGTAAACATGCCTGGAAAAACAAGAAGTTTTGTTACTCAAAAAGCATCTCTCAACACCTGGACAGACAGCTACAAACACATAGGTTAAACATTTTTATACTCAGAATAAGTATTCCGTAGAAAGAAAGCACACACTTTGATATAATACTGAACAGCAGCCATCTGACCAAACAACTTTATTTGTATGTTCACTTACACTGTCTTCTTGTCTTGCCGAAGCAGTTTGGAGGAAAATTCACTCAGGATATCCAAGAAGGCAAGATTAACAGGAGTGTGCCCTTCACCATGAGGGCTGGGCTCTTTGAAAGCAAATTCTATGCCGTCTCTGAAACACAGTAAAACAAATCATTTTAATCTTTCACTTTGATCACTGCAGTATTTGATTGGTGAGATTACATTCAACTTTAAAATGAACTGGAACTAAACATTTGTATGTAAAGCAGTTACATTCATTTTAACAGATATAACCTCAAAATGAAAGCCAATTCACCTTGGGTTTTCAATATAAATATTTAACTTTGATAGACTGTGCTTTTTTATTATAAAATACATTGATATGCAGGAAAATGTTTGTGGCTTGAACAGTAATGAAAATCAAACTTAATTTGAATCCATAAATACTTATTTGTATTGGGCAATACATATTTCTAGAACATTTTATTTACAGCTCATATTAATAAGGAATTCAACACACAAATGTGAGTTTAACAATGTTAAAATATAATTAATTCTCAGTTACTTACTTATGTAACATAGCAATCGCGTCCCTTGTTTTGACTTGATCAAGCCCAAACGTCAAGGAGAAACGTCGAGCAAGCTCCTTAATACCACAGAAGGCTGAAGATGATCGGTCAAAGTTAGAGCCAAGCTCTGAGAGCATCTCATTAAAAAGCTAAAGGGAATACAAAAGAACAATGCACTGCTGTTACTGTCACAAGAAATATGGACTAAAGGAAATAAATGCATTAAAAATCCAGGTGTAAAACCATTCAAGACTTTAATAGAGCAATGAGATTCTATTTTTTCTGTATGACTTGGCAAATCGTTTGATAGCCATCAGCATAATCTCAGTCACATAAATATTAACACAGATATTAATCATGTTAATACTTACTAAAAAGATACTTTGTACGGATAGCGCCTATACTGTCTACAGAATGCATGTATACATTTAACATTTACAACAGCTTTGCAAGTTTAACAGCACTGTAGGCTTTTATAAAATATATGGCTTTGCTTTTTGCTGTGTAACCATTCTCTTACCTGTTGCAAGCTCAGTATGAGGGTTTTTGCACATTGTATTTTGTCTATTTGTCTTGTCTTGCTCATAGTTTCTTTGATGATATCTCCGTAGTCATTGTAATACTAGGGCGAAAGAAAAACAATGTATTAGTGCAAGATAGGTTATATATAACAAAAACAGCTTTAAGCAAAGCATAGGCAACCAGGACTAATGATCCATAACTTACCCTCATATATTGTTTGAATATGTCTGCCCCGGTATTAATTTCCACCACATTATAAACTATTAGTTTACAATAAGCTGCAAGTAAGTTTCGTCTTTTGTGCAAAGCTTCAATCTTACCAGCTTCGTCATCTTGCTGACCATCTGGTTAAAAAAAAAAAAAAATTGTTCAAAAATTACAACAAACTTCTTATAAAACGTTACCTGAAATGAAAACCAGTTCATAATACCAAAATACCCTCTGGTGGCCAACAACAGTAACTGCATTAATACTAGTTTAACTTCACTGTGTGCTTGCCTAAATGAACCTGTCTCAAGAGTAACTTTATTCCAAGTCATTGGATCCTATTGCGATTGTTGTGAGTGAGGAGGTCAGGATTACTGTTATTATAACATGAATGAAAAACACTTCTCTATTCTGAAAATGCAAGGGCATGCTGGTCTTACCTGTACTATTACTGTCATCATCCTGATCAATAAAAACATGATCCAGAATAAAGTTAAGTAGGTCAGACTGCAGAGAGGAATCTGGATTGTAAACCAAGGGCTCCATGATTTCACGACCTCCTGCTACAATCTGATGGCTAAATATCATCAGGACATCACAAAGGATAGTGAAGGCCTATGAAGCAAATGTGAAACGCTGTTAGGAGTGCTTTATAAAACAAGTGGTTATCAATGTAAAAACCACAAACGTCACCTTAATTAAAATAAATATATATATATATATATATATATATATATATATATATAATTTCCATTAATATATTATCACCATATGAGCCATATGAAAATGTTGTTTTTTAAATGGCAAGTTTAAGGTTGTTATACATCAGTATGAAAACGCTGTGTTTAGGATATATGGACCTCATTGCTTTTTGGACAGTGTTTGTGTTACTGACCTGTTCTTTGACTGTTGTATTAACATTGGTCAGGTAGTGCTGGCAGACCTGACAGAAAGCCCTCATCTGTTTCCTCAATTTCACCATATCATCCTGTAGGAACAGAAGAGAGAAAAAGGCCATATTCATTTACAGTACACACACATGTATTTAGTTGCTGCAAAATGGCACATAACAGCATTGTAAAACCATTTATATAGTCATTTATATTGCACAACATAAAAAATAAATCAAGTGAATTTATTATTTTTCCCTTAACCATGGAGAACATGTTTCCTGTTTATACTGCACAGGTAAACCTCATCTCAGCAGGATACCTGCATTTTTCTTCTGGCCATTCTCTTAAGGATTTAATAATGTTGCCCATGTGTAGGATTAAATATTAGTTGTCTGACCTTTGTCGAACTGCCTTCTGAAATCTTGGCTAGATTCCACAGGATAACATAGTGGGTACACTGCAGTGCATGAATAACAATCTGGGGGGAAAAATAAATAAATAAATAACAGGCAATGAGGCACCACTATATAGAGTAGAGTAATGTCCTGGTTTAAATAAAACCACTTAATCTGAAGTACACACCTGTTCTGGCATATCCCCATTTTCAATGCCCGTTTTAAGTAACTTGTAGTTGCTATTAAACAAATCCCACCGAGAGAGATCATGGGCACTGAAATGATAAATTAAAACACATTAAAATACATTCATTTAAAATTAAATCTGTCTGATGCTAAAATAATAAATAAATTGGTTTAAAGTATATACAATTCTAAAGGTGTGAATTACCCCCTCCTCCTCCAAAATCTCTTTCCCTACAGTTGTAGTTTGTTTTATTTTTTCAATATATTTCTGTTCATACCAACCTCCTGAGGGAATTAATCACATAAACAAAAAGGGAAGGTTAGAACTATGAAGAGTCACCTATCAGCTAACACTAGCTACTACTGTACTGTCATTTTTAAATGTATAATTTATAGTAAATACCCTTCACTCACTTATGAAAGGCTGTGATCCTCTTCAGTGTAGATAAGACCTGATAAGCATCGTCCTCATCAGGCTCTTCTCCCTGTAAAATTAAACAACACAGTATTTATTAGACCCTTGTTTTAGCCTTTGTTAGAAATAAGACCCCTTTCACACTGGCATGCTCTACCCAGGTCGGAACCTGGTGTCATGAGGGTTGACTACACGATTTCACACTGCTTTTGATAAAGCAGGGTCGACAACATGTGTATTAAAACCCCCAAATGCAGCTTGATACGGACACTTCCATCCAAGCTTCTCTGGATTGAACTGGCCATTCACTTTTTTTCTGGCCATTCACTTAAGGATTTAATAATGTTGCTCTTAAAAACCCCATGTGTAGGATTAAATATTAGTTAATGTGACCTGGGTAGCCAGAACCCAGGTCAGGACACAGGTAGGAGTGCCAGTGTGAAAAGGGTCTTAAGGTGGCAAGCCATTACTGAGGTTTTTAATTATCAAATTAAACATTTGCAATACATACCTCCTGCAAGAAGTCCTCTAGTAGCTGGTTAAACTTATCTACAAGCTCATCCAACATCTGGCTCCTTGCAATGTCCACCCTGTTAAATATTGTGAACTCTTCATTGCAGAGGGCATGGCAGGTTTTAGAGCAGGCCTCTAAAACATCGGTATCTGTGTGCTTCGCAACAATTTCCCTGATTTGCCGTAACAAAGAATCCAAGTGCTAGAAATTCAGATAAAAAAAAAAAAAAGTGAATGCTAATTTAAAACAATATAGCCAAATACTTTTGTATGAGATTCACTTTTTTCTCCAACATTCAAACTGTAAATACTGCTAAAATGTATGTTGTAATACAAAAAAGGTCAGTTTCAGAAATTTGCACAGCGTTTGAAAATATCCAGCACATGGTGATATTTAAACTGAAAGAGAAAACATGCACTTGTACCTTTTCCAACCGGCCTGTTGTGTAGATTTCCAAATCAAAGTACTGTGGCAGTTGTAACAAGTTGGTTACCTTTTCTGCATCTACAGAATACTAAAAAGTACAAATGAGAGAGTTATGACATGCAAGTAAAGGTTAAGTATTATATAAAGAATTCTGAGCATTTAGAAGGATCGCCAGCAAAAAGTTTAATTTAATATGGGTTTGTTCAGATTAAAATCGAGGTGTGTACAAGAGCACGGACTACATTTGTTTAAAATAAAAAATAGTTTATATATTAACTGCTTAGCTATTTTAAGACTTGCAAATGATGAGTACAACATGGACACTAGTGTGTAAATTCTAACTAAGTATCTCAAAACAGCAATTGGACTGCACAGTTGTCAAGCTTAAAGTTGAACATACAAAATAGCGTCATCACATTTTATATTGCTTTGTGGAAAAAGCATTTTGTATACTGTTTATTCCTGCTCTCTACATATATCGCTTTAAAAGAACACTGGAAATACCTTGGATAATAACTGAGGCAATGACACTGCAAAGAGTTCTGTTATTCTCGTGCGATCATCAAGCTGGGATTTCTTCTCTTTCGCCGTGAGCACCTAGAGGTTTTGCAGACTGTTAAATGCCAACACATATTTGCGGATGAATTTGAATAGTTAAAATTCAAGGACTGATATACAAACAGAAAAAAAGAAAAAAAAAAAACAGATCTACTTCAAGATAGCCAGATGAAATTGACATCTTCCTTAATTCCCTTTATTAAATGTCAGGATCTTAAATTGAGGATAATTCATAAAAAAAAAAGGTTTAAATAATGGCTTATAAAAATAACAAAAAAGCAAAACAAAAAACGCCAAAACGCATTTGTTAAAATACTAAAATGGCACCAGATGATAACTTCTTCTGCTTACCCTTTTCCCAGTTCCTCTTCCCACAGGGGGGTGGCACTCCGATGCCTGCCGTATAGTGCACAGCATTATTTCAATCAGTGCTGTCTCCTGCCTGTCCGTCAGGGCTAAAGAAAAATAAATTAATAAAGTTAGTTACAACGAGGAAGTCAAATCTTTACTAGTACAGAAAGATCTAGCAGTCTATAATGTTTTAAAACACTGTATACTCAACTGGTAATTATGGTCCCATGCAAAAAAGGGAAACATACTTTAATTATATGAACTTCAAAGCTTTCCAATATAGGAGTAAAAAGCTAAAGTCGGCCGCTAACTGCCAATGAAAATCACTAGAAATGTTCATTCAAAATTAATGTTCTGCAGCAGGGGAAGAAAAAAACAAAACAAAAAAATCTATGGTTCACAGATTCAAAATAGATGAATGACTAAAATGGTTTGGGCTGTAATTTGATTTCATAATACACCATTTAATTTAACTCTATGAAAGGTATGTTAACTGAAATCAAAAGAGGACACCCTCAAAAAAAAAGAAAAAAAATGTTAGCAATTGGATTTATGTTGTCATGAAGTTGGGCGTTGCTTCATTGCCTCAAGAATATATCCTCCACCAGCATCAGCAGCAGCAGGGTGACAGCAGATGGTTTGGAGTGAAACGTGCTGTCATTCCTTAGCAAGTGCAGCAGTGGTTTGTTTAAAAAGAATTCTGAGCGAGTGTGATGTGATTACATGCACTCAATCCCTGGACACTGGTTGACAACATACTGCAGCATCAGCACAATCTTGGGTCAAACAGGACCAGCAAAAGAGCTCACAATGGCATGAAGGATACTGCCTCTGATCTCTTGCCATGGTAAAATGCTTATAGTGAATTCAAAACAGTCATGTTCCACGACAAAGCAGTCCTCCCTTGCTGCTCTTAAAACTTGACTGCACCAATGTCCACAAAACTTTAGTAGACTAAAATTGATTGTTTTTTCTTTATCTATGCATGTTTCATTAAACATGATAATCAATTGAATGATGCACATCTCCTCCTGCTACAAGTCCCAGTTTAAAACACACACACACACATACAAAAAGCGTAACATGAATATCCTTTATTGTGTTGATTTCAAATAAATGAACCTAGTTACCTTCCTCTCCTGGAAGTGGTTCTTCTAGCAGAAGGCTGATCATACACTCCCAATCCTTCAACAGCTCTGAGGCACAGTCCCACATGCTGTCCACGAGGTAGGCGGCATGCTCATGCAGCTTTATATGGAGGAAGGAAAAAAAAAAAAAAAAAAGTCAGCTAAACTTAAAAGTAAATAAGGGAAATACACCGATGCAAATTTAAATGCTTTAAAAACACTATGGAAAGTATTAATATATTTTCCTAGCTTAAGGGCCCTTTGCACGACCCACCCAGACCATTTCTTGCAAGTTATCTTCATTCTGAAATATTTCTCATGTTTCAAAGTACAACAATATTAAAACACAATCTTTGGTTCAGGACAGTCAGTATCCTGTTCGAAGGAAATATAAAAACTAAATGGTCACCAGCCAAGCAGTGAAGATGGATGGCAAAAACGATGAGGTATTGTAAAAGAAAAAACAAACAAACAAACAAACAAACAAACCACACAGGTCTAGAAATGATACTCGTTTATAAAAACACACTCTTACCTCACTTTCCAAGAAGAAAAATACCAAGGTCTTCACAAGGTTAGCATTGGGACTTTGTCGGCCCCTCCTTTTAGGCATCCCTTCTTCTTCAGGATCCCTGTGACTAAAGAGTCTACCCAAAAAAAAACACAACAGCAGCAAGCTTTTTAGGAGCCACTGAAAAAGTGTGTATATTCAAAATGGTGTAAACTCATTTAAATTCCATATATTAGAGCCTAAAATCTGTCAGTAGTCAGCATTACTTACTTTTTGTAAAGGAACTCTCCTGCTGCCACAGCTACTGGCCGATGAGCGGAGTAAACCAAGTGATAGACATTTTCACAGTCCTCCGAGGTTAGAACTTCATCACTACTACTGTGAAAGAGAACACACACTTTGAATACAGTATAGTTTTAAAGCAAATCAAACAATAACTTTTTAAAATGTACCGATATCAAAACTTGGTTATTAACAGTACATATTTTTTCTACATAATTTTTTGCTGTTTATTTGAAACTTCATGCATGTGAATTACTACACATTGTATTGACAAAATATACTTACTGTAATACAAGGGTTAAAAGTTTTATTGCTTGTACTGCCACATCATACTCTTTATCCAGTGTCATTGAAACAATTCGATCCTGAAAAAGTAGAAAAATGAATACATTTCACTTTCCTTGTAACATGCAGCCTCATTAAAATAAACTAAAGTATACTACAGTTTCTCCACCAATCTCTCAACTAAGATCATAACAGCTTTAGCAATGCCAAATAAATGCCTGCATTTCAGTACCACCTCAGTTAAATTCGAAATATAACCTTCATTTTGTCATCAACTTTAATAAAAGTACATTGTACAAGACTGATTGAAATAAAGAACCACAAACTGCTGCTGGGCAAGTTTCTAACAGAGCCAGTAGCAGTTGCAACGTAACCTTACAGGTCAATGCAAACGAGAGAAACCACCAAGCAGCTTAATCTCTGGAGTACTGTAAACCATAACGTATAGGCATTACAACAATAGCCTTGTACATCAAAAAAAGCACTTTGAAACAGAAGGATAAATAAATACTAACCTTGAAACGACTTGTGAACAGCTCAAGCTTGGCATTAAGCTCTCTGTTGTAATACAGACCCTGCAGAGCTGTCAGACATTTAAGTCTCACTTCACCTTGCTGAAACAAGACGTACAATTTATATGACAACAACAAAACATTTACAGCTTTTAATCCATTCAACAAACCCTCGTTAGTGAAGCAGACTCAACATCCCGGTTATAAAAGTCAATCTTTTATTTTTGCTGAATGCTTAGCACACAATGAACCATGACTGGCTTTCACTTGAACAAAATTGATAATGACTGAATGTAATGTAAATAGAAGCACTCAATGTTTGGTTATAATTCTGTAAATTAGGTGTGTAGAGCAAGAAACTGCACCTCGCAATGCAAAGTAGAGCCATGGACATTTCATGGTTCATCAAATAGCTCGCAAAAGGCTGATTTATAAACTATAAAAGGGTCTCAGACAGTAAAAAGAATACATCTGGTTTCATTGATCTTGGGACTACTAAAAGTTACCTTAGGTAGCCCAAGATGCAGGTTATTTTTTTCTCCGAAACCTGTGTTAAATCTGTATAACGGATTAGCCATTACTTAGTTGAAATAAGCATCTTTACAGGAATGACAAGTTACCTTATCGTGCATGGTCCATCCCACGTACTTTAAATAGCTGTCATTGAGAAATGCATCACTGTACATCTTCATCCACACACCGATCTCTTCAATACAGATTGCACGGATTTCAGCTATAGCATCACTGAAAACAAACAAACAAAAATCTTATTTTTCTGCAGTTAATCAGAAAGGTGTTCGATGTTTTTATACAAGTACAAAAAAAAAACACAATACCACAGGTGTAGTCATTGTTATCAAACAAACTAAATTGAAAATTGTTTCAGGTCAAGTATTACAAGTTGTACCTGCATTACACTAGAGAACTAAAGCTTAAAACATGTTTTCAGTACCTGTTAAATGACAAAAACTCATGTTAGGCTTTATATTGGGCATGATTTATTACTTTTAATTCTTCCTCTATTTATTGGGGGGAGGGGGGGAATAAATAAAAAACTAATACAACCATCAACTTTAATACAGTGACATGACATGATATGATAGTTGAATATATTAGGCTCTACTTTATTTTCAATGCAAGCACACATCCTTTGACTATGCAGTTCTGTAAATACACCTACCGGTATCTGTGAACAAAAACACCTTTGAATATTGCATTCATCATATTCTCAATTTCATCCTGATTTTCTTGAAGCTGAGAAGAGGAAAAATAAAAACATATTTAAATATAAAAATCAAGAACAGCTTCAAATACATGACTGCTTTACCAACAGAGACCTTTTTCAACATGCAGTGTGCAGATTCCACACCTACATGTGTAGTCATGTCAGCCCAGAATCACACAAGTATATCATGCTACGTCACCCACAAACTTTGTCCATCCATGTACATAGGCAGTCAGATAATTCTCTGTGCTTGAAGAGGAGCTGGTAAGCAGCATACAAAAAGTTATGCTCTCTGGAACCAGAGTAACAAGCCCCCTATCATCTATGTGTAGCTGTTTTAAGCCTACTTGGTCTGGTACTTGTCCAAGGACAATCTGGTTCCTTACTGGTTTCATGTTTTTCTGCATGCAGCGTATTTGTGTTGGTGTTTAGCATGCTTCATTTCATGCAGGCTGAACACGAAGTTCAGTAAGCTAAACCAATTAGGCTAAGGGGTTTATTTGATCAACCTATACTCTGCCAGGATAAGACACAGCTCAATTTGTTTTGATTTTGAGCATTTTACAGCAATGGAGAATTGCCTTGGATTGCATCAACCACCTATCTGTGGTTACCTTTGGATTATCAAAATACTGTAGTTGATGCAATTCCTTGGATTCCCTGGTACAGTAAAATACTCATAATATCCAGATTAACCTGGCTGATCAAATGAACCCTAGGTGAGGGGAAATCTGATGCAAAAAAGGGCATGCTAAAGGTTGCCATTTAACGTTACTTTAACTGCCACCACTAAGTGAACTATGGAACCATTGTTTTAAGTATTAGATAAATGGCAGTCAATTAATGAGAAAATAAAAAAACAATACAAATTTCGGCATTTTAGAAATAAAATGAAAAACAGCTAGGTGGTGGCCCAGCAGGTAATGAAGTTATATAATACCTTGATAATAAACACTGCTAGTTAAACAGAACTCTAGCACTGTAATGGGAATGTTAGTATTATACATTCTAGTATTTTGGTATCATACAGCTCTAGTTACAATTATTATTAGAAACAACTGGGAAAGGGGATGTGAATACAATGTGTTAATTGTCAAGTTTATATAAACAGATCCATAGGTGTTTAAGTCAAAGAATGAACTATTAACGAGAAACCTTTCTGTTTGTGTTATGAAATAGAACAATTTTAATTTTAAAACTCAAAATGACTCTTACAAATATATCAGTGTTTTTTTTTTTTTTAAACAAAACAGTCCTTGTGCTAATCTACAGTAACTACTTGACACAGGACTCTAATAAAATATATTCTAAAAACAAGTGTAAACAATTATAACTTAATTTCTTTAGTGCTTGTTGCTGCACTACATTGCTTCATATAGCATCTAAGAGATTTTGTTTTTGTCTCAGGAGGCGACTGTAAGACCAGGGTACATTCACATGAATTTAGGGAGACGACCATTTGGACAATCATTGATATGAGTGGCCATAAAAACAACTAATGAATAAGGCTGAGGCGATACATCGATGTATCGATGCATCACATCGTTTGACAACTATCGACAGACAACTATTGCATCAACATATTATATAATGTTTCTAGTGTAACTATTTCAGATTAACAAAGTTAACATGCAAAACAGTACACAGTATAAATAACGGTACCGGTAGCAGAAATAGACATAAAACGATTTCTTTTGAAAATCCCCCCGTTCATGACATAAAATCAGTGTTGTTGAACGTGTACCAATGTCTCTGCGGGAAGCTGTCAACATCACAACTATTTACAGATTTGCGGTTTAAAGTTATTTAATTTTTCTTTCAGCACTCAAAAAATCACTCGTGCTCTTTCCAAATCAAAGTCTTAATTCTCAGGAGTTTCCATTGAAATATGTCATGTTTTAGATGATCCTCATGTAAACGACAGCGTTTGCTGGTCTGCCCTCTGTTCCGACAGCTAAAACCCTGTTCTGCTGGTACACTACATGTGACCTCTGTGGAGTTTTTTTTTCCTTTTTAAAGACGATGCAGGGAGCAATGGAACCATTTTTACATGTTGCATTGCATATAAACTTTGTAATATAAACAAAATTATTGGACAGGGGTGAAAAAGGGAAATGTTGTTTTACATCTGTGTTTTAGAAACACGCTGCTGTTACTGTTTTGCGTTTTATTAAAATGTCCCAAGTAGTTTTTCTCTTAATTGGTTGTTACACTGACTGATTATGGATTTAACCCTTTGCGGTCCATTGTCGGACCTATCAGGTCCATTGTCGGACCCTGTCCGACATCATTATAGAAATGCAAAAAACAGGTTTTAGTCGTTTTTTCTCCGGAAAAAGTCGAGAAAACCATTCAATGGCCGAGTGGGAACGACAGGAGCCAAGACAAGTCGGGGGGGGGGGGGAAGCACCTCTCATGAATAGTCATACATGACCCTGGTATCAGATAACGGGGCGGTCGTAAGTAAACAATCTATCTGATACTGCACCAGCGCACAGAGAACACGGACACTTGCAGAGCTTTTTTGAGATGTTATAGTAATAAAATAATGACTTGGATCGCATTATTGAGGAGTTTGGTGATAAAACGAGTGATCAGGAGATGATTGATCGGTATGTATGACTTATTTATTTCTTACATAGGTGAAAGCTATAGCGAACGAAAGGGTGGGGCGGGGCTGGAGATGCCTAGTGAGTGCTTTGTTGATATGCAGGGCCATTTAAACCCGTTTGACTGTGAAAAAAAACACTTTTAAACAGCGCGTCTAAAATTAACTGCACGTGTGAAAATAAATTAGACCTGGCGTGCCTGACGCGCATTTAATAAATGGACCGCAAACGGTTAAACAACTTTTTATTTTGTTTTAACCCCCGACTGGTACAAATCAACATTAGATGTATCAAGCAACCTCAAAAGTAAACAGGTATCTTGACTTAAAAAATGCTAACAAATGTTTCCCCAAGAGTGAAAGACCTTACCTCCTTGCGTTTCTGTAACAAGAGCTCTAGCTTATCATTGGCTCTCTTGCCAATCATTTTGTTTCTCTCAGTCTCATATTGCCTTTGCGTGTTGTCCATATTAATGCTGAGATTCAGTGCAACGTTTACCAAGGCAGTCATCAGCTTCATTGCTATAAATAAAATAGATATAGCTCACAGTATATGTACAGAATAAGCTGAATGACTTATTCCATTCAGTCAGGCTTGAAGAGAAGCAGCAAAATACACATCCATATACTTCAAGACCATACATACACTGTACTGTTGAACCTCAAAAGACAATACAGTACATTTAATTTAAAATGCACAATTGTTACTTGTTTTTCCAAAAATCTTTGTATGTTGATTACAGTTTAAATGTATCATGCTCTAAATTGTTCTCCAGTAAACAGAAATGAAACTGTGTTTATTACCTGCCAATGTGCTGGTGTGCCTGAAAGCTCTGACCTGAGAGTCAGACAGTCCTGTTAGAAGTGAGATCACGGTGTCCATCATGTATTCATCATATATGATACTGTACTGACACTGTCGAACTAGAACCCCGATGAACTCACAGAAACTTGACTTGAACTTCTTCCACTGGGGCCCAGCGATTGTAAGTGGGTAGTCACCGCTGTCCTATTGTAGGAAAAAGATTGAAATCAGGAAGGAGGAAAAACAACTTCATAGTTTAACATGGTCATTAGGGTTGGACATTCAGTTATCGATTATTGGCTAAAATTATCACTTGGCAGCAGTGGTGCTTATTCCGTTCTATGACTGTCTGAAAAAAACAATTATCTACAGTACTTTAATAAATACATCATTGAAGATAAAAGTATTGATAATATGATGAGGACTCTTCCAATGCTAGCTGACGTGCAGTTAACTAATCCTTACCTCATCAAACTCTTCTGTCATCTTCCTAATTATTTCTGAATTCTGCATATGTCTAAACATTTCCGCCGATACAGCACCTGCAACATAAAGAATAACGATTAACCTGTTTTTGCCTTAATACTTTTGTTTAATCCCCAGAAACAAAACAATGTTATCAGTCATGGAATACTAGCATAAGAAAATCATACCAAAAAGAAACAAAAAAAAATAGGTAGATATGAATGAGTTACTTAATTTGCACGCAAAGGCCTAATAAAATGAACACTTAAATATAATTTTACCATAAAAATGTTTAACCTTACCTTTACAGCCTGAACACTGGATGAAAAAGTTGATGAGGTCAAGAAGTGCCATGTCCCGGTCGTGTTTGTAGGACTCTATCCAATCGTCCACGACAGACTGCAAAAATAAAATGGTCATCACCTTCAATAATGTGTTTTATAATAATATTTACACCACAAACATTTAATTTAGACCAGCACTATTTTACAATGAACAATATAAATGTTGATTTCATTTACACAAGTTAAATCTCTTGACTTCAGCAGCATGGAAGAACAGGATTGCAGCATGTGGAGTTTTCTGCTGCCTGGGCAGGAAGCAAACACATGAACCATACTTAATAACCTTAATTGCTACAGTGGCATTAATGGACACCAGTAATAACTATATCAATGCTGCCCCGTCTTACTTTAAAAGGTACCACATTTCCCATCACCTGATCACTGCGACTAATACCAACCTGCATGGCACTCTTTCCCATTTTCACCACCTCAAACAGCATCATGTTTTCCATCCCATTTTCCTGGTGGTGTCCATTCATCCGATTGAGGCCTCCACCTTTCCCCTTCTCTCCTGGGACTTTTTTACCCTTTTTAATAGTCTGAATTGAGGGGGGAAGAAAAAGTTTACACATGACACATTCAATGTCATTAAACTGGGCATTTTTTAATCTAAAATCGGTGTTGTATAAAATACAGCTAAAACTGTACCCAGTTGGATAATATGGAAACTGGCTGTATAATGCACTGACTTAACCAATATCCCAGTGGTATGTTACTTACTTTTCCTTTGCTTGGTTTTTGATTCCTTCCATCTGGATCTTCAAAGTCAGTATCAGATGAGAAGTGTGGATCAGTTTCCCTGAAATTACAAACCATTAGTGCTTTATATGTGCAATTGCGACTAAAAAAAAAAAAGTAGTATTAGGAAAAGTAAAGAATAAATAAATTAGCTGACTTACTGAGAAAAATTAAACTCTGTGTGTAATTCTGGTGCTGCTATCATTTCTTTAACATCTTCTGTACCACTGCAAATTAGAAAGGACTTCCACTCTCTTCATAAACAGGACTGGACCAATATCCCAAAGACTCACTTTTTGTCCCCTTTCCTAGAATCAAAATCCTGAGGTAGAGAAAAGAAAATGCAATGACATTCATGCGTTAACTTCAAACAAAGCAAAACATTATAATAAATCAGTTTCTTCAAATTCATTTTTAGAATGCATGAACTGGTCAAGCAGGACATCCAGATACCCGCTAGTTTAACTTTTAAAAATTTTTTTTTAAAAATGGTATAGATTTTTAAATTGGCTGTTTAGTTCCATTGTGGAAATCGAGTCTCAGGCAAATTGATGAAAAATAAATAAATAATAATCATCTAGGAGGTTTTTATAAAGGGAAATTCTTGAGATTCACAAAAAAGGCAATTTAACACAAAACACAGTACATACAAGGTTAAAAAGCTAACCTAATGTTTAACATTATTAATGTTAGTTAAACAGTACCAGGTCGCACGAGAGAAAGTTATACTTTGGAAACCTGGTTACATGCGTTGCATTTACTAACCACTAGGGGAGCAACATTGTACTCCTTTTGGTCTCAAGTACTTGTCAATGGCGCTTGAGCATTACTACTGTTCAGCTTCTCCACTGAACAAGCTCAACAAATCAGCCTGGCAAGCGATAACAAAAACAAAAATCAAAGCAAAATGAGTGGTCTTCATCCATTAAAATGAACGCATTGGATAGTAGTCCCATTTGCGTTGTGTCTGCTGTAACCTGTAACAATTAAATTAAATCTTGTGCTATTGCAAGCAGAGTGTTTTATCCAGATTGTGAAGAACACTAATGATTTAGAGCACATATAGTCTTTTTCAATTACTATACTGGTTTTCTGACCATTCCGTGAAAATGTAAAGCTGGAGAAGTCATCAATATGAAACTACTGATGACAAGTACAATAATTATGTGTTCCTGCAGGACAGACTCATCGCCACAAAAATGTATTAGGATTGCCATTACAGTAGTCTGACACGGATGACTTATGAATTGCATGCAATATGAATGGCATGTCTTTTGAGTGTAAGTTTAAGGATAATTTATCACTACTTAATAAATCAGGCGGGGGGATTTTATTTGTTTATTTTAAAAGCTGAATTCAAAACTCACCAACTCTTCATAAAAACAAAATATACAAGTATCACAACGTATCACAAATAACACCTATGGCTTTTCCTGCAAAGGACATGTTGTTCTTTTGATAAGCACTAGGGGTAGATAATGCTCTTTTGTAAGCCACTGCTACTTTATGCCTTCACAACTAAGTTTCTACAATGCGCTACTTGGTCATGTTTTGACATTTGATGTTGAAAAAGGAGGGACATACTAAAATAAGATGAAATTAGTCCAATAAAAAAAATATATTACATATATTATATATGCAACAAAATCCAATCTCCTTTTTAGTAGCTGATATTACATAGGGTATTATATAACTTTAGTAAATCAAAATAAACTGATGAGTACTAAAGACATTTTTATGAAATTAGATTCAACAGTTTTAATATGAAAGACAGTGACTGTGTGCAAAGCTTGAGCAATAAAAAACACATTGTATTGTCCCAGAACTATTTCTTTAAAGATTAGCCCGGAATGAATTATGGTCTCATGGTTAAAAACACTCTAGTTTAATTCAATTTTATTTGAAAAAAAAAAAAAAAAAAAAAAAAAAATTACACAGGAAAGCATGTACTCAGAACACTGTCGGCTTAAAGCGGCGTTTTCATAACATTTTCTGTTTTTAAACGTATCACTTTCAAACCCAACCGTTGTTAGTTAATCATTATGTTGCACAACCTGTTGGATCTTATCATTCCACTTGGTAAACAGTAAACAGGGTCATTAGGCAGTCTCTAACCTTTACGCTACACCTCTCTCATGACAGTGTGCAAAGGACACCAGCTGTTTGTGACAAATTGACTGAATAAGGCAGTGTCTCTGCCCATTGTATTATAAAACAGTTAAGGACAAGCATTAAACCCTGCTTTGTCATGTCAGCTCTGTTCCTGTTTTAGAAGCACTTCCCAGTCTCCTGCTTGTTATCTGCAACCCATGCAGTTAAACTAAGGGTGAGAAATCTTCAACCAACATTAGCCCATATGCAGTTAATATTGAATAGTATTTGATCACATAGCAGTAATAGCAGCTGACCTGCAACACCGCAACGATCACTGGCAGTCAAGAAAATACACCAATACTGCATTTAAATAGTCTAGAGATCCTAACCAAGTATTCATTCTGGTTTACTGTTTCATATACATTACTGAACTAAAATTAAATTCTCACAGGTTGTTTACTTAAAGGCTAGAAGACACACTACCACTTTATTAATGAATTAAATGAACTGAAAATGTACTCATTACAAATAATGAATGTTTGTTTAGCTGGAAACTTTGTCCTTAAAATAAAATATAAACACAAAAAAGATCAATACATTTTGGGATACAAGGTTTAGCTTTGTGATCGTTATTTCCAACAGTTAGGAGAACTTGAACATTCTGCTAGTGGATTATCAAGGTAACTCTTGGCTCATCCTGAAACTGGCTGCAATCAAAATTAATTTAAATCACAAACGTGTCAACATTGTGTCTTCATTAAAACCCTGAAAAATCTAACTTCTGTAACTGCACACAATTGATTTATATCGGCTCAGATGACTCGCTACTGTTTGTCAAACAGATCTTGCTAACCCTAATGCATTACACAGATGGCTTTCTGCTTCTGGACCCAGCCAGCATTTGGTTTGGATTTGTTGTTTTACCACAAGTATTTAATTGCTTGGGTCAAGTCAGCATGTGTTTAACACCTGCAACACATTTACCAGATTTTCTGGGCAGCAGCCAATATAGTAAGTGCAACGCATTCTGTGTTCTCCAAACATGCTTCAATGTTCATGTACACACATTTCTGAGAAATGCTTAAGTGCAGTCCTGTGTTCTTAATCAGGTCTCAACAAATCTTTGGGAAAGTCCAGTATTGAATTAGAAACAGGCTAAAAGACATACAACTATAATTTCATGACAGCAGTTTTAAGTCTTAGGTGTGTGCTTATGCACAAGTGTTCTGGTATCCATCAGCAGACATCTACAAGGTCCTTCTAATACATAGCACAAATTAAAATTGAATACAAAACTTGTTCTTGCCAGTGCCGACAGGGAACAGTTACTATGCAACAGCTTGCAGACTGTCAACAAAATAACCTACTATAATCCAATCTGTATGGATATATAATCAATAATAATAACTGAGCAAATCAATGAATACCTCAAAGTGTTTTTTTGTTTAAAAAAAAAAAAGCACTCCCCCTATTTTGCCTTTACAGACAGGCATCCTCTGTCAAAAAGGCTAAGGACATCCTATACAAATACAGGATAGATCATTAACACAATTGAATGCAAAATTACAGCCATAGATCATTTTACTGAAAGTTAAACACCTGCTTTGAATTACAAATTAGCAAAGCCACGATCCAGCTGGCACACACTGCAGTAATATCTTTAGCATGGACTTGATGAGAACTTTTCACAAAGCTGGTCTTCTAAAGTCATCAAATTGTAGTTGCTTGTATAAGGTCACTCCGATTTCACTGTTTTGTCAATTGGCAAATATGGGGAAGACAGTTTCCCTGGTCTTGGGTCAAACCTCGTAAAGCAGCTTTGCTACAACATAAATATACAACATTGTATACACATGTATATGGGGAGTGTGAATCTGACATTCAGTATCAGCTGATTGAAGTTAACCTACTTGTGTACAGGGGTGTGCAATTTGTATCGCTCTATGCCCAGGACAACAAGTTTTGCAGTTATACTTTGCCCATCGGACAACTAGTTTTTATTTTTATTTTCCCTATGTTTGTTCTGTTGCTAGAAAGACACTGTATTTTTGTAGAGAGCCATGCACGTTTCTATTCACCATATTACATAGTTAATTTTTTTTTTTTTTTTTTTTTAATTTAAAAAATGCTATATTATTATTATTATTATTATTATTATTATTATTATTATTATTATTACTACTACTATATTATTTATTAGACAGGCACAATCCATCAATTTGTGGAAGTATTAAAACATGAAGATTGACAAATGTTTAGAATAGAAATGAAACTCATGTAAGATGCTGTACAATATTGTAATAATGTTTTAAAATAGACTAAATCTCCTGGCAATGTGTTTATGTATTAATTAATGTATGTATTTATTTCAGTGCGAGTAGTGCAGGGAAAGAATGTTGCTGTCAAAAAAAAAAAAAGCCATTAGGGTTTTAAACTGCTGCAGCAGTGTGTTCCAGTTAGCCATCATGGGACAAAATGAATAACATAGCTGTAAAATGCTGTACACTGTTTGAAAAAAAGTATATAATAGAAATAAACAAAAGAAAAAACATATTTTGTGTCTGCAGAATTTGATGGAGCCTGCTCTAAATATTGCGTGCATTTTGGTAGAAACAGTAAAAAAAAAAAAAAAAAAAAAAAAAAATTAAAAATCTGAGAAACTTGACAGATTATACACATCCTTTAAAAATCTAGGGTTTAGCAGTTACAAATCTGAAAGAACGTCAACAAAAAAATCGGAATTTCACTAAGCAGCAGTTAACAGTTGACAATGAATTCGTGTCTGTGATGCAACAAACACCTGTACATCAGAAGTTGAACTGATCTTAGAGAAAGAGTGGAAAACAGGCAGAAGCTATTTATATATACTTTAATAAATCCCAAGTATTGCTTATTATAGTTGTACTCTTAGTAGGTTAGTTAATTTTTACTAGCAAATGTGTTCCAAACTACACAGAAAGAAACGTTTAATTAAAGTATGTTGTAAAATCAGTTTAATATGCATAATAGTTATTAGCAATGTTACAGTAGAGCTCCATGTGTATTACTGCATTTTTTGTGTGTTTTTTTTACCCTTTCATAACGTAATCTGCTTTTTTGGAGAACGATATATCGATAGTGAAAAATTAGGCATTGGCCTGGATTTAGAATTTAGTGAACCCGTCAAGCTACAAGGCAGATCTGCCCGTTATGTCACTAATTGATTGATTGTGTTCACTGTTCAATAAAACCGAAATCTGACAAGTTATATTCTACTTTTTTGGTGTGTTTTGTGCGACGGGGACGGGGCAAGTATTTAAGAGAAGACAAGTAGATTTTTAAGGACAGGTAGATTTTTCAAGCATTTTGTCCCTTGGACAACAATAGTAATTTAGTCCATGAGCTAATATAATTGTGAGCATGCATTTTAGTTTAGTTTAGACTGAATGTATACAACATTAAAAGCTGTTTTCACACACAATACTCTTGTATGTTTGATTATACGCTATGAATACGCTCACTTCCCACTGTTTGAGGATATAAAAACACAAATCACCCAGTAAGTTTGTTTCTTTCAGCACAGTTCATGAATTAGTAATACTGCCAATTCACACTACCAGAACTAATGCCATGTTATTCTTTCTATACAATTTTTCAAATTTATAGTAACACGATCTATACAGCAAGAACATTTTTAAATAAACACTGTTTAGCTAATTAAAACATACATTTCAACACGATAGGGAAGCCACCATTCAGAAGCAAATTAATGTCTAAGTTGAACTCACAGCAAGTCTGTAAACTCATGTCATGGAAATAAAACATGCTGAAGCTGCATTGTCTCACAATGAGGTTTACCTGAGGGCAAGCTTACTAAGCAACTACATTGCATTTTGTTGTGATGAATACTTACAACTTCTGAACGACTTCTTGGATTTATCTGAAGATTTGAGTATGCCTTCATAAGGGTTAAGAACCAAAAATCACACAATTACTGATTTTCTGCCTGTTCTGTAATGACTATGGGGATGACAGGTGACAATTACTTTGTAATTCCCTCAGAAATCTGACTTAAGTGCCTTGGTTTATTAATCTAAAATGGGGTTAACAAGGACAGCTAAATAAACAATGTATTCAGATCCATAATATACACTCAAAGCACCACCACTACTTGATCATAGGCTGAGAACAAGCGCCAAGATATATCCAACTTCCTGTAGTAAGACATGCGTATAATAAGACTAAGGTTCAACCTAGATTAGCAAAGTGATAAACCACATACAGGGAAAAACTACATTTCTGAAAGCTGCAATGTAGCCTGACTGATTTAATCAAATTTAACAAGAAAATTACAGAACTGTTTTTCATAATTTAAAGAGATACAGCATTGTGAATTTTGGGTGACGGTAATGCACAGCTGTACTGAGAACACAAGCATTCCCTCTCTGCTGCACAGCAGGATATAAATGACAGTTTCAAGTTCCTACAGCACTGGTGCAACACAAAAAAGCATACATGTTCTTATGCTGCGTTTACACTGCCACCTCGGACCTAAGCCGACTTAGGTCCGAATGCGCACGCATACCATCTAAATGACAATACGTGCTTGATGATGTCATAACGACCATTGAAGGGATGACGAGTTTTCCCCTCCCCGAATCACAAAGGCGGAAGAGGCAGAGTGGTACTACAAACAAACAATAGTGTTGTGTTCATATTGTGGGGCTCATCTTAAATATATATACTTATCTTGCAGTCTACGAGAGAAAATGGTTATTTGTTTAACAGTGTCTGACACAACATAACGGTTCCTGACCTATTTGTTATGTGAAGAATTTCACCTTGAGTAAGACAAGTGAATTTACTGTTTATTACTGTAATAATAAAGACCCTTTTGTTTTCAAAATAACTATGTTTCTTCATTATTATCTCACCTTGTATATATACATAATTGTATGATGCATAAGTCCTTTATTTTTAGTTAAAATCGCCTAAGCAGTCACAGGAATACCAGAGAAAACACATTTACTGTATACAATTGCAGTTAACAAATTTTATTTTCTCAAATTAGCCTTGTTACAAATACTGCTACTGCAAATGAATGAATAATAATAATAATAATAATAATAATAATAATAATAATAATAATAATAATTTGATATATATACGTACACTAACTAAATTGTTTGTAATTATACAAAAAATTGAGTTCCTTTTTTAAAAGAACGAAATGACAGGGATCGCAAATTATTAAAACAATCTATTTAAAAGCAGTAACATGTAAAATGCAACTGTGTAACAGATCAACTATAATCAAAGTGCAGAGAGGGGGTTGCATAGATCTTTTGCCAGACCTGCCGCTATTTCACAGTATGTTTTTATTTTGTGTTTCCCCTTAGAGTGCGCTCTAGATTTGAGTTTCGCCCCACGACGCTATGACAGCTCTGCTTTCTTGCTCTCCCCAGTTCATGCCGCAGTTGTAAATTAATTTATTTATTTTAAATAATTAGAAACGTTTAAATGATGAAAGGACAAAAACATCCAAGTGTGCCAAATTATGTTTTAGGGTTTATTTAAAAAAAAAAAAAGAGCTTTAAAACAATGGTTGCAGAATGTAAAATCTTCAATATTTATGAAATGCAACTATTATTCCAGTCTAATTCCATTACTGGCATACGTTATTTACTTACCAAAACTTTATACAGCAAGCATGCAAAAATGAAACCGCACTAGAATTAAGGTAATCCCTGTCACTTCTCCGGCATGAATGAAATTTAGTTCTTGTGTTTCCAAGTGATGACAGCAAAGAAGTAGTAATTCACACACTGAGCTGCCATGAAAGGTCAGGATCCAACCACTTGGAATCAGGCTGCAAATTTTCATCCGTTGCATTGTCTCCAAATTGAAGTATAAAATACAATCAATTCACCAAAACATCAACAAAAAAAGGGTGATGTTTATATTGCTGGTGCCAACAGGAGGCTACAAAATAGATTTCACAAGCCACAGTTGGCACTTATGTAAGTATAAATTCAACCGTTATGACTTTGCTAAAACTACTTAGCAAGCACATTGTTACAGTAAATCCCACTGTAAATGGTTACCGCATTAGGGTATTGTAGCATTCAGAGCGTCCGTAAAAAAAGTGTTTAAAAACAACAAACTCTTTATGGCCTCAGTTTTTAAAAAAAAAAAAAAACACACATACAATAAAATAAATCCACACACCTTATAGCTACGCCCTAGAGTTGGCAGATCTTCTCAATATGCTTCCTAAAAAGCAGCTTGAGGTTTTGCAACAAGAGAAGAGACTAGTGCAGTCACTAACTGCAGTTTCAAATTCTGCAACACAACCTGCATTAACTTTTAGGAAGTGGTGTGAGATTCCAGGGAAGAAATATGGCCCCTTGGTTTATGTTTAGACATACCTGGGCTACAGGTCTTGTGAGAAGTAAAATACATCTCCTTGTATAAAAGCACTTACTCATCTTTAGTCTTTTGAAGCATCTGAAGCAGATGCTGGTCTCTCCTTGGTTAATAAAACTGTATCCGACATGATTCTTCCAAAAAGCAGAGACTTCAGCAGCAGCACTGGTGTAACAAATAACACCAAGCTACATTTTGCTGACAAATATTTCACTGCCACTGGCATCTCTGGGACTACATGTGATAGTTAACTACAGTTGTCCTGCGTTATATCACACCCTTTATAATGCCACCCTCAAATACCGCCAGCTATTCTCTCTGAACAAATGTCACCAATATAAAAAACAGTACTACTTGCACCCATTATATCGCCACCCGCCAACTTCCCAAGCCAAGCAAACATAAATATAAGCATCGTACTTTCCCTCACTGTAACCTTTGACTGGCTTTCCTAATTCGTTGTTAAGTGAACAGTCATACCAATGTCCTCAACACTCCCACTCCCAAAGCAAAACAGAAAGTACAACATGGAGAGTCGACCCTACATTTAACACCAGAGCAAAGAAACAAATCTGCATGTATGCGTCTGAAAATAAGAAAACAAGTCAGCAAGACATTGCAAATGTTTTCTTGCCTAAGTGAGGCATAAATTGTTAAAATCGGACAATTGGAGACATAATGGATAAAAATAAATGGCTTACCTTGATGGAATGGGTCAATTTATTTAACCTGAAAAAGACTTGACGCAGTCTAAAACAAGTGAATTTTATAAACCACAGAAAATGTTTAAAAAAAAAAGTGTGTTTGTTTACGTGCAAGTTTTGCACAAATTAAGGCTAACTTCAACTAAAGCATCAGTTTTGTAAACAGCAGAATTTTTTTTTTTTTTTTTACTTTTTTTAAACAAAGTGTTTGCCTGTACATATTCAGGTTTTTTTTGTTGTTTGTTTTTTTTTAACTGCTTAAAGAATGCTGTTGAGCTTAAATTGGTTTGTGAAATAAATAGATGGCATCGTTCAATGGGGGATAGTACTCAGCAGGCTAACACAGTCGTGACAAACAGCGAAGTTCACATGAGCAGTACATTATAAAAAAAATATATATACTTTTTTGTTTTTATGGAATTATTGTTTGGGTGATTTGAAACTAAATGAGTTTAAGTATAAACTGTTCCTCAAAAGTAACCATGTATGTTTCATACAGATGGGAAAAGATGATAAAACGTCACTACCTACTGTTGTGTTAAGAACTAGTACTGTAGTTTTAAAAAAAGATTAATGTTTTATTAAAATGCTCTGGAGATACTGTAATTGTATAACAATTTAAAATGGATGAATTTATTGCAAACATAGAAGGTTGTGTGTGTTTTTTTTTTTGACCCTCACTATAACGCCACCCTCGCTTATTGCCCATATTTGCCCATGGCCCTTACCTGGCAGTATAAAGATGGTTGACTATTTTCAAATCACATACTTTCTTCTCCCTTTTTCCCTCAACCGACAATTTATACAAATATAGAGCATCAGCGCATCCAGTGTTTGTATCAACAACGCACTGTCCAACAGCAATGCGATGAGCTTCAGGACCGCTCCTTTTTCTGGGTTTTCGCAACTTAAGATCTGGGAAGGGTAGTTTTCAGATTTTGTAAATAAAATTACAGCAAAACAAATGTGCTGGAAATTGTGATATTTTCCATTTACATGTAAAACTCTGTCAATCAATGCGTTTGGTTTTACTCCCTAGCTTTTTTATGAGCTACAATGTAGGAATTAATACAAATCTAAAAACACAATGATTATGTTGCAAAACTTATCACCACGATAGGTACAACATGAAACAATTTAGCTAGACAGCCTCCAATTCGTTCTGTGGGAAGCATTATTTTCATTGAAAGGCATATTATGAACTATAAATTGACATCCAGTGACATTTATTCTACTGAATATCCCAACAATACCCTTGATGTAGTTATAAATAACTGCATTTCAAGATTTACTGGAAACAAGACGAAACAGAGCTGAGTTGACTGCCTGAAATGGAAATCAAAAAAAAACATTTAAGCAGCAAGATGGGCAACCAATGAGAAAACAGGGTTGTTTACTTGTTCACATTGGTACTTGAATCAAAATGACTTAGGCTGCGTTCACACTGGGTCCGTTTAGAGGGTTTAGTCCACACCCAGTACGGTTCAGTACGATTGGTGTGAAGTGTGAACAACAAAGTCCGCTTGGAAAATGAACCGTACCGAGTCCACATAAACAGATGGTCTCGGTCCGTTTGGCAAATGCACCAAGTCTGGTTCACTTGCTAATCCTCAATATAAGCAACAGCTGGACTCTGTCCTTTTGGACATAGGGAACAAACTATACAAGGTAACCTTGTACTAGGAAGTAAACATTTTGTGGTTTAATTCATATTCTGAGGAAACAAGTAGAGCAAAAAAAACTGTGGAACTGTGGAACAACATTAGGGTTACCAGACATCCTGGGAAAACTGTGACAATCTCAATTTTCAGCCCTCATTTTTTGTCCCAGTCAGAAACAGTGCAATTGTTAATTGTCCCGAAGTACAAAACTATCAGCATGCTCAAGAAGGTTAATAGCAGAGTAATGCAATAGGTTGTGTGTTAGCACTATTCAAAAATAAAATAAACAATCTTATTGATTATTTGTTTAATCATTCCGATTGTGTATACCTGTGTTAACTGCAACAATTATTTGTTAAGTTTCATACAATGTGATGTTCATATTTTTAATATGGTACACGTAATGGACCTTTCCAAAATTCCCTTGTGGTGATGCTCTTCCACAAAGGGTAATACAACTGAAGAAACAGCCAAGCCCATTAAAAACAAACAAGGAGTCAAGGGTTTTACATTAACTGTAGGGAATCTAAGATTTAAAAAAAAAAAAAAAAAAAACAACAACAGTCTCCTTACTTAACTTCTATAACGTGAGTAGGCTCCACCAATCAGAACCAATGTGAGTGTGTGTGTCTCTATACCTTCAAGACAGGACTATAGTAGCCTGCGCCAAAACCTAAAGTAGAGTCCTTAGGTTTTTAATATACACTTATTTGTTAAGCATCAAGTAACTTTACAGAAAGACTAATCTAGGATGACTAACTGGATAATAAATGCAATGAATGAAACAACAGTGCACATCTCATTCTCAGCCTCTGCTGATGATGGCAACGTGAGCCACCAAGAAAGTCTGAAAGGAATAAGTTGTTGATTTTTTGTAAAGTATTCATGCTTGGTTATAGCAGTTAGGGGAGTCAGTGTTGCACAGGACTACCATGATGCTGCAACAACCACCAGCAAATAAATGCTGATACAGTAATTACATTTTCAAACTTTTAAAGTTGCTGTAAAACATGCAATACAAGTTTCTCCAAAATCAGATGACGTTTTGGTATATTAGCTCTTAATGTATTTCATTTGCATCCCTACAATATTGTGGAAAACATATTTCTACTTCCTTTGGAGGCAAGTTACACACTTCTTAGCAGGCCTTATATTATACTGAAAACAGCTATTCATGAATTATACCAGCATGTAAAACAAGAGATCATGCAAGAGCTTCTGAAGCCAGAGAGGGTAACACCTTCAATATTTGGTTTAAAATGAATCTCCATTTAGAGAACTTATTTGATCAGAAACATTATTCAAATGGAACACACACACTCCAGGTGAAAGGACCAATGCAAGACTTATATAAAATGATCTAAAATTAAAATACATGTTTGCTAGAACATTTGTTCATTTGAAAAAGGTACATTTGAGACCCACATATAGCAAGTCTGTGATGATTTAGATTAGTTAGCTACAACTACAGTATTTTAGAAATAAACCATTTAAAACCCATCAGCTAGTAACAGAATGTATTTCCTACAATTATATTTGAGTGTCATTCAAACATGGGATTGTGTTGACTGAATTTTAAATGCAGCGGGTTTACAAAAAGCCTGAGGCATGTCCTTAGCAAAACGCATTGCTGAGCTCAATTTCATTGACAAAAAACACTGACACACAATTCCACAGTTAAGCTAAGACAACTTGTATCTCCTTCAATAGTTTTCATTCCTTTAGACACAGTGGGGCTTTCCTCTGAACAACTAATACAAAAACTGCAGTCACTACTTCTTATATGATATGATATTTCCATCCATGTAATTTGCAGTGTTTGCATCCCGAGCTGTGAGAGCGAGGTGCCTCAGTGCAATTCTTTCCCTTCATGCCATTGCCATTGTACAGTACACCACACAGCATTCCAACTCTACGCGAGGACCGTGTCCCCTCCCCCTCGACTCTCCCATCGTCCAATCAGCACAAACCATTATTTGCAGACATAAACAAGCTGAAAACAAAACAGCAGCAGGTTCTGTGCTCCAATGACGCACTTTAGCCAAGAATTGGGTACCCGGGCTTGCACAAAAAAAAAAAAAAACCCTAGACACCAAGCGTTTGGATATAATGCACGGCCGGAGCTTTGGTCGTGTACACTATTCACACAGCTTTTTTTTTTAAACTCAGTCAAGGAAGAGAATTTAGCGCCACCCAACCCCTTTTTTTTAAAAAAAATGTTTGTTTCCATGCTTAAACAGGGTGTGGCTAAACCGAGTGGTGAATTTATTTCTACAACAAAGCAAATTAACCTGAAAGGGCTCGTTTTTAATCCTATTATATGGAATTAACCTTTTTTTTTTTTTTTTTTTTTTTAACTATGGAAAACAAATGCACATCTGGAAGCACTCACCGATTTAAACAAATGCAGTTTGTTTATTAAATAAGACAAACAAATAACACCCTACACCCACCCCAAGTTACAACTGCGTTAACGTGTAGAATTTATAAATACACAAATGGCGATTCCAACAAAACATGAAATGAAGAGTGATCAGTTCACGCCAAGTGGAAATGTTCATTTCAATTTGAACAAGGCAATACTGACAAAAATAATTCTAACGATTCAGAATACAGTACATAGACAACGCATGCAAGATTAAGTCAATGCTCAATGAATCATCAGAGATTATATATATATATATATATATATATATATATATATATATATATATATAAACACACACATACATACACTCACATTTAATAAAATTGGGGCTTGATAATCAATACAAAAGTGGCGCCAAAACGCCCTCCTAAAAAAAAAATAATAAAAATAAAAAATCTCAAAATGAATGCCCTTCATTTCCACCAATATCATTTGTAAAATGTACACCTTCAATTTGTGGAAATCATTAATACATCAGTATTCCTTAAAATGTACATCGCTGTTTACGAATTGAGCCGGGCCTAAAGTTGCCGGTAAAAATAACCAGACCTTATAAATACTCCACGCAAATCCTGTATATTACATTACATTTGAGGGCAGTGTATGAACCAAACATCTTCAAATATATGTTAAAAAAAATATGTATTATAAGGTTATCAGCTGTGTGTGTACCAGTATCTAAAATTACTGCACGACAGTAAAAAAAACAAAACAGAAAAAACACAGGCAGTCCAGACTATGCGCAATCAAATATATATATATACATTTACAACTGAGCATAAATTTATTCTACATTCATTATAAAACACAATGTGTGTAATGTAATCACGCATTCTCCAGTCCAACGTAATACCCCGACTAAGCGTAAACATGAACTTGTATATTTAAACTCGAAAACGAAATAACAGCACCATCCTCCATCTTGCACACTGGCTGTCGAGCAGCTGTCGAGACGTATTCTCCATCTTGGCTCGGACCTAACAACGCAATATGTTCTGCCTTTCCCCCGAAATTAACCCAAAACTCAACGTATATTTGGAGTCCCGTCGAAATAATCATCCATATCCCAACAAACACTGCTATCCCCCAAGGACTAAACGGTCAACTATAATTTTGCTTTTGAAAAAAGAAAAATTCGTCCTTGTGTCCTCCATCTTGCTTCAGACTAGTTTAGTTTCGATAACTCCGCCGCTGTGTCATAAACACATTTCCGACATTACATAGGGGAGGATGACAAACGAGAAAACGGTAAAATGCATGTTAATCACATCGCCTCGATCCAAAACATCTGGGGGGGCTGGAAAAAAAAAAGAGCGATAGCGTTTAAGTTGCGTGTCTTCTGTAAATTCCTCTCTATCTCGCCTCTCTGGTTCCCTCTTCCTGACACCGATACGAACCTCCGACACAAACCAACAAAAACACAAACCAACAAACTTCTAGAACCTTCTCCGCCATTTTACAACTTACCTCGCCGCTGATGTCGACCTCAGCCGGCTCCCAGGCTCATATGGTTGTAGTAATCCAGATTTGGGACGGTTCGAGACCTGTATTTTGTAATTATACCAGGTTATTTGACAGAGGAGTTTGAAAGTGGCGGTCAGAAGCGGGTTTGGACTCTCTCTCTTTTACCCCGCTTGCTCTGTTCGGTTTGTTGTTTCACTGCTTGAGGAGAAGGGAGACGTGCTGCAGAGGCGCCACCTGGCGGGCAGAGGGAACGTGTTTCGCAAACTGTGTACATAGTGACATCTAGGGGAATTTTGGAGTGATTGCCTTTGTGTACGTACAGTAGCGGGACGAGCGTCCCATTGTTCTGCATGGATTTGTGCTCGAGAGGGAGGCAAGAACAAAAGCCGAAATAGGTTAGATTCGAAATGTGCCTCAATAAGGAATGCTATTACACTGTAGTGTTATTGTATGTATTGCTGCGTTTTAAATCCTTGAACTTTGTTACACACTGTTTACCCAGTTATGAATGTTCATATAATAGACATGTAACAAAACTAAAAGCGTTCATTCAATATAATTGGTTAACTTCCATACCCCCCCCCCCCCCTTTTCATTTTTCATACATTTTGCAAATATCTCTGAAGATACACCACTAACCACTACAGCAGCCCTCTTCGCTTGCTGAGTTCCCTTTCCAGTTTATCTCCCCTAAACACGCAGTATTTTATTATTGCTATTATCAAATCAGTTTTATAACTTTTAGAGTGGTGGTATTAAGACCCGCTACTGTTTAGATTGTTAAAATAGAACCTCTGTGTGCCAGCCTGGCCTCTCAGACCAACACAGGGGGCTATGGTACCTGCTGAGAAATTAAAAGCTACAAGAAAGACACAGTTGTAGTTGATCATAGTTATTCGTATTCAATGGAAACATTTATGATACTTACACTTCCCTTATAAAGGTTTACCACAGTATTTTTCCACATGTTTTTCCCATGGTTATACTCTGCATTTACCATAGTTTACCATGTTTAAAAAAAAGAAAGAAAATGCTTTACCATACCTTGCTGGCCTTTATAAAGTTTATCTGTGCTTCACCATGCTTTCACTGGGCTTTATTACACTTTGCTATGCTTTCACTATGGGGAATTTTTATAAAGGTTACTGAGCCTGGATACTTTGGGATCACATTACACCAAAGCTATAAAAAATCTTTATAAAAATAAAGCAACCTTACCCATTTCCCGTTGTAAAAGCACAGCCAGTGTAGTCATGCATAGTGAAGCACAGAAAGCATGCTGCTAATCTATGGTCAATGTTTAGTACCTGTATTATGAGCATTGCATAGAAGATTGCTACATTTGCCACTGTAAATTTATGGGTAAAGAGAGGCTTAAGAAAGGTTTACTTGACAATACAACTCTCTCAGCAACTGCACCAATTTGCATCATTAGATCAGTTAGGTCATGTAGATCAGGGATTGCTTAGATCGTATAGCAGTTAGGTCATGTAGATCAGGGATTGCTTAGATCGTATAGCAGTTAGGTCATGTAGATCAGGGATTGCTTAGATCGTATAGCAGTTAGGTCATGTAGATCAGGGATTGCTTAGATCGTATAGCAGTTAGGTCATGTAGATCAGGGATTGCTTAGATCTTATATCAGTTAGGTCATGTAGATCAGGAATTGCTTAGATCATATAGCAGTTAGGTCATGTAGATCAGGAATTGCTTAGATCGTATAGCAGTTAGGTCATGTAGATCAGGAATTGCTTAGATCTTATAGCAGTTAGGTCATGTAGATCAGGAATTGCTTAGATCGTATAGCAGTTAGGTCATGTAGATCAGGAATTGCTTAGATCTTATAGCAGTTAGGTCATGTAGATCAGGAATTGCTTAGATCATATAGCAGTTAGGTCATGTAGATCAGGGATTGCTTAGATCTTATAGCAGTTAGGTCATGTAGATCAGGGATTGCTTAGATCTTATAGCAGTTAGGTCATGTAGATCAGGAATTGCTTAGATCTTATATCAGTTAGGTCATGTAGATCTCATTTCCCTGCACATACTGTTCTGCCATTCAGGAACACAACAAGCTACACGTATACAGTGCAGTAATCATTGTATGGAGAAACCTTCAGCTCTTTTCATTTCAAATATGCACATATTTCACTCAAAGATGACCCAGGTAACTTGTATCTGTACCAGGTACTGTATCTGTACTGTATGTCTGCAGATTCCAATTTGAAGTGTAAAATACAAGCAAAGAACCAAAACACCTTTAATAGAATTAAAAGGATAGCAGTGATCATACTGCTCGTGACAATAAACAGTAACACATCTTTACTGCACCAATATACTCTCCCCTCCAACAAGTGTCCACCCAATACTGACCCAGCAGTCACCGGCGCTTTACCAAACGGTTTAACTACTATCTAAGTATATAAAATCATAGTTAAACCATATATATGTGTGTGTATGTTTACGTATTTACATGTAACTCCGTTATTATTTGTAATATTATATTGAAACGCCTGAACCGAATTTGAATAGATTTGAACTAATTTTGTCTCATACAAATACACCACTATTTGACACGTATTAATAACGTTTGTTAATATACTTGTATAGGGGGTGCTTTCATTCCCTGCCTCTATGACTGCTATCCTGGCAGGGAAGATGCTCTCTGGACCCTGATGGATCAGGTCTGCCATGCGAGGTGGCGTTCTGCAAGGAAACTATTTCAACTGTCACGATTAATGCTTCTGCAAAGCACTGGTGTTTTAAAAGTCAATAAATAACACATTTTAAAAAAGGGGGTTCCAGTCTGATGAATGGTGAAATTAACTGGTCTGGACGCTCTGGGTAATTAATGAAATAATGAATTATTAACTTTGCAAATTACATTTCTAATTACTCAAGGGAATAACATGGGATTGCTTTTTATTTTTTTCACAGCTGCAATTGACTTACCATACTAAACAGGGTGTTGATTTGAATCACCTTCCCAGCATACATGCTTCAGTTTCTCTAAGTTTCCGCACTGCTCCGAAATGGGGTTTCTGTTAATCTCCACATTAATAACAACATTAAAGGCTTTGTTTCCAGTAAATTGAGAAATTTTGACTGGCATAAAGTCCAATAAAGCAATTGATTTGAAAGAATGCACTTAACTGCTGTGTTGTGGTGCAGCACTGAAATAAGCCCCTTCCCAGATAGGGAACAGACAATTTAAAGTAAGGGGGCTGTTTTAAATGCTGCACACTGCCGCTACAGGTAAGGTGCATGCTTTATTGATCAATCTAATTGAAAATTAGAGTTTTTTAAAAAAAGCTTTTTTGCATGCAGGGCAAATTCCACTACTTACTATCATCTCTCAATTACTCCTACTAGGAATACTGGAACTCATAGCAAACACTAATACTGTGTTTGTATTAGAAACATGTACTGTATATATGGTCTGTTATTACATTAACCAAAACCAGTCATCTCTGTTCAGCAAAATTAGTTTTTCAGATGTCCCAGACCAGCATTTTAAAGACTAACAACTGTATTCAGAGACTGTGCTGGAGTGTTAGTGCTCACTTAAGTGTGCCACTGGAATGTTTTTTTCCTATTAAGATGCAGTTTCATTCACCATCCCCTCCAGAAATAAATGATACCATATTTGTAAACACACACACTATACTACAAGTCCAATAATTACTATAAATACAAATAGTAGCATCCTTTTAGTTTATAGTCAAATATTTAACCAAGTAAGGCATATATTACACATATCAGAAAGATTCATTCATTGAATAAAATACAGCATGTGCTAAAAGCAGCAAAGCTTTGGCTGTATGAAAAGGTTCATGAAGATCATTATGATAATTAGCCTAGACCATTGCTTGCAAGCGACATTTAGAATATACAAGATATTTCTGTTTGCATGTTTCAGTAGTGCGCATACATCCTAATGACCATCTGCAAGCTTGAAAAATAAAAACACTTACTAGTACTATACATTTAAGAGGATGCATTTAATTTGCATTTAACAAAAGGGATGTTGCAAAGCTAAGTAAATCACAATGAAAGTTTACAATAAATAATTGTTAAAAATAGTCTACTACAAAAATAAGCTCTAGGTATTCAATGTTATTGAAGCTGTCTATACCCCCTATATGTTAACCAAAACTATCCGTCTCCAGTTCAATCAAACTGTCACTGGATTTTAGAGAACACTATTACAATTACAAATAAATGATATTTTAGTGTTAAACTGAACATGATTGTGGTACACAGAAACTTAATGTATTGCTGTATTAACATTACAGTACTTCTCAAAATATATGAAGCACATTGCTATAACCTCTGTACAATACGTATATATATATCTTTAGCTCGACTGTAAAATAAATGATTTTAAATAGAATATATCTAAATCCCCCCCACCAATCAGAATCTACATCATAGTATAAATAGTTTAAGAAAATCTACATAACGACCTGTTAATATTATGTTAACTGAACAGCCCCCCGACTGCTTTACAAGAACGCATAACATGATTTAAATGCAAGGATAGATACATTATATATATATATATATATATATATATATATATATTAGATATAGATAGATATATAAGAATCATTATTTCCACAGCAATATATACATTCTTAAGTTTCACAAATTGTGCACTTCCTAGGCCAGTAGCTTAATGAACTCTCTTCAGTGCTCAGCAATGCCAGCAGTACAGCAGCATCATTGTACAGTTCATACAAGCTGGTGAGGTTTCAAGCAACACATTCAGGGTCTCTATGTCACAGCGTTGCACTTTCTGTTTATTATTCAAATTCAAGGCTTTGCTGTGGGCTTGTGAGGGGCAGCGTCAGGGGCACATACATGTTTCCCTGTTGGCATTATTATCTTTCTTAGCCCCGAAGGCACAAACAAAAAGCACCGCTCCAACTATTCAGTGCTGAACGCCAAAGCCCTTTTGTGTTTGCCCAAATAAGGCCAGCCTTCCCCAGTACTTGTACTTTATTCACACTACCCAAAGCCGCTCAGTCAGGTTTTCAATACAGGTTTATTGTGCATTACTCAGAGAATGGGCTATTAGGTAGTGAATAGGGTATCAATTACATACTTTCTACTATGCTGCAGAGAGTTCTATTAATTGAGCTTCACTGTTAATCTATTGCAAGGAATGTCATTTTATGTCAGTGAGAAGTACATGTCATAATGGGGACTGCCTGTTTGCTGAGGCATTGTTCCAAATGTGCCAAAGTCGAACGAATATGATTTACAGTTTTAAAACACTCTAAAAGTGTCTGCCCCACGGCAATGCTAAAACACAAAAAAAAATCTCTTGTCTACTTGTAATGTCAGAAGTCAAAACGGCCGTTTTACTGCCGTTTCAACAAAGTCAGTAATGGGCAGGGACTGAAATAAAGCAGAGCCTTGCTTTAAAATATGCCGATAGGAGTCCCAATCACTTCTAGTATATATTTAGCCAAGTAGAACACGAACAGTCGTATGCAATCCTAGTATTAATCAGGGTTCACGAGAGGTAGGTTTTAACCTTCTGAATGATAGGTGCGCAGCATATGGGGCATTTACTAAGGACCTCGGAACACTTCTTGCAGGTGACCAGATGTCCACAGGGGATGAAGACTATGGCAATGTTTTTGTCCATGCAGACTTTACAGAGCTTCTCCTGCTGTAGTTTCCTCAGCTTCTCCATAGGGTCCTCCTCTGGAAAACACAAATGAAATGACTTCCTTAAAATGTGGGGCCCCATTTAGAAATGAATTATAAAAACAGACACAGGATATGCATTGCTGTCTGCTTACTCCAGTGACTTAATGTTTGTAACATTACTCTTCCTATTCTGTAATAATTATCACTGAAGGTTATGGTTTTGGGGTTTAGATGCACACATGTATGGATGTTATTTGATAATATTTTTGTATTATAAGATGGCATGTATGTTATTTAAAAATTGAATAAATATTTATAATAAAAACACACAAACAGATACAGGAACTTGCTACCTAGTTGGATCTAACAAAAACTTAAGTTTGCATTCTCAAAAGTAATAAAACAAAACCAAACAAAAATTGATAAATAGAAACGAACAAAATTACCAGCATCACTACAGTGTTTTGTTTTTTTTGGCCATTTTCAGTAAATATAATTCTTCCACAAGAGGGTGCTTCCAACACCTCAGCTGTGACACCAGAATGAACAGATACGGCATAAGCAAGAATGTAGGCTTATCTATACAAACCTGTGCGTTCAAGTTACCTGTGCATGTTTTACCTATTTTTTCACGTACTAATAGTTTGAAAGGATTAGTCTTTAAATCGCCATCACGTATATTCTTTATTTAAAAGTACGCAGCTTGCTCCAAGTTCAGACCACTCCGTCTGATAAAATAAATAGGTTCCACAATCACAAGCTTTAATTGACATCAATATATTGGGTAATCTTTAATATAAGCTACAATACTTTTCGTCCACCATTAAAGAAATTCCATCTTAAAGCAACATATCGTAGTATTTGCATAATACAATGTCCTTGATGCAGGGAAAGGCCACAGTAATTTGAATGTTATCTACAGAACGAACCACTCAAGTAGAATAAAGCTTGGAAATGCAATCTTTTTTTTTTTAAATATTTGCTTGTTTTAATTGTATTTTTTTCTTTTTTAACTCTACAGCAATGTGATTATATACCCACACCGTCTTTACAGCATTAGACCACATTATAAAATAGAAGTTTACTGCATTACAATAAATAGGTCTACATCAATGACGGAAGATTTATAGATTCATAGAATTACCAGATATGCAACTCAAGTACAACAGAAAAAACAAAAATAATAAGGATACTTTTGTGAAAGTCCTACCCTCTTTATCTTGTGTTTCATCTGACTCACTTTCAGCCCTGGTCAGGTCACTGATCAGAGCTTCCACTGAATCATACTCCATCCCAGTCTTACAAACCCTCTCCCGGGCTGTTCTCTCAACTTCTGCAGCATCGAAGCCCATCTCCAGAGCCCTCTGCACTACAGAGGACTGCATGATGCCCGAATCTGTGAAAGATTAAGAGAAATAAAAACACAAATCCACCCAAACACTGGTACTGCAAAATCCAATGGTGCAATGTAAATAGCCTGAGCTTCCTTCAATCCTCTGAAACAAAAGAGATCAATAAAAACAGGCAAATACCTTCTTGTCGTACTGCCAGTCCATTTGGAACACGTTCTGCCTGTGAAATGAATAGAAGAATTGTGACACGTTAATAAAACGTACACACGTGCTCAATATAACGTTAGGGGACAAATAGCAACCTGTTTTAACGTTTCGTTACATGCACAAAACGCTCTCTAGGTTAACACATAAAATATTTGAATAAATACATGCCCAGCCATGGCTTAAAATATGAAATGAGAGATTTTCATTATCATGAAACAGTGACCTACAGCCACTCTATGTACATGCAAAACTGTACCACACTTAGATACTTGATGCCATAACTACGCTTTGTAGATTTGATACTTATCTAAAGTGTGATGTGCATATATCAATAGGCATTACCTGGGCTATGCATGCATACCATCTTACCACAACTTCAAGGTTTCTGTAAAAAACCTGATTCTGTTCAGAGAGAGAGGCAGTGAAGGAGAATAAGGGATGCTTGGAAGCTTACACTTACAGCAGAGTTCCTGCAGGGATTCCCCAACTGGATACTGTTCACAAACGCTTGGCCTTTCTCAGCAATAAGAAAGTTACACCTGTTTAAAAATAAGCAAGGAAATAAAAGTTCACAACGACGTCAAACTGAATCATCTGTACAGCACTTGGCAGTGACAAGATACAGAGACAGTATCCTCCAGATATAGGTTCTGATTTTAAATACTGCATTTAAAATTATTTACCCTGGATAGTATTTGGCATGTTTCTCCCAGGGGTCCTCAGCAGCCTGCCAGCCCTTCAGATCCCCTGCACATTGGAAACATATCACCTTGTCCAGCTCACCTGAAAGGACACACAATTTAACACACATTACGAACATACTGCACGTGTGGCTGACAATGCAGAACTGGAGTTGTATCAGAAAAAAAACAGGTACATTACAATGATCTACTGCATGTACATGTAAATATAGAAGTGTGACATACCTACAAACACTAAACATTGAAGTGCCACATAAGCGCTACTTATTTCAAAGTTAGAACTTAAGTGTAATACATGCGTTTTATTTGGTTAGATGACCCATTCCACGTCATGTGTGTTACAGCAACATTTAACTGGAAATCACTCCTTAAGAGTTTTAAAAAATATTAAAATCGTTTCCTTTAGGAGGCTTTTTGCCTATATAAAACTTTTCAAAAATATGCGTTACACCAAGTCTTCAGCCTACATTACAATGCAGAATGGTAAAACATGCAATGTGCAGATACATTCTATAAAAATACGGTACCTGTACTGTAAAACCCAGCCCTCGCCAGTCTCTCTGGGTCGACGGGATGCTGCTGGCCAGTGAAGCTGCGGAGACGCTCCTCATAGGATCCCATGTACGGAACTGTATCCATGTCAGGGGGCTGCTGGCAAGGAATGTTCCCCACTTCGTGGCCCAGGATGAAGAAGCAGTTGCTGAAGTGTCTCTCGTGCTCCTTCCAGGCTTCATCTCCAGGCTCCCAGTTCTCCAGCACGCTACCACAGCAAAAGCACTCAACCCGGTCCCTGGAGTTAGTGTAATAGAACCCGGCCTGGGCCAGCTCCCGGGGCCTCACAGGGGCAGACGGGGGCCACGACTGGAAGGTGTCCAGCCTGGCTTCCTCTCTGCACATGTCACGGTGTTTCGGATAGTCAGTCTCATCCACAACCTCTCCCGTTCGCAGGCGGTACTCCAGATCCTCTCTTTCCTCGTCGTACGCAGCACTGTTGGTTGATGGGGCCGCGTGTCCGTTGAGCGTGGCTGGCTGGGAGGGGACTCTCTGCGTGCAGCTCAGGTAGGTGCAGCAAGGGGACACCTGTCGATGCCTCTCTACAGGGGAGTCTCCACTGCTCCAGTTCTCCACAGTGTGATTGCAGCTGAAGCACCTGACCTGGTCGGAGTTGCCTGTGAAATAAAAGCCAGCTCTGGCCAGCCTCTGATGAGATACCAGGTTATCCTTGGGGAAGTTATGGAATGACTGGAGCCGTGTGTGGATTTCAGACATGTCCCCACAGTTGTCCGATTCAAGGTCGTTGTCAGACTGGGAATAAGCCATATCACAGATGTTTGCAAAGATAAGATAGAAATCTGTAAGATAAAAATATAATATATTTGTATTTATAAAACTGGATTAAAAGAATGAACAGTGAAGGATCTGTATAATGCACAGGGTGCAGATTTATTTCTACTGCAGCACTGGCCCTCAAATTATTGTTAATAATTGTCACTCCATTCCCCCTGAATTAAGATTAAACGTGTCGGAGGACTGGCAGAATTTGGTATTATATTTAAAGGTGGTATTTTGGTTGTGCAGGTTTCCATCTTGTTTAGATACACCTAACAGGGTTGGTCTGTGTCTTATTTAGCCATGGCAACAGTAACCACAGTGCAAGTATCCTGTGCCTTTAAGAGATTCCGAGTCACATGCAGCCCGGATACAGGCATGTGAGAGGGAGGAGGAACACTGTGTACTCTGTGAGATTATGACCCACAGGAGCCACCCAGCTCAAACCGCTATAGCTTGAACATAGCTTTTCACAATTAGGGTGCAGTAAGGCGCTAGATTCCTTCTGCTGAGAAAACAATCGTTGCTAAGAATTATTACCATTAACCATTTTGAATGCTGTTGTACACAACACATGGTTCAAACTCAGGTGTCCTGATTCAGCAGGGCAAAAAAAACTGCATGGGCAGGCTGTTAAAATCCTATCCTCCATTTTGTCAGAGGCTCTTGCTTATTTTTCCAGTTGTCTCAGACGAGCACATTCACTTTTTAGATGGTGAGAATTTGACATTGTCCTTGTCAAACCAGTTTCCCCACCCAGGATCTAATTTCACAACAATTATTAGTTTAAATAACTAGACGTGCTGTTTGTTAATACAGTCCCGAATGGATGATCCTAGACCAATTAAACCTGACACATCTCAAACCAAACAAGTACGCAACTGACCTATAGCATAAATAGCAAACATTTTTAATGGAACTCTGCCAGTAGTGATAACAGAGTACTGTGAAAATCTGCTGCTGTCAAGGTCTGACTTGACTGTTGAAGCAGTCTCTTTCTTTCTGTAAGCAACAGAAAACATCTCTGTTCATCATCTTCTATTAATTGACCCCTGGTTATTATTTCTGCACATCACTCAGGTTCCTAAATAAGAACATTGTGTCATTTTAGTTGAATTTTAGGATTTTTCTCCTTTCAAAAGAGTAGGAGTTAGTTAAGAAATGGAGAGGCTATTGTAAGAATCATTACTTTATACACTACCCACAACCAAGCACGGGACACTGTGTGTATGCGTGTGTGTGTCCGTGCGTGCGTGCGTGCGTCTGTGTGTGTGTGTATCACTGACACGACACCCGAGTGAGGCTAGTCTAAAAGGATTAGCGAGTTGCACTTCACAAAATGTTAAAGCAGGGAAGTAAGATGAAGCCACAGAAACTGAAGTGGGAAGCGAAAAACTGGATCAGTGCGAGAATGGCTTTTTCTTCTCTTAGTGCCCAATTACTGTTGGCATTCACCCATTTTCTCATGGATTTTAAATGCCTAATTTGACTGTTGCTGTAACCCATGTACCAACCAGGAGAAATGATCAACAGCCAGGCAACTGGAGGTGTCTGGCTTCGTTCACCCTGACCAGTAGAGCTCGCTGTGGGGCGGTGAGGCAGACCAACAAAAGAAGCCCTTCCATGGGAGCTCAAAGGACAATGCAGCACTGCCAGTGAACCGCCAAACAAGATCTGTATTTGAACCAGACTCACCCTGCACGCCATGCATCAGTGCCTTTACTGGGCGAGTTGTACAACTATGGACACAAATACTGCAGGTCTTCAAACTAACATTCAGAGTTGCTCCTTGCTAGTCTTGAAACATTACCACTTTACACACTGGAGTAACAAGCTTTGGGAAAATAAATAAATAAAATAAATAAATAAAATAAATAAATAAATAAATAAAAAGGAAAGTGCCTGTGTGTCTTAAAATCAGCATCACTTTTTCAGTTCAAGCTAAAAACTTTAGTCAGAGAGCATTAATGTTATATTAGCAAATGCGGTATTGAGATCGTACAGTAGATCATACTTTGTGAACTGGCACAATCAACTAGACATGCAAAACTTTCAGACGGAAAGGTGGTCAGACAGACAGACAAACAGAAGGGACGTCACTGAACTTGTATTAAACTTTCTTAGCAAGCTGCGTCCCAACTGGACAAGCGGGACATCAAAAGTGTAACATATGGACAGGGCCTGTGCATCACCAGCGGGGATAATACGTCTCTGTGGGTGCTGAGGAAGATAAGGAAGCCACACCGTAAAGGAAATTATTCATGCAAAGGGGGCATTGTTTTAAGATCATTCTTCAATTCCTGTTTGTTTTTTTTCCACAGATGTAAAAACCACTTCATTAACACAAAGCTTTGGTTTAAAGTCTAGTCGCTCATAATTATCCTTCATTGTTAACCATTAACTTAAATCAGATATGTTTTAAAACCTTTTATATCATGCTCTTTTACTTTTCAATTGTAGATGGTGCAGATTAATACATAAATTACCATTTTTTAAATGAATTGTTTTTGTTATGCTTACAAGATAAACAGTTTTAGGCACTCCCAACAGAAATAACATGGCTGCTCTGTGGTAATAACAAATATAGAAATACAATTCACGTCTGCTTTCAAAGGATTTGTTTTTTTCCCCTTCTATCAAAAAAGGAGAGGTTGATGGTAGGAGAATCTGTAGGGGAAGTTTGAGTGGTTGGGTGAAGGCATCGCATGGGGATTTTTTTCGTTCTCAGTCTAATAACAGGATACATGTATTGTTTATAGTAAAGTCCCGGGAAAGTTTCGGAGAATCCCTTGGAATTTCAGCAGAATCCCCTCAGCCAGTTTGTATCACAATAAAAAAAAATAAAAAAAACACTGACATGAGGTAACTTGTACAGAAATACAGATTCACAACCTAATTTTTTTTTTTTTTTTTTCAGCAGGGAGATTTTATTTAATAAAAGACAAACTTAGGCAGTCTGTAAACTAACTTAGTTTGGTGTTCTCAAGCATGCTTCTCTGTCAAATGCTGGTATTGACCTTCTCTTTAAAGTGTCATTTGCTATACACCCATGAGGTTTACAGGGGTACAATACCTTGATTTTAAGAGACTTTAAAAAACAGACTGGGTATTTCTGTATTGATCCCTCTACATTATACTTTGATAAATGAGTTTATAACTTTTCATGGAGCAGGTCAATTTGACTACAGCGCGCAGGGCATCCAGTGCTATTTCTTGAGACAAACTGTGTGTCTCATTGTGCTACACAATATAACTAATTGGATTTAGTCATCTAAGAATGCGAAAATGTATTTCATACAATTAAACGTTTAGGTTTTTGGCAACTACACCTATTAAAGCCTTTCCATTTGTACTTAATTTGTGTTTTTCCTGGTCTCTCGTTTGCGCACTGCACTATCTGGACAATATTAATGCCGCGTTGGTTATCTTGCGCGTAACGCCTCAGCGATTTATCATATTATAGTACAAACACATGTTTGCAAGAACGCTTAAAGAAAATAAAACGTTTGCAACGCGGATGATGCCACCTCACCTCACCAGCAGCATTCTGCTTTCACGACAGTTTAACTTTCACCTATTCACACAACAGCTACACATTTAGAACCAAAAATAATAACGCTACAACGACACATACCTCTTGTTAAGGTGTAGTAAATTACTCCAGTCAACCGAATGGTATTCGTTTTACTGCATCTGCTGTTACAAATTACACATTTCTGAAGCTGTCAGGACCCTGCAAAAATGAACCAAGCCCGTCCCTAATTTAAATCTCCACTACGTCCATTTGTACTGTATTAATTATACGCTTAGTGTCCCTTTGTTGTGTTTAAATAAGAGTAAAACAAAAACAAAATCATTTCTACAGCTAAAGATGTTACTTTCAATGCTTAACAGTATCGCTGTTTGCTTTTTCTACACTTTCGATATGTATAGACAGTACAGTACACGTGATTGTTCATGCTAGTTAACTGGTTACCAGTACTCTTAGACAAACATCTTTTCTCCTTTCTAGAATATTCTGAATACTTACAGTACCTTTCCGCTGTACGCCAAACAACGTCTTCCTTTGCCTGAGTGGAAGAGAAAGTAACCCGTCCCGTCCGTCAACCATAAACTGACGTTCGCGTTGAACGTCACATGAACGCAACCAATAGGGTGACACTGACAGGACATTTCTAGGACATTTGTTAATGGTTTATTGGGAAAGAGAACAAACACATTCTTCTTTTTGGATAATTTATGTTGCAAAACTATTATATACATATACATATACATACATACATTATATATATATATATATATATATATATATATATATATATATATATATATATATATATCTGATTGTTATACTCGCTATATGATGGCACAGTGCAGGTGCACCAGATAAATGCTCACCAGGCGTGATGCATCAACTCTTCAGACTGTGTGAGCTTACCGTTTATTTAAAAACATGTTTTAATGTTGTGCTGCACCTGTCTTGATTGGAACGACTAATTAGACAACAGTAAACTAATCTGATGGCACACCTGTTTGCTAGCTGTTAGTTCCTGACCCAGCATACAAAGCAGAAGCAGCAGCATTGTTTTTTTTATGTTGCACCGGATTTGCTATACATCATGGCAAAGGCAAAATTCCCCTTAAACCCCACAAGTTTCAAGTTGTTACCATATCCCTTTTCAAAAGCTATTCTTAATTAAGTTAAGTAAGTTAATAGAGAACTGATAGTACCATGTAAATGGTCACATTTATTGTGTTTCCCAGAAATGACGTCCATATACCACTTGCACTTAAAAGCCATTTGAAACTAGACGTGTTCATTTTCAAGTTAAATCAATTTGGGAAGACGTGGATCCTAGAGGAGGACGCATAGCCGCAGAAGCCGCTACACAACACATTGCAAGATGAAGAATTCACTTCACTGCCTAGCGATACTGACTGAGAATGAAATGCCTCTGTATTTTGCATTTTGTAACTTACATTAATAAAGCTGTTAAACTTGTTTGAGCCGTAATATAGTTTCTTAAATCATGAACTATTCCTACATGTGATTTATTTTTATTTGAACCAATATAAATATTTGGCCATTACCAGGTGTAAAGGTTAATTTCTTTCTTTTTTTCCCCCCTATGAAACATGTTTAATTAAAAGGTAGTGACGCTCAACTGAAAGACACTGGTAATAACATCAGGTGCCAAAGGGGGACCTCTAGTGGCAAGCACTTTCATTTTTGACAATGCCATTTTACGAACCTGAAGGATGAAACCAAGTTAATGAGACTGGAAATCAATCACTGGTATACAGGCCTAACATTTCAAATGTGTGGTCCTTGTAAGTAAGCATGGGTTATTGTAATGCACAACAATAAACAATTCCTAACTCAAAGTAGAATATACATTAACACTCTACCATAATATATGTTTTAGTAAATGTATCACATGCATATTCCTGGATGCTGGCGTTTGTATGTGGCTTTGATGTGCAAAACAACAACACAAATATACCAAAAAAAAGGTGTGTTTTAAAAGTAGCGTGCGTTTTTCTACAAAGCGTTCATGTTACTAAAATTAATGTGCTTTTTTTATACCAAGTGTGCATCTTTCTATAGTGTGCAGCCTCTTTCTAAAATTAGTGTGCATTTTTTTTTTAATTAAGCGCACATCTTCCAAAACGTAGGGTCAGTTTTGTTCAAAGCAACACCTAGTATGCAACTAAGTTGGGTAGAGAAATGTTTTGTGTTGGCGTTGTAGTACTGGGTTTTACTTGATCGATTTTATTCGAAACGTTTCATAGTCTCTGCCTTGTATAAACTTCAAGACAAAAACCTGTTGTGAAATATAAACTCACCCAGCTCGTCCCGGCATGCAGCTGCACGTGTCCTTTGACCCGGCGCTTTGTGCTAAACATCCGGGCTAAGTGCGGTATAGTGGGGAAGATGGCGGCGTTGGTGGTACCTGCTGATTGGATCAGAAACTGGGAAAAATCGGGGAAAAATGAGTTGTGAGTTGCAATCTTTTGTGATGTTAACAAAATATGTGAAGAAACGAGTATGCTTACAAGGGACGCGAAACTGACCGGGTCGATGTCTGTAAAGTACGTTACCAGAACGGGTTAAACTAGTACTTTCTGCATTGTCTCCATCTCCACCTAGTTACTCTCTCAGAGCCGTGCGAGATTAATACAGGGGATCGAGGTATTAAAGCGGGATAAGCAACAGGAGATGGGACGTTCCTTTCAGCAAATTGCATGGCAATACCTTAGATCAATATAGCAAACTGAGAGGTTGAAAAAAAAGGCGCTTTCTAATCAACCTCAAAGCCTTGTCCTGGGCGCCCGATCGAGTCTCATCGCGCTCGACTTTTTGCGTGTGGATTTTTTGTGTTGCACACTTTACTGTACAGAGGCGTGGGACAAATAAGTAAACTAACCCAGTCAGTAAGAACATTAAAGAGTTATTGCACCTACAGTAAACTCCATCCGATTTCGTGTTTTTAACACAGGTTTGCTGTGTGCGTAAAATATAGCGAGGGATATTAAACAATGTGACTATTGATATTTTCAACCAAATAATGTGAGTCAGGGTTAAATATGATCTGCAGTAAGAAAACTCTTGCTAGGACTATATTAAATAATATAATAATACAGCAGAGCAATACTAGGACCAATTAAAAAAAAATATATATATATTGCACAAGCATAGTTCGAAACAGGAAATACCAATGACGCGTTAGGTGCTAACACGACCATGTCTTGCGTTACATTTACAGTGTACACCACTACTTGCATTACATTATTGTCGGCAGACATTTTCACGGTATTTTTAAATGCCCCCCCCCCCCCCCCCCCCCCCCCCCCCCATTTGGATCTTTGGTTTAAAAATGACAGTGAACAATAACACAACACACGTGCTGCTACACTCCTTTCTTTTATACAACGTTTTTTTTATTGTAGTTTTCTTTTTAATAATCGTAGGAGTAAGTATAGTAAAGTCTAATAACCCTCACCTTCACTAAGTACGCATAAACCCTTGGGCGCGGGGGGGGGGGGGGCTGCTGGTGAATTCAGGTGTTTCATACTGAAAAATGTTTTGAAGTTTCTGTTTGTAATGATGGTCAACAAAGTGTTCTCGTTCTTCTGAATCAGGGATGACCAACGTTGGACTGTTCCAACCCTGTTCTAAATTGTTTAACTGAACCAATTAAACCTCCATCCAGATCCTGAATTTAGTTAATGATATGGATTTTACCTGATAAACCTGGAGTGGACACCCCTGTTTTAAACGTACAGCCAGTGTTTGCTACCGTCCTTTGATATCAGCTCAAGTAACAGAGCACTATTTTCAGTATAATTAGCAGGGGACTAAGCCTGGAGATTGTTGTTTGCAATTCCTCCTTGCGCACTAGTTGCCCTCCAGACATGTTATTTATCAGCATTCCCATTGCCTCATTCTGCACACACAGTGCAGTTGGGTTTTGCTTTAACTGAAGGCAATATCCTACTTGTCTGTAAATAAGTCAAAGATTTTATAGTATTTGACATCAGAATTCTGAATGTTTTTAATGCTGAAATCAGATAATACAACTATAACTTGAAATAGCTATATGTATAATTAGTACCATATTGCAGTAAATACATCCCTCATATGACCTATATGTTTTTCATATTATTAATGCATCGGTTTCCTTTGCATGTAATGTTTTTGATACTGTCGTTTAATAAGACATACAGTAAATAGATCTTAAGGCTTGACATGCCAAATAAATAGTAGAACGTCAAGAGTTTAGTGGTAACATTACAGTAAGTGAGCTTCAAGGGTTCGGTGTGGGAGGAAGCTGATTCTGGGGACGTCTTGTAACAGATTTCACACCCTGCTTTGAGTCCTATATTCAGCATGCCAGGCAAACGGACACTATCAACGGCCAAGAACACGTCAGATCCGTTTAGAATTATCTTAACTCAACGTCATTCATATCTGGTTGGCTGTTCTAATATTATTAAGTGTGCCCAGGATATCCTGCTCAATTCACATTATGTAAATGTTTGATTTCATAGGAACCATACTGTAAAATCTAGCGACATTTACAAATATCAATATATGGCATTACACATCCTGCTCATGTATGGAAGTCTCATTCATTTAGCATTGTGAACATGGCACTCTGATAATTCTAGGGTTGTCTATTGGGAGGATTGTGCTAAGCCTAATGTATAGACTGTGATGCTGGGAAGAGTCTCTGAGCCCCTTAAGGGATACATTTAACAGATGAAGAAACACAAATTAAAAACCCTTGAGGTGTAAATAATGTATTTCTACTGTAGCAAACCAGGGGCTGGTTTTTCAAAACTTGTAATCTTGATAAAATTGATCCGCATTTTGTGATCAAGATTACTTTTATCTGTATCGTTTTTTTCAGAAAATGTCACTGCTGGATTACATTTATCCAGATTACAAATAATTCAGATTAATAAATATATATATATATATATATATATATTTAAAAAAGGAATCTCGATCACAAAATATAGGATTACAAAATCCGGATCATTTCTATCCAAGTTTTGAAAAACCAGCCCCTGGTGACGTCTTTGTCAGATTGAGAATGATGTCCTTCATTATACAGTAATGGAACAGGAGTAATGTCAGTTTGTTATGTCTGAGGACGTGTGTCGTAAAGCTGTACTTATCACAACAACATCAAAGCCCGCACTCGCTTCTGTACAGTTTGAGTTCTTAATACAGATTTAAGAGTGGGTGGTACAGACAGTATTTAGGAGTAAGGCTCATGATCATGTGGCTTGTTAGTACTGTGTACTTGTTAGTTCATTTGCTAATAAATAACATGATCTTTTTTTCAACGTGTGAAAAGAACTAAAAGGAAACTATCACTGGGCAAATACAAGGGTTGGACATTAAAATAGAAAAATCTTGCGATTTACGTATTAGAGAGAGTTGAAGACCACACTGGGCGTAGCCCTGCATTTACACAAGTGTGTGCTGCATGTGGGATGTGTTTTCAAGGCAGCGGTAACTTGGTCATTGGTGATATTTAAGCTGTTTTTTTTTTTTGTATTTACAGTTTACAATTATGTCGGAATCTTGCAGAAAGTAAACCAAGTGATGACGTGACATTAAGAGGTAAGTTTGAAACACTGTACATCACTGAGAAAGCCATCAACAGAGGCACTTGCAATAAACATGTGCAGCTACAATTAAAATCGTATGCAGGTACAGTAGGTACTTGAATTGAATCTGATTGCCCTCTCGTTAGTCGGCATGTGGAAGGGGTGGAAAGTAAAAATGAATACATGAAAGAGCTGCTCGGAGACAATGCTGGGTGATATTGCAGGCTAGGGGCAGGTCATAAGGGAGCTGTGTTTACAGCGCTCTGCTCCCAGTGGAGTTCTGTAGGAAGCTGTGCAGAAAGGTTGCCACTGACAACCTTGTAACATTTTGGCTATTTTCAGTAAAGCACAGTGTGAAGGATGTGTTTCACTCCATACCCGTCACGGTGGATATGATTGCATTTACAGCACCATAGTGTTCATGTTGTTCTGCTCTTGGAGTAGGGGTTATTATATTTAGAACATTTAGTAATTATTGATTTCCCTTGGGAAATGAGCAAGGATACGCCCATCCTATCAGGCCTGTAAGACCTTTTCGAAATGCAATGGAGTTGCACGCAGTCACCCAGAAAAAGAATGATGAATATTGGGTGTAATGATTTTGATGTTAAACCGTCTGTATTTTGTGGTGTACTGTGTTTCTATAAAGTACTGTGGGGACAGGTGATCTTAACGGTGGCGGTGGCAGACCTGTAGTGCTGGTCCTGTCTAATTTTATCATCAAACCAAGATGTTTTTCCCTTTGTTGTTGTAGAAAGCTCAGCTGCCACATTGGAAAGAAAACAGGAGCATGATGGTATAAACATGTTATTTCTTTTTGGAAGTTCACAATGTGCAGGGTGATTAGAAAGTAAGCCAGTGATATGGTGTGTTGATGTGGTAAACTTACTTTCTAACCCCCCTGTATGTTGATTACTTTATTGTCACCCTCTCCGTGAGTCACATTCCTCACAACAGCACCTTACAGTATGATTTAAACCCTGCTGCTTTGTTACAAGCTTTAGAGGTTGAGACACATTTAATCTGGCATCAACTAACTGGCTCTTTGCTGGGTTGGCATTAAACACTGCCTTAACTCTGAGATTTGAGGGGTTTTTTTTGTTTTAATTGGCATCATTGACAGTTAAAAGGCCCCTCTTCTGGATGCAGGAGTACTGTGCAGCAGTAGTTTAATCTTTGGAAGGCTTTTTAATTGTGCATCGTTGAGCTGGAACTGTATAACAGACTGTCATCTCCGTCTGTAGAACAATCAGCCCATGAACTGAACTAGAATGAGCTTCATAACAGTGAATTGTGTTTAATGAGAAATGTAATCACTGGGACTTTGTTTTTCACAACTTAGAAATGATTACCATTGATTTGTTTCCCACTGTTCTTATAGGCTTTTGTTTTTAAAGCAGTGTTTCTATTTATCCTGTATTCTTCTTATGTGCAACAGTGTCCATTTGAATTGGCTTCATGTGGGAATGTCTTTGTTCTCCCTGTAGTGGCTTCATAACGTATGCAAAATGAATGATTAATGATCTGCAATTCATTTCTCTGATCTCCGTTTTCATTTCCACAGATATCCAGGCTGCTCTGTATGAGCTGGCGTGGCAGGTCATTAAAGGCAATCTCAAACTTGATCAGGCTGCTAGCGTTCTTAATGATGTAATGGTAAGTGTAAAACCGAGACTTGCTTTACTAAGCCAATTAAGTACTGTGTGTACTTGGAGCATGTAGTCATTTGAGAAGCAGAAATTCCTCTGAGGAGGGGAGCTGTGCCAGTGGCAATATATTATGATTATGTTGAAATCAGTGTTCAAATGATAGGGAAACAAAAGCAATGTTTTGGCCCCAAACGGCGTGGTTTATTATTTTGTTACTCTACCTCTGGATTTGATGTTTAAGCGCAGGGTGAATTGATGTTTAGGTTTGGCTGTTTCAAAACACTTTACTCAGAGTTTGAGCAATTCTGACCTGAAAAAGCGAAATGTTGACACTTACTCCAACAGAAATCATGCTCAGTATTGTGTGTTTTTTTTTTCATTTGTATTACAGGAATTTCGAGAAGATATGTCGTCAATTTTAGCTGATGTTTTCTGCATTTTAGGTAGGTTTGTCTTAGTGTTTTTTAATGTGTGTTGATGTTTGGATGTGCATGAAATTCACTTTTAAATACGATAACTTATTTATGTGATTTATTTTTGTAGATATAGAAACAGGTTGCTTGGAAGAAAAAAATAAGCGAGAGCATTTTACCCAGTTGGTTGGAGCGTGTTTGGTAAGTTCCACTCACACTGTACTCTACAGTATCTGGTAGTTTTTACCCTAGACTCCCTGTCAGGGCAGCAGAGCCCTCCTGTTACTGATTTTCTATCTAGCATCACTACACAGAGGTACTAAAAGTGGAATACTTAATGTACAATGCTTGTGAGATGATCAGTGTGTTTTTCCAGATTAAAAAAACAAAACAAAATGGCTTTCCGTGCGGTCACTAGGTGGCAGTATTCCTCTAGACATTTTTTTTTATCTCTTTCTAACACTGCTTAAAACATGCATAGCATTTGTGAGCACTTTTTTCAGTAAATTATTATTGTTGGTATTTCTGCATGAAATCCTCCCTAGACCCCTGGATTAGCTGGCTTAGTGCGAGTGAGGGACCTACATTCCCCTCCATCTCGCGGTCTTTATACCATCCTCACAAGGCCACATTACTATTCTAGGAAAAAAGAGAAAATTCTTCAGGGAAGCTTTAAAGATGACCTGTAACTAGATTTAAAATAGTGTCAATAATTGTAGCAGACTTGAAGCTTTCAAAGTACGTCTCTTTGAAGGCTCTGCAATGCCTATCTCGCTTCAGAGTGCAGGAGCACGTCCCGAAATGTATGTGCGTCCCTCTTGCGTAGAATAGCCCATCAGAAGGGGCTCAGCACACCTGGGTTTTGTTTTTCAGGTCCTGGTACCGGACACGGTGCTGAAGGAGAGGCTGGATCCCGAGACTCTGGAATCCCTCGGACTCATCAAGCAAGCCCAGCAGTTTAATCAGAAAATTGTCAAAATAAAAACCAAACTATTGTAAGTAATTGAAGTCTGGGACTGGCTTTGCAGATTGCCAGAGGCATGAAGGCTACAGATCCAGTAAACAGTACAGATGGGTTGTTTATATTCTGCCCATGCTTGTAGACACTCAGTATGGGTTTTGGCAGCTGAGATTTGAGCTGTGTTACTGTGTTTTCTGAGAGAATTTCATCTGCAGACCAGACTCCTTGTTCACATTTTAGACTGGAACTGCAACATCTCTGGACAGACATTTGCACTAATAATGAGCCAATTTGTTCTAAAATGAATTTTCTTGTAGACTTCTGATTTGTACTGCCAGTAGTGATTCGCCTCCCTCGTTTATATTACTTGTCTTCAGAGATAATCAGGCATTATCATTATTATTAGGTTGGACAGGCTCTCAGGACTGGTCCACATAAGCTTGTGTCTGCTAATCATTTTCCCCCATCCTGTTCTGTTGTTTTGCAGACAATGGTGTGATTATAATTCTGATTCAGTAGCCTGAATCGGTACAAAGGACCATATGTAAAACAAATGAAGTAGAGGAGTAATAGATGGAGATTTGGATCTGATTGCAAGTCCTTATTTTATTAATTTAATTTTAGATACGATACAGCAACGAATAGTCAGTGTATATGTGTCTTTCATTCATGATAAATCTATTTTTTAAAAATATTTAATAATATTAATTTTAGTGTTCTCTCTTTGCAGTTATAAGCAACAGAAGTTTAACTTGCTAAGAGAAGAAAATGAAGGCTATGCGAAGTTGATAACTGAGCTGGGTCAAGACTTGTCCGGGAATATCACCAGTCGTTTAGTCCTTGAGAACATCAAGTCTTTGATAGGTAAGCAAACAGAGGAAGAAAACCAAACGCAAGAGCCTTAGCTCTGCTGAATTGGAGGCTGCCTGTTGAAAGCCATTAAATCACTTGTGTCCTTTTTATTAAAATACATAACCATCCTCCAGCTATGTCAAGGCATATAACATCAGAATAATGGTTTCAGTGATTTCTTTGGGTTGTGCAAGTTGTCTGAGCTTCAAACCCAGTAGCGCGTGTTGCAAGATGTAGTATTCTGCTTGTATTTTAATGTGTACTATTCTCTAACACATAACCAGGTCTAACGCAGTGTTTTGGTAGCTATAGGTTAATATGTGTGTGTGTGATAGTGTTTGACAGTCTTGCTCTTTTCCCCCTGCAGGATGTTTTAATTTGGACCCGAACCGTGTGTTGGACATCATCCTTGAAGTCTATGAATGTAGATCCGATCAAGACGAATTCTTCGTACCTCTTATTAAATCTTATATGTGTGAAGCACAAACACTGTGTCACATCTTGGGATTTAAATTTAAATTTTATCAGGTAATGAATGAATGAATATTTTCTCTAGCTTTTTAAAAAAATATATATTGTATTCATGTTTAAGGGCTATTGTTAAAATTTAAATGTGAGCCACAGTAGTGATTCCTGATGTAACTCTTTTATATACATTGAATGGAGTCTATTATAGTGATTTAAATATTGCTGTCCATACTGTTTTTTACCCCTTGGAGTCATCTATTGACCCTCTTGTTAACAATACAATAAAATACAGTGCATAGAGCAAGGTCACAAGTTTTAGGATGGCAGTATTTAGATCCTCCAGATTAATTCAATAGACCCAAGTGTATCTACCCCATTCCTAATCTGTACTGTACTGTTTCTGTACGTTATGAATATACAAACCTAAAGAATGATCAGAAATGTTGCTAAAGCCTTACGCTTATTAGATTTGATAAAGGTTGCATTGCAAGTATATCAAGCCAACAGATCAGCAGTGTGCTGCCTGTGTTTAAAGCCCCAGCTGAACTCATTATGAACTGATGGCTTTTAGTCGTAGTCCCAGATTTTATTAATTACGAGGGTCTTGCTCTAGTAAACAGTTTTTTCTGTGCTTGCTCTTGTGTTGAAATAATCCATTGCATTCCACTCAGTTTAATGATATGCCCGTCTGAAACAATGGGCTCTAATTTAATGACTGCTCTGTTTGATTCTAGGAACCAAACGGGGAGACGCCCTCATCGCTTTATCATGTCGCTGCTGCACTGCTCCAGCATAACTTGATCGAGCTGGGGGATCTCTACGTGCATGTAAGCGCTTCATGCTTCAGACCCACATGATGTCCTGTCCTGGACTAGCCCAGGCAACAGCTACACTTCATGACAACGTGCCACATCGAAATGAAACCTATTGTAACAAATCAAAACTAAAACAAACTGTATTAGTGTTTAACCCTTTGACATATCAAGCAGCTGCTGATCCTTCTGAACAAATGAGCCGACTAAGGTTGATAAAGGGTTGATGCTGTGCGCTTTAGTATTATTTATTTCTTAGCAGATGCCCTTATCCAGGGCGACTACAATTGTTACAAGATATCACATTATTTTACGTACAATTACCTATTTATACAGTTGGGTTTTTCTTGGAGCAATCTAGGAAAAGTACCTTGCTCAAGGGTACAGCAGCAGTGTCACCCACCAGGGATTGAACCCACAACCCTCCGGTCAAGAGTCCAGAGCCCTAACCGCTACTCCACACTGCTGCCCTATGACCTGAATGTTGGATTGTTTTAAAGACCTTTTAAGCAAACCGTCTCGCTCAAAGTGCCCAGTGCACCCCAAGGGCATTGAAGTGTCATGTAAATCCACTAGTAATGTGTCCGAAACCAGGTGCTGGTGATTAACAGTTAGATCCTCTGGCAAGCAAACCTCCTTTGATGCAGCTGCCTTATTTTTAAAATGCAACTCAATAATTTTAGAATGAAAGTGGGTGAATTGTATGTAATTGGAAGTGTACATTACTATTCCACAGTGATGAGCAAGGGCTGAGTTTATAAGAGAAAGTCATTTTTTATGGTAATTTGAGAGTCAGTATTTACAGTTAAATCCACATTAATTGAATTTCCAATTCTAAGGTCAAGCGGTAGCCCCACTGGTACACTGATCAAGTCAGTAAAAAGTAGTTTGTTTTCTATGTTAGATTACAGTGGATTAGCTCTTATATCTCTTGCCATTTTGGTTTGAGTGTTTTTATTTGCTGTTTTTTTTTTCTAGCTGCTTCCTATGGATCCCAGTATCCTGGAGGAACACAAGCGGGAGATTACGGAAGCCAAGCAGATCGCCCGGAAGCTCACTATGGTTGTGGTGCCTTCTGAAAAGACAGAGGAGAAGGATAAAGAAAAAGAAAAGGAGGAGGAGAAGAATGAAAAGGTATGCAGTCTGTGTTTTCATGGATCACCCCTAGGCTCCAGCCCTGTCCCAGGTTGGCTGGTAGCTAAATGGAAGTCCATTGAAGGTGTGCTCGTTCACTATAATGAGTCTAAATAAAACCTCTCTAGAGTCTTATTCCCTGATTAGCCGTCCTTAACATAGAGTCTAGGGAGAAGTCTTTATTGGAGCAACATGACCCAGAACAAATTATTTCAGACAGCGGAAAATATTTTTTAATGTAAACAACAACAAAAATGCCTAGGATCTCATCCGGTATTGTCTTAATTATAATTATATATACAATACACCTAGATCCTGGCTACGGGGTTAGTACATATCCCAGTCCATTCAGAATATGAGTTCACAGCAATTACTGCACACGACTCCAGAAACGTTAAGTGTAGAGTGTTTGTTAATGAGGGAGACGAGACCTGAGTGAACTACTTAAGAGACTTTGCAGAAAGGGCTGTGTTCTACAAAGAGGAGTTTGATTGCAATTTTTTTTTATTACTAGATCACCTTGCTTTTAAAATGAGGTAATGCTCTTTTTTTTCTGTGATCAGTCATGAGGAACTGTAACTGAAACAGTGCTGACAGTGAGTGATGACTGAAAAGAAATGGAAGATACTTGATCAGGTCCATCAATGCAAAAAATAAGTTGTCACCAGAGAAGAAAGTGCCCAGTTTTTAAAAAGGCTGTTCCATTTAAAATTGAAGGGTATTTGATCTTTTTTTATGAAACTGCCGTTAATTACCGATTTGTGTGTTTATTATTTGGAACCTGTTATGTATTCTACTAATATTTTACGACATTGCAATGAAATGCTGTCTTCATTTTAAAGAAGGAATAAAAATCCACATTTATTCTGTTTACAGCATGATGAATAATTCATGAAGGAGGATGTGCTAGCAGGTTATGATGAAACATTTTCCAATTACTGTTGATGCTGAAATTTACATTTTTTTCTACCAGCCCCCTGATAACCAGAAGCTTGGGCTCCTGGAAGCTTTATTGAAGATTGGTGACTGGCAACACGCACAGAGTATCATGGACCAGATGCCTTCGTTTTATGCCGCATCCCATAAGTCTATAGCTGTCGCTCTTTGTCAGCTGCTTCATATTACCATCGAACCCTTATACCGAAGGTAACAGAACGTACTCCTCAGGGGAATTCTGACATGTTCTGCGTTTTGAGCACATTCCATCTTTTAGGTTCTGTTATTTATACAGCAAAAACCTGTATTTTTGCAGTAATACAATTTTTGTGTGTTGTACATCTTTTCTGATAAGCAGCATAAAGATATAGATGCTGTATTTTGTGCTGGCTGAACTTTAGATTGACATCACTGGAGCCTTGAGAATTGGAGGTCTCTGTAGTTCAGGTGCAGATGCAATGCAGTCATAATTTGTTGCCAGCACCTCTGTCTGTCTTCTGTAGACGGTGGGATGCGTCTGCTTGGTCTAATACAGCTTTGTCCCCAAAGGAGGTTATTACTGTGCAGTTTACGCTGTAGCATATGTTGGGTATTGACAGTTTTATTTAGAGAGTTGGCTACTGCTACTGGAAATTGTATTAATTTAGCCATTTTAGTTTTGTCGAACTTAGAAAGTTAATGTGTTGTCTTTCCGTGTTCCTCATTGTGTTTCATTGGTTTTACAGAGCTGGGGTCCCTAAAGGTGCCAAAGGAGCTCTCAATCGGCCGCTGAAAAGCAAGCAAGCTCCCAAGCCTGCTGAGGCATTTGAGGATCTGAGGAAGGAGGTGTTCACCATGCTGTGCTACCTGGGCCCTCATCTTTCCCATGACCCCGTCTTGTTTGCAAAGATTGTGCGCTTGGGCAAAGGATTCATGAAAGAGGTTATTAAGATACTGAAGCATCCATTTGTGGAGTCGGGCAGACATAACGAGACTGCGTGATCCCTGTTTGAAATTACAGAACCTCTGTGTGCTGTGCCGAGCTGACAGTTTTGCCTGCCATGTTGCTTTCAGTTTGTTGGTAGGAAAGAAAGCCCTGGCAGTACAGATGTATAATGCTGATGTAATGCCAGTCAGGACGACTACTAGCTGTTTACAACAGTTTAATGTGCGCTAAAAATAAATTGGTCTTATTGGCTTTTACCTCTAGTTGAATGTGCTGTTAAAAGCATCTTTCCTGTTTCTGAAATTAAATCCAGTGGAAGAGGATGGAGCAAAACTGATAACCCAGCTGCAGCTCCTCGGTACAGTCCCACATCCTGTAGATTTGTTTAAACGTCCTCAAAGTTAATGGCCAGGGGTTTGCATTTTTCTTATGATGTTGCAAAAAATGGTTTCTGTATCCCTTTGAATTCCAGCCCAGCTTATATGCCGGTCATGGAAGCTTGAATGGCTCTTTTTTTATTGACAGTGACAACCGAAGAGCTTTCACAAAGCTTGTGTCTAAAGTCTATCGATTTGCTCGACACGGTGTATACATTTTAACGTATGCGTAATGTGTTTTTACTTGTCTTGCAGTATCAAAATGACAAACAAGAGGACAAGGACAGAATGGTAAATTAAAAAAAAAAAAGTTTAATTTTCAATTATAATGATCATGATATATTTATTCCTGCCCGGGTGTTTTTAGTTTTTTTTTTTACGAAATTAAAAAGAGGTGGTGTTATGTCTCCTAAATTTAAATGATGTGCTGTCAAAATGATCAGATAGATCAAGAGTTGTAGCTAATTTTTGTTGGTTCTGATTTATTCCAATTCATGGCACGTAATAAATAACACGTAGGAAAGTCTTTTAAGAATTGATGCTTGGATTACTGGGGCTTGGGAATGTTTTTTTTCTGTTCATTTGAGAGCTAGAGGCTGATGTTTTATGCATGCATTATTAGCTTGTCTTTGTGTGTATGTAACTGCAGTAAAGATTACTATTCATTACTAGATCGGGGTTTTGCAGGTTATAATATAAAAGATTAAATGTTGCAACCCATTATCAAGCGAAATATAACCCATGTAATGTGATGCTGCTGTCTATTTCTGGGCTAAGCTTATTTGTGTATTTGTTTTGTTCCCTAGGACACACTGTTGAGCTGCTTTCTCAGTATAACAGACCAGGTTTTGCTCCCCTCGCTGACACTAATGGACTGTAATGCCTGTATGTCTGAGGAGCTCTGGGGATTATTCAAAATGTTTCCCTACCAGCACAGGTAGCTTACTACAATATTATTGTATATTTATTTTTACATATATATATATATATATATATATATATATATATATATATATATATATATATATATATATATATATAAATATCTATATATAAATATCTATATATAAATATCTATAGATATATATATATTTTTTAACACAACTTTAAATATAGAATTCATTAGAAATTGCCACAATTTTATGTGTGGAGCTGATGGTGGTGTTGCCCTCCAGTTTAAGCAGACCGTGCAATAATTTATCGATGCAACTTTAATTTGTTAACTATCATAGCTACTCCCTGGTTTTGATTAATGAAAAGGCAATTATGAGCCTGGTGCTGTTGACATACCAGCTCTGGTATATTTCACTCTGAATTTCAAAGAGATGTCTCTTTAGTAATAGTCCAAGTACTGTAAGAACATGAAAGCTAGAAACAGTGGGGTACATGTAATAGATTTGAACGTAGCCATCATGCCATTGTTAAGATGGGACCCTGTCTTGTGTGTTCCAAGGTTTGACTCCTGAGTCTCGCATGCTCTGTATTACCTTGGTGGTTCTGCTAAATTGTTAAATGTGTGGGATCCTGTTGTGCTTTTCAGGTATCGTCTTTATGGACAGTGGAAAAATGAAACCTACAACAGTCATCCTCTGCTTGTAAAAGTCAAAGCCCAAACGGTTGACAGAGCCAAATATATTATGAAGTAAGTCTTGGCTTTTTTTATTGCTTTCTTTCTTTGTGTGTATGTATGTATGTATGTATGTATGTATGTATGTATGTATATATAATATTATTCCCCACATTAAAAGGTAATATTACTATTACCGTTCTCCAGTTTGAACTGGTAAAATGGTTTTCCTTCTGAGAGAATAAATAGTGTCTGTAGCACACCAGCACATCATTATCACAAACTCACTTTGTAGGCTAGTTCACTCGGCAAGCTGTGAAGAACTTGGAAATGTCTGAAGCCGTAATTCGCTGTATACTGTACCTGATAATAATGCTAGAAGCTGGGAGTAAAAGTGTTAAGCAGGATTTTACCTAAACCTGGTAATTTACCTAATTAGCAAACCCCATTATTAGGCCTAGTTTGACCGGAGAGGTTTGACCTTTTAGGCATGGCTTACAGGTTTAAGTCTATAATTCTTCCCCGTTCACATGAATGAATATCACTTATTCCCTTAGTGAGAACGCCCTCTTGGAAAATGTCTGATTCTAAAGAAACCACAGACGCATCACTGAAATCTTCTTTATTCGTGAATGAGCATTGCCCAATCTGCTTTAAATCACCAGTGCTGTCACAAAATGTATCTGCTACGTTTTGCCTTGCTTGGGTCAATCATTTCCTTGAATCATTAATAAAGCTTCCATTCAAAGTCAAATAAAGAAATAAAGTGCATTTCCCAAAATTGCACAGATTTCCAAACATGTCTAGTGAGGAGAATAATCTTTCAGGAGTCCCTATGCATAATATTGTGTTTCAAGGATGGGGTTACCTGCAGATTGATCACGTGAGCAGGAATGCTTTGATCAGCACAGGCCTTGATAAATGGCTGGAGACTGCAGTGCTGCAGTAATGTAATGTTGGGATCAGTGGAGTGGTACATTTGCAAGAGTTATAGATTGGAAACCTATAAAGCTAAAAGCACTGAAGTGCCCGACTGAAAATTGAAATGACTGTGATGCCATCGTCCTATCAGATTTATATGAACAAATTGTTCTGTTTATAAAATCTGAATCTTCCAGTTTCAGTATTAAGCTGCCACTTCATTATTAAAGCTGCTGCTGAGCTGAAGAAGTGCATTTGTCATACCTGTGCCCGCATTTGTTTATCCTCGGGCTGTTCCAGTTTTCAGGGCAGCCTCATTTCGCTTGTACATCAATAAAGACGTATTTTGTTCAGCAGGCGTGCCACCATTCAACCATTCCTTTGCATTTTCTAATGTCAAATGCACGACAAAATCCCATTTCTACACAATCACACGTTGTGCTGCTACTATTACTAAGCAGCACAACAGACAGCTGTAACCACGCGATATATCATCATAAGATATGCGTGGAGTCTGCATTTATCCCCTTTTATCTGTTTTCTTTTATTACGGGTGTGTTTATAAATTAATATGCAATACCAAGCATCGCCTTCAAAGCCACCATTAACTGAAACAGCTTTCTAATGTGAAAGAAACACTAATTCAATAACTTATGAAGGCACATTTGTCTTTTCAAAACTACAGACTTGTTTTTTTACTAGCATTATTTAAAAAACAAAAGGAGGCTGTATTTGTAGCTTGACTTGTGAACTTTACTGTAGTGTGAATGATCGATTTCAGCTCCATGTTGTTATATGGGTTTATTCAGCCAGGTTTAATATCTCACAAGACTACATGTATAAAGGAAATTCTATTAACACTAATAATAATGTGTACAGTCTGTTCTTGACGCTGTCATATTTGACCAAAATACTGTAAATCCTATCTACTGTGCACCACCAGTCCCTTTAAATTTCCACATCACAGCCCACCAGTAGTGGTAAGTAACGTCCTGTACACTCTCCAATAATTTAATTTTTCACATTGCTTCCCACCCACCTCGTCTTCGTATTCCAGTGTGTTTTTTATATGTACGCTGAGCGAAGTTGGCGACTCAGTGATGCAATCAGCTGCGTTAGAAATGGATAGATTTAATTTGCTACATGAGGTAACAGTTGTGGGAAAAATCCAAACACTAAGGTGGTCCCTTGAAAAAGGTTGGGAACCACTGATCTAAATCATTCATATTAATCCTCCCCGTTATTTTTCTTCATATTTTCCCACACCGAAATAAACAAGTGTGGAGGAGGGGGTGGGACTGTTTTAATAAAAAAGTTATTCACAGTAAAATGCTGCTCACTTTGCTTAAAGCAACGCAAGGGTCTGGGCAGCATCATTTCCTTGAAGTGCAAATGTATAAATGTCTCTTACCTCTTTGCACCTTGTTTTAGAGAAAGGAACATGTACAACCAATTATATAAACCTCTTAATATTCCAAACAAATTAGCTTCACTTTTAAGTTGCAGTGTGGAACAAAGGCCTTGATAAATCTGGTCGAAATGAAAGTATTCAGTGGTGTTGAAGAGCATAACCATTAGACACCCTTTATTCAGCTCTGCAATACAAGCAGGAGGTGCTCCTGCCAATCATGTGGCTTTGCTAATTGAAGATTCAGAGCCCGTCTTTGATTTGTTGTTTTTAGATTTTACAGCATGGTGGTGATATTAAAATGTCCGCTACAACATTGTAGATAAGTGAGTTTATTTTGACACACTGCCTCAGTACTCCTCTGTATTGTAAGTGTGATTACACTACCTTCATCTGCACTCCTTTTCTAGGCGATTGACCAAGGAAAATGTGAAGCCTTCTGGAAGACAGATTGGAAAGCTGAGCCACAGCAACCCAACCATTCTCTTTGATTACGTATGTATTTTATTGCTTACGACAGATATCATTGGATAATGCAAGATGAGTGAGAAAATTTGATGTGGTCTCATTTGATTATTTTCTTTCTGCTGTTGAAACATACATTTTCATTGTTCTCATGGTGTCCTTTGAAAATATTGACTGACTGGTAACAACCGCACATTTGTAATGTCAAAACGAGAAGTAAGCAGCTAACAAACAGCCTAATGTAGAATCATGTATTGATTTGGTGGTCAGACTGTTCCTGTGTAATGTAATAAATTACAAATTACAACGTGGATTTCTAGCGAGCGTAATATCGCCGTCTTAGAGTCCAGAAAAAAAAAAAGTAATAAGCCTGGCTCGGTCTGCAAAAAAATGCAAGTGGTTTTCTTTCAAGTTAAATTAAATGATTTACTGTAACTAACTTGAATAGGCTTCAATTGCCGTTATCCCCTTATTTTACCACAACTAAACCAAACTGGTTTTTATAAGTTGCCCGTAAACTGAAAGAAATCAATCTGTTTATTGTTAAACCTTTGCTAAATTGATATTGTTGCCACGATGCAGCATGACGATACAATAGTCTTTTTACGAAATTCCAACAGTAAAATGCATCTTCAATATATTTTATGTCGGAGCTCAGATGTAGAATAACATACAGAAAAACAACTAACTTTAGAGAGAGTAAATATTAGTTGGCTTCACCACACAGCACAGCTCCACTTGTTACAACTTAAAAAAGAAATTAAAAAAACTTCTGCCTACCAGCATTCTGTTTCCTGGCAGCCAGCTGGCAGTGTAGACAAGTTCCTCGCACAAAAACATCATTATTAAACTGAGGTGAGGAAGAGTTTTCATTGAAAGAACGCTGGCTAACCTGAAACAGTATTTGCTAATCATTTGCTGATTTAGGTTTTTGAAAGTTGGTAGCTTTATCCATAAATGCAACACAGCGACTCTGATTGTATATGTTACTCGCGGGAACGAGATTTAGTGTATGTTAAACTGAGGAGAATATATGCTATTAAAATTTAACAAGAACGGTCCTATGGATTAGTGAAAAGCCAATGCCTGGCTTCAGTACAGGGAGCTGTGTCCTCGCAGGCTCCAGTCTACAGCTCTGGACAAAGTTTGGCATCACCTAGAGAATGAACTCATTTGATTGAATTGTCTGAAAGTCGAAATGAAACCTGCTGAATAATGTTACGTTAACATATTGAATACATACAGGTTTGTAGTTTTCCATAGTACTTAATGGAAAACTGACAAAAATTGAACAATTTGACATTTCAAAATCTAACGTGAAATACTGTACTGCTAATGGCTTTCGGTAGACTTTTGTGTTAATACAGTGGGTTTTTTTTTTAATTGTGTCTCAAACCTAATATTCCAGGTGATTGCAAAACTTTTGGCCATTGCTGTAGGCTGCTGGTTGACAAAAATAAAAATAAAAAACTATTTTCTGAATCAATAAATTGTTATTAAGTCAAACTATGTTGGTTCTTTTTGGTCAATTATTTTATATATGAATCCTACACTTTGGCCTTGACTTACGTTTAGTGGCCTTGGTGTTTCTACAAATCTATTAAACGGAAGGCCATTTTGGCCTTGCCCTTTTTGTTGCCAATTTAGAGCCCTGGATTAGCATCCCTTTTTAAGGCTTATTTAAAAAAACATTTTTTGTAAGATCCAATCTGGACGTGGAGGAAAGAGTGATTTAAGAGTGAAGGTTAATTTGTCGAATGGCGTTTTCACTGTGAGTGGTGATGGTGGAGGGTGAAACGAAGCATGTCAGGATTTCTGTCTGTCTCACAAGGGCAGATCCACAGGGCTTGGGGGAGCAAGATTAGAATTGAACAGCACAAACACAAGCACCCTTTAACCTTGTAACTCTTGCTCCAGTGGTTCAACTCCAGGTGAAGTACAGGATAAGTGCCACATCAGTTGATAAAAACAAAGTGCGTGTCACCAGAATCTGAATAATGAGTCTGCTGTATACTGACATGCATCCTGTTGATAGCATTTTCAGCAGAGGCAGCTGTGAGACTTGAGCCCCGGGCTTCTTGTATGAAGTCTAGCTGAAAACAGATGTGTGTGTTTTTTTTGTTTTTGTTTTGTTTTTTTTAAAACAAGAAAAGCCCTGAAGACAAAACCATCTGAATTTTACTAGATATATTATTTAAAAAAAAAAAAACATGCACTGTTTTAAGGTGACAGATGATTTTTCAGACAAAGTGCTTTACATTGTGTTTTGCATGAGAAGGTGTCATTTTGAAACACCTCCACATAGATACAGACTGTCTGAGACAAGTTTTTATAGAACGGCCTTTGTTATGAAATTCTAGGATATCTTTGAGGGGGGCGTGTTCCAAAATGATTTGAAGAGCATGTCGTTCCTCTTTATCGCTGTGTCTGAAAGTTCTGTCTTTGTTTTTTTTAGATGTTGTCTCAGATCCAGTGGTATGACAACCTCATAACGCCTGTTGTCGATTCTCTGAAGTATCTCACTTCACTGAACTACGATGTCTTGGCTTGTATCCTTTTTAAGATTTAGAACACTTTTAATTGGCGCGACAGGAAGCAACATTTTGTTTTGGCTTTTGCTGAAGAAAATAATGAAGAGCTCTGCGATTATGGATATGACATGAAAGTAATAAAAAAATACAAAGTCAAAGCTTGGAGCCGTTCTCACTACTTCACAGGCACTTTATAGACCCGGACTGCTCTTGATGATTTCGTTTCACACAGGCACGCAAAGCTTTTTTTCGGATGATCAAATGATGCACTGTAAAAAAGATAACATTTTCAAAGCAGGCATTGGACAAAAATATGCTCTTTCATCCATTAGAATGTGTTTGAGGTCAGTCTTAATTCATAACAGCCCATCTCTAAAACCATAACTCTATATTCATGATTTATTGCCTCCTTATTAACATCACTAAATGCAGTAAAACATATAATGGAAAAAATAAAAGTGCCTCTTACCAAAATCACACAGTTCAAGTAAGACACATTAACGCAGTATGACAGTGGCTTCAATTTTAACAGATTCCTATTCTGAGACACCTGAAGAAAATCTGTCCCTCATCAATGCCCATCATGTCAGCTCCAGTATGTGTTGTATTATTTATACAGTGACTTCCTGCTGTTTGGCATTTTGCATTTGAATTAGTCTGTGAGACAATGTTTATATTTCCTGTTGTCTTGCTCACACTATGTGCATATGTTAACATTGTGGTTGTTGTCTGCCTTCAATTGGACCCAGGAGGATGCATTCAGCTACCTGTAATCATCCATGCCTTTTCTCGCCTTTGCTGAAGGGTCTGGCTTTAGGCAGGAGGCTTATCCATGTTTGGAAGATAATACCGCATGTGGTGTCGGTGGTTCGGATGAGGTTTTACAATTCAAATTCAGGTGCAGGAAGCACTTTGCTAATTGTCCTTAACCCTTTCAAAAGATTGCATTATTGAAGCGCTGGCTAATCCTGAGAAGGAGAAAATGAAGCATGACGACACCACCATTTCTGCCTGGTTACAGAGTAAGTCGTTTTAAGAACAGTTCACTCTCCGTGCATCGTGCCACCATCCTGGGTTGAAACGATTTAAAAAGGTGCACCAGTCCAGTTACTTTCCTTTTATTGCATGTTGGAGAAATGCGTTTCTGATCCCTGTATTTTATTTTATTTCTTTTTCCACAGGCCTTGCAAGTCTTTGTGGTTCAGTTTTCAGAAAGTACCCTATAGAGCTGGCAGGTCTCCTTCAGTATGTGACAAATCAGCTTAAAGCTGGTAAAAGGTGTGTATGGAAATGGTAACCTGTATTATGTATCCTCGTGTGAGCTGCTGTATAATAATCACATTTTATAGTTTTTATTATGTTGCCCAGCTGAGGTCTGTTCTGCCACCACATTCTATTTGGCTGATATTTGTAAGCAGGGGCTCCATATATCCAGAACACTAAATACAGTTTTGTTTTTTGGTTTTATAGCATAGCAGTTTTACATTGTTCTAACCATTAGAGTGATCTGACTTGTCCATTTTAGTATGTAATTTCAAGACATGACAGGTGGTAAGGTGTATTCAATAAAGTACACAACATCCAGATGTATCCAAAGACCAATGCATTCACCCCGGCCGCTGGGAATGCTTTTTCAGTTGAGCGAAGAAACAAAATAAAAAAAAACATACGGTATGTAAAAGATGTTTAAACTGTGATCGAATACCCTAAAGATATGGGCATTAAGGCAGCATGAATAATTCAACCAGATAACTTCGGAGCTGTTTGTCTAGTTCGTTTCTTGAGCTCGGCTCCCCTGCTTGTTTTCTAATAAATTAACTCCTTTGTGGTCTCATCTATTTAGTTTTGATCTGCTAATTCTCAAAGAAGTGGTTCAGAAAATGGCTGGGATTGAAATTGCAGACGAGATGACACAAGAACAACTCGAGGCCATGACCGGTGGGGAACAGTTAAAAGCAGAGGTAAGGAATCAGCCTGAAAAATGAGCGCGTTGTGTTTGATTTCTACAGGGCTTGCCTTGCTTATCCGTGTAAAGTAAAGCTTTGCGATAGCCTGAGGCAACAAACCCGATGTTGTAGCAAATGGAATTTAAGTGGATTTTTTTATTTTTTATTATTTGTTTTTTTCCCTTGTGTACTTCTTATTGCATAGTTTTATGCCTTCCTCTGAATGAAGCAGTGGTTTTACAACAGGGCCCTGGTAAAGCTTGCTTTGGCACCCTCATCACAGCAGCAGCTATGTGCAATGAAGTAGCAAAGCATATCCCTCTATTGGCCTTATTGGTGCACTGTGATCTGTCAACTTGGTGTCAGAGAGCCCTCCTGCTCCAGCCAGTATTCTATACAGTCTGAATTGGCTCTGATTGGTTTGGCTGACTGCTGTCTCAGTGTCATCTCATTGCCATCTCGTCTATGTGTTCTTTGATAGGGTGGCTATTTTGGACAGATCCGGAACACCAAGAAATCATCCCAGAGGCTGAAGGACGCTCTCCTGGACCATGAGCTGGCTCTCCCCCTCTGTCTGCTCATGGCCCAGCAGAGGAATGGAGTCGTCTTTCTGGAGGGGGGAGAGAAGCATCTCAAACTTGTTGGGAAGCTCTACGATCAGGTAAAAACAAACGGTTCAGTGCAACTGCAAGCCCTCGAATTAAAGGAGCGACCACCGGTACTTTTAAAAACCTTTTTGATGAGCAGCATCTTTGTTCGTTACCTGCCAATTGGGATATGCAGATATGTCATATATACCAGGAAGCAACGGTGTATTTTTGTTCTGTAGAAATCTGTATAGCCTGAATTACAGTAGAAAAAAAAAAAAATCAAACCGTCTACAGATCAAAATAAAAAAGGGGGCTGTTTGTAAGGTTGCTTGGCTAATAAGAAGTAAACAAAATGCATTGTAAAGCCTTGGTTAATGCCCCGTATATTAAGCATGGCTTTGTATTTTTATTTGTACGATATCTAAAACATATATACATCTTTTTGACACCCTCCATATTTAACGTTGATGTGATTGTTCCATGTTGTTACATGAATAAAGCATGTGCATGTGAATATGTACATATTGATAAAATAGAAGAGCAACCAGACTGACGTCTTCTATTGAGCTGAATATTTTTGTCAAGTGATCTCCCAGATGTGATGTTTGAAAGAGAATCTAATGATGGATTGTCTGAGTCGTCTTTCATATTCAAATTGTGTACATTCTTACTGCAGATGGAGCTAAAGACCTTGCATTTTAAAGGTACTGCATAACATGAGGATACAAAAGACAGGATTTGGAGTATAATGCATTTTAATCCATGAATGATTCAAATTGCAGTATTTAAAAACGATCACCCATTTTTCTTTGCATTTTCCAAATGACTAGTCAAGAAAATCATTTTTAAAATGTTTTTTTTTTTTAGTTAAGTGAAAAATATTAATTGCATCACGTCCCCAAAGTGAATGGAGTGAAATACAAGAAAGCTGCACATTTACACTCCCTGTATTAACTTAAGGAATGCTGCAGAATGGATGAATCGCATTATAATGTACAAGCCCACTGCAGTTAAAAAATAAATAAAATAATAAATCTAGCAAAAATGTATTTGTCGGTTTTCTACTTTTAAATCTGTAAAGCAAGGTTATTACATAAAGGCAGGTATTACAGACACAGAGGCGTTAGCGCCTCACAAATCTGTAATTGGCTTCAAGAACAGATTGTGAACATATTGTACTGTCTGAAAGTCAAGTGAAAATGCAGACCCTAGAAATTACTCTCCTGCTAGTCTAGGATTCCTCTGTTCACAGTTGAATCATCTCATATTCTTCTATATTATTATTATTATTATTATTATTATTATTATTATTATTATTATTATTATTAATAACAGGATATTATTTTAATTCCTGATGCATTGTGATGTATTTAAACAAGGAACAACAATCCCATGATGCTGGGGAAGTGTGTGTTTATTGACCCCAGAATATTGAAATTACCCCAGTTTCGATGTGCCACCTCTTTCAGGGTGGGGCAATTTCAGTGTTATGGGGTGAAACACCCCACCAGGACAAAACATAATGATTCATTCATTCTCCTGCATGAATAGCATCAGTAAATACATGATCCTCTTTGTTGAGGGGAGAATACTATTATAAGCCTATGGGTTTGGATTAAAAAAACATTGTGTGCAAATTGTGAAGTGAGATACACAATGCTATTTTGCACAGTTAAGCTCCATTCCTGCTGAATGTTGGAGCCCTTTGAAATGGATAAAGATAATCGATTCCAGGACTGGAACCTGTATGTGAAAAAGAATTGCTTGCAGCGATTATAGATGCTGTGTGTGCAGGTGTCCCTCCTGGCTGCCGTATTCCATGGCTGGAACGTTTGCATTGAAGTTGAAGGCAGGCATGTGGAATCTGCATGTCATCAGTGCTCACATACAGGGTGCACATGTACACTCGCTTTGTGCTTGAGGATTGACAATGATTTTTTTTTGTCCCCTCCATTTAGTGCCACGATACGCTTGTACAGTTTGGAGGATTTTTAGCATCCAATCTCAGCACAGAAGATTACATAAAGCGAGTACCGTCCGTGGACATCCTCTGTAACCAATTCCACACGCCCCACGATGCAGCATTTTTCTTGTCAAGGCCCATGTATGCACACCAAATATTGGTAAGTAGAATTGATAAGTCTTGACTGCCAGCCAGGATCTGTGAAAGCTGCTGCCACTTCATTGCTGGCTTTCTCTCTCTGGGGCTTGAATTGAAGAGTGGGTGGTGTTTTTATATCTTCACTGCAGAGATTTTTCATTTCTGTACAAAATGCTGTTAGACCATTTTTATGGCGACATTTGACACATACACTTTATCTGTAGATTGTGTATTTTATTTAATGTTTCTCAGGTTATTTTAGTGTGGCCTTTTATAGTACAATGGTTCATTGTACAATTCCTTTTTTTCTTTTCTAGTGTTTCATTTGGGATGTGTTTATTAATTGTCATTACCCACAATGTATTTTCTGCACTCTGAAAAGCCTCCCCAATGTCTTGCCAAGTGTCCCTATCAGATGTTGGCCATTCTGGGGTTAGTCTTTTCCTTCTGAAGTCTGTCCTTCCTGCAGTGCCAGGGTCTACTTAAATTTATGAAAGGCGGGGAGATATTTTAATTGTATAACTTTTTTTTTTCTTTTTCTCTTGAGCATGTGTTGTAGTTCTACTTAGCAACGCCAAATTGATTTTGCACAATCCCTCATTGCAGTCTAAATACGACGAGCTGAAGAAGACTGAAAAGGGAAACCGACAGCAGCAGAAAGTCCACAAGTACATCGCGGCCTGCGATCTGGTGATGGCTCCTGTCCACGATTCAGTGGTCTCCCTGCACCCCCCCAAGGTCTGGGATGACATCAGCCCTCAGTTCTATGCCACGTTCTGGTCGCTCACGATGTATGACCTCGCTGTGCCACACAATGCCTACAACAGGGAGGTCAACAAACTCAAAGTTCAGATGAAAGCCATTGATGAAAATCCAGAAATGGTACGTGCTTTGTCGGATTCTATACTTGTTTTCTGAAACGCATATTCTGGCACACATACAGTATTAAAATACATTAATGGCATTTTTAATTGAATATGTTAACGGAACGGTTTCTTTTTCCTAATTTCTGATATAAGTCACACAGATCGTATCAGCCAGCACAGTCTCAGTGGAGTGATCATTATTCCACAGGACAGTGCACGTAAAGCTAACAGGAATCTTAAAAACCTTAAACTCCAAGCAGTCTAAGCGATCGAGTTCAAATTATAACCGAAAAATACATTTAAAAAAAAGTCTTCATACAAAAAACTTTTTTAAATTATTCAGAATGCATTAATATCCTCCACAGCGGTCACTGCCCATGGATAATTGACCTTCTTTTCCATTAAGTGCCTTTTCCCAGGAAACCTAACTACCTGCTGGATAATTGACTTGTGCAGCAATGACCGCTGCATTGGATATAACTGCTTGAGTAATACGAAGTATGCATACTGGAAAAGCTAATCATACATTTTAATAAAAACATATACTGGGGTCTTGGCTGCCTTAAATCTTTAAATTGTTATAATGGCTGTGTCTTTCCATGGGAGTGGGGGGATACGGTAACATTTAAAATGATAATAAATAATTATGACGAGGTCTGATTCTCACCAGTGGAAACCAAAAGCACATCTCGCTGTTCCGGCCTGTCCGAACTTTAATAGTGTGTGGTGTTTTTGTCTTGGTTTTGTCCCCTTAATACCAATCAGCCCCCAAACAAGAAGAAGAAGGAGAAGGAGAGGTGTACTGCGCTTCAGGACAAGCTTCAAGAGGAGGAGAAGAAGCAGCTGGAGCATGTCCAGAGAGTCCTGCAGAGGCTGAAACTGGAGAAAGACAACTGGCTTTTAGCAAGTAAGTCACACTTCTGTTACCTGTATGAATCATTTGCTCACTGCTCTTCACTACTCTGTCATTCTTGCTTTAAGAGCTCATCTAGATCAATTATTTCCGGTAAAACCAATTTTTTTGTCAATTTTTATACTGCGAAATGTAAAAATTCGTCACACAAAAACAGGTACATTGAGGATTATATCGCCAGTACTGCATGAACAGATGTTAATGTTAATACTCCATGAATAATTGAAATGTCAAAATATATGAAATGGTTTGTTATTAACCCCCTGTAAATGAGACGCTCCCCTGTGTGGGTATCGCAAAGATCTTCTAATGTTTCATCGGCAGCCCAGCAGCATCTTGTGATCTCAATTTAAAAACAAAATGCCATTATACGCAAGTGAATGCCAGAATCTTAGCAGTTGCTATTTTTCTGATCAGACAGATACAGAAGAAGCTTTTCAACCAAGAAATAGGTCAATTTGTGTCTTCAGGTTCTGACTGTGTGAGTAATCGAAATTGTGAAGCTGGCTTTTCTGCCACTTTGTGTTTGCAGTGAATGAACAAATAGCGGAACATATTATTATTATTATTATTTATTTCTTAGCAGACGCCCTTATCCAGGGCGACTTACAATTGTTACAAGAATCACATTATACATTATTTCACATTATACAGATATCACATTATTTTTACATACAATTATGTAAACATATATAATATATATATATATAATTAAAAGCTGAATGCCCTGGCCTGTGGCATTATTGATCGGTAACTTTGGTTTAAGCGGTTTGTTTCTCTGCAGAATCCACTAAGAACGAGACAATCACAAAGTTCCTCCAGCTGTGCATATTTCCTCGCTGCATTTTCTCTGCCATTGACGCAGTTTACTGCGCCCGCTTTGTGGAGCTCGTGCACCAGCAGAGAACACCCAACTTCTGCACCCTCCTGTGCTACGACAGGGTAAGACTTAGCTATACTTGGGTAATAAGGTAGGACTAGGAGATTTTTTTAGCCAGTCTGTAAATAATATCACCTGCACCATCTTAAAAGAGAATAATCGTTGAGATGCCTGCGCTTTCTTTCCTCTTAAGGTTTTCTCTGACATTATCTACACTGTGGCAAGCTGCACAGAGAATGAGGCCCGGCGCTATGGGCGCTTCCTCTGCTGCATGCTGGATACTGTGACAAGGTGGCACAGCGACAGAGCCATTTACGAAAAGGTAAAACCAAAACCAACCTTTTGAAACTAAAGCTGATTTTAGACATGCCTTTTTATAGGTCAATAGCAGAAGAAGAGAGAAGCTTGAGAAGAAAAATACATTACAAATGTAAATCTTGAGGTTCAGCGGTTGTTTTTAATCGTCTCAAAATTAAATCAAATTTATTTTCGTTTCATTGTCAGGAGTGTGGAAATTACCCAGGGTTCCTGACCATTCTGCGGGCAACTGGTTTCGATGGAGGAAACAAGGCAGACCAGCTGGATTATGAAAACTTCCGCCATGTTGTCCATAAGTGGCATTATAAATTAACTAAAGTAAGTACTGTTTCCCTTTTGAAGATTGCACTATAAATGAACTAAAGTAAGTACAGTGCTCCCCCTTTTTAACTGTGTTGTCAGGAGCAGCAAGTAAAAGAACAAGAACACAAGTCCTAGTGTAATGGCATGACCATACTGCCTTACATTCTGCAACCAGGCAGCGTATGCACTGTTCTTATCTAGCTTACGTCATCTGAAGGAATAATGAAATGAAATCCTGAAAAACTGGAAATGGATGTTGTGTTTGTATTTCTCTCTCTAGGCTTCGGTGCACTGTTTGGAGACTGGCGAATACACCCACATCCGGAATATCCTGATTGTGCTCACCAAGATCCTGCTGTGCTACCCCAAAGTGCTGAACCTGGGGCAAGCCCTGGAGCGCAGGGTGCACAAGATCTGCCTGGAGGAGAAGGAGAAGAGGCCTGATCTTTATGCATTGGCTATGGGGTAACGGAGTGACCAACAATTGAGTGATACTACAATACACTGCGATTTAGCGTTTATACAGTTCATGTTAAAACACAGGCTGAAAATACAGTTTTAATCTCTTTTTTTTTTTTCTTCCCATTACATTTTCTGATTTGAGATCTGTTGCTCCATTACTGAGGCTTACTCGTCTTTCCCTCTAAAACTTTCTGCTGAATGTGATGTTATTTTGTGCTTAGTACCTGCTTGCTGTCTCTTAACTTTCGATGACATTTTCATATTGGAGAATCAGGTTTCCCCGCTGTAACATTCAAGAGTGCAGAGAGCAATTTCCAGTGTGGCATCCAACATTGTGCACATGCTTGTATGTGTGCAGGGACTAACCATAGCAATTACAGCAGACGAGATTATCAATAGCCATTCCAATTTATTTTTAATTGAGGTTTTCTGCTTGCGGTGCATTAGAAGCTGTTGATTTTCTCTGCAAATACTGCCCCATTAATTACATGTGGAGCCTGTTCCCCACGTTTCCTGGTTATATTTTACTGCAGTCAATACCTTCTGAGATTAAATGGCAGGATAAGGTCACGGTTGTTGGCTAATGGAAACGATTCATTTTAACAGGTGGACTTGCTGGGATCACATCTCCCCAGTTTCGTCCGGTCATGATGAAGTGATCTTATCAGATGTTCATTGTAAAGAGATTCGTAATTTACTGCAGCAGAAAAACTCTTCCTCTTCCTGTCCACACCAGCTGACACTATTAAGATAACTGTCAATTTGGAGACGATCTTGAAGGGCTCGCTCCATGTTTTACCGTTGTACTCACCTTATTGGTGATTGTAATGTATTTGAACAGTGGGTTTTATTGATTGATTTATTTAAACTTTTTTTTGATATTTTTTTCGAATATATATTTGTATATATATTTTGGGTTGTGTATATTCCCTAAAGTAGGTCCTAGTGCCCAACAGCAGAAACACACAATTCCATTGTCCTTTTGATGAAGCTATAACAATAAATAAAACCATTTAAGTTGACAAGCCCAACCCCTTAAGTGTTCTTGAACTGAAACCTCGCCCTACATGGTTTATCCCTAAGGGAAACGCTTGTATATCGCTGGCTGAGAACAAGAACACCGTAACAAACAAAATCCATCCACAAACAAAATTCTTGATATTTAATTTTGTATTTTAATAACACGTATGCATTTTTTTTTGCGCTCAACCAGCAATATGTGCAAACTCCGAATACCTGTATTCGTTTTTTCTTTAATGCATTTTTATTTTTATTTTTTTTTGTTTGTTTGTTTGTGCCTCTTAACAATGTGTGCGACTTGCAGCTATTCCGGGCAGTTGAAAAGCAGGAAACCGTACATGGTGCCCGAGAACGAGTTCCACCACAAAGAGCTGCCAGTGAGGAACACCGGCCCTACCACGGTGCAGAACGGACCGGGTAGCGCTGGCAAGCCTGCGTCCACCACCAGCACCGGCAAACCCGAGGAGGGAGCCTCCGAGGAGAATGGTGAGATCCATGGCTGGCTCATAACCACTTTACGATCCCCTGCTCCGATCACATCACTGAAATGGGTTCAATTTGCTTTATTGTTGAGCCGTTTTAGGGTTCTAAATATATCCCGTATACAGTACTTTAACATCACCCTTTCTAGCATATTGTGTTTACAACCCAGCCTGCAAATCATATTCTTCAGAGGCTTGGATTACCTGATGTCATAAACCTAGAGTGCAGAATGTAGAAGGTTACAGAAACTGTATTTATCTTGCACAGAAAAATCCAAGGAGAAGTCTCAGAGTGCTGCGAAAGCTGCAAGCAAAACCAACAATACAACACCAAAGGTCACCACCAGCAATGGAAATGGTGCTACAAATAGGTAAGAAGGGATCACAGAAAGAAGCACAGGCAACAGAGAGAAATGCATCCGGAATATTACGATGTGAACTAAAGGAACTATTTGAATGCAAAAAAACTAATATTATTTTTTTTTATTTAATTGTTCAATATTTCGCTGAGGCTATACAATAAATTTAATATAGGAATACATTTATTTTGTAGAGCACCTTGAGAGCTTGATTTTTATTTGTATGCAGTCATTATTCATTGCTTGGTTGACTGTAGAATGGCATTCTTAAACTGAAATATATTGTACCCTGTGCAATTATAAAGCAGTGTGGTGGTACTTGGGCTGCTGACTAAACTGTAGCCGTTCTCAGTGGCTTTCATTAGTTTGTTACAGGTATAGGTTGTGATATAACCATTATAAATAGACTGACGTTTTTGTTGGTTTACCTTAGCACAAAGTTAATCAAGGAGAAGGAAGACAAAGACAAAAGCGGGAAGGAAAAAAATAAGGAGAAGAAAGAGAAAACACCAGCTGCCACTCCAGAGGCCAAAGCCCCGGGGAAGGAGAAACAGAAAGAAGAGAGGCCAGGCAAAGAGGAGAAGACCCGGGAGACCAAGGAGAAGACCCCCAAATCCGAGAAGGAGAAGTTCAAGAAAGACGAGAAGGCCAGCAAGGACGACAAAGCCAAGGCGAGCGGTGGCGAGTTGAAGTCATCTGCCGAGAAGGAGAGAGAGAAGGAGCCGTCCAAGGAGAGAGATGTAGCCAAGGAAGCCAAAACTAAGGAGAGCAGTAAAGGAGAGAAGGCAGCTGTGGCTGGGTCCTTGAAGTCGCCCGTTCCCCGGTCCGAATCCTCCGAGTCTGAGAGGGGTGAGTGGAAGTCTGGACAGCTTTTCAAGTACCTAGGATTAGGAGTGTGTGGTTTTGTGTTTTGTTTGTTTGTTTGTTTGTTTGTTTTTTTTTTTTTTGGGGGGTGGGGTTACTTGTAGCTATAAAGTTGGGTAGCGGGTTAAGTAGAAAGCCAGTAGTGTGTTCAGTGTTTCTAATTCCCATACTCAAAACAATCTCTTTCCACTTCCAGAACAAAAGCGACGCAAACTTGATACCCACCCTTCACCATCACATTCCTCCACTGTTAAGGTTAGTATAGCCTGAGGAAGGCAGCGTCCCTATTTCTGGCCCTTCTGGTGTTCTTCAAAGTGTCCGTCTCCCTCCAAGTTGATGTAAAGTGCACACTGGAGCCTCTGGAGTCAATTTGTTTTGGTGAAATAGAAACCTGCATTCCACGTCTATACTGGAGGACTGTGTTTTGTTTTTTGTTTTGTAGAATGAAATATTTTTTTAAAAAGAAATGTTATCCTTCAAGGACTTAGTCAAATTTTGTAAATAACAAATGTTTTTGAGAGTGAAAAATTCAACAACAGCATGCAGAAAAAAAAAATTCAAGTGCCTGAATTTTTTTTTTTTTTTACTTTTTTGTCGTGTTTTTTTTTTTGGGGAGTGCAATATCGCTATGAGCAAAACGGTCTTCCCAGCCAAGCGGAGCAGCAGAGTGTGTTTCTTTTTTGTTTTTGTTTCTTTTTTGAAGAAAGTATTGCACTGAAGAATTCCTGGATTGTTCACGGGCGTTTTACCTGGATACCTCTGGATTCATCAGGACCCCTGATGAGCCTGTTGCCGATGTGTGCCTTCTGAGAAGGAGATCCAATTAAAAAAAAAAAAAAAAAAGTCTGTGGCGTTCCAGTCTCCTGTAGTTGCATTTGCAGTATTCAGTCAGCGTGCACCCTTGCGGCGTTCACCTTCCCCTCGAAAGGGTCATCCTATCCCCCATGCCAGTCCTGCTGAGGCCTGCGTTAGGAATATAAAGCAGCCAAGCACACCAGCAAGCCAAGAGAAAGCTGAGGTGGCAAACCACTAGCACAAAACCGTGGGCGTAGCCTTCAGGAGGGATCTGGGTAGCCACTACTCCAGGCATCGTGTGTTTTAATTCTTTCTGTACCCTAACCTACCAAGAAGTCGTTGCATTCCCATTGCTTTGAACCCCTTTGGACTGTAAGTTGTTAATTATACATAAAGAACACTAGCAAGAACCGCTGTGCTCTTAAGCAGCCAGGCTCCATTGAAACACAATTAAATAGCATGAAGATATTTAATGCGAGTAGGACAATAATCTGGTTGGAATTCACGAAAACCTCCCCCCTCCTCCCCCCCCCCCCCCCCCCCCACACACACACACACGCACGCACGCACGCACACACACACACACACACACACACACACACACACACACACACACACACACACACACACACACGCCCACGCAAACACTCCACGCTAGGGTTTTATTTTGCAGGATAGTCTTATAGCATTTTATAATTTGAAATACCCACATTAAACTGGTGTCAATTTTAAGAAAAAAAAATGAGAATACATGATTTAGGTTTGCCCTTTTTCATTTATTTGGATATATGCAGAGTAGTTCTTCCTCAGGGATTTGTATAGATGTACAGTCTGACTTCACTGTAACGAACCCCCATGGGACCTGGAGAAATGTTTTGTTATATCAAGGTGATCACTACAATAGGCTTTGGCAGTTTGCTTCACCAGAATAATGAAAGAACACCCAATTTGAATTGAACATCAATATATAATACTTTTTTGAAGATTACTTCACATTGGTCAACATTTAAACGGTATGTTTAAAAGAAAACAGTAAAGAAATGAAAAAGAACAAGTTGTACTCTTACATGTTGAATATAGTATGGCATGTGAGAATATGGCATGTCCTTCCTCTTGAAAGAAATGATTGCAACAGTGCTGCTTGTTAGCTGAGTTCTTGGCAGATTGTGGCTTGTGATTTTCTTTTATTGTCCAGATCATCGATGATTTGAAGTTTTGTTTTCAGAGACAAAGCCGATCTCTTACTCCCCATCTTCACTCCTTTTGCCTGGCTGCAGTTGCCTGGTTGCAGTTGCCTGGCTGCAGTTAGCTAGTTGCAGTTGCTTCCTCACACCTGTTGAATTAACCAATCATGGTCTTTGTTTTCACTGAGAGTATAACACGTTCACACTGGAGAAAGCAGTGTCAGTGAGTACTGATATCATTGTATCCGGTCAGTCCTGTTAAAGTCATTGTTCTAATAGGGCTAATTTCCATTGAAAAAATCTGTTCTTTCTGTTGGTGTCGTTCAAAACGGGGCTCGTTATAGTGAAGTTGTACCATGTGCATATATACATACATATACATACACATACATACACACACACACACACACATATAGGTTAATACAATATTACATATTTGAAATAGCATCAATTAGGAGCTTTAGGTCCAGGCTGTGAAACAAGATTAACGTTTGAAGCCTTTTTGTCTCCAAATAACAATGTCAAAGACTTAGTCCCTGAAGGTCTAGCTGGATGTGTGGAGTGACCACCAGCCATGCTTCCACAATCTCCTGGTTTCTGAGAACTGTTCCAGCTCATCTGTCATCTCAATTCATTCCTACAGGATAATCTCAACGAACTCAAGGATTCAGCCACAAAGGTTTGGATTGTCTGTGTTTTAATATCAAAGCATTCTTCATTTCTAACTCTATTATTCTAAAGCAGTTATGTAGCTCCCTTGTTCCTTGGGCAAACAATCAATACGTTATTAAGCCTTGCTGCTTAAATATTAGAATCACCCATGTCTTACATTTTTTTTATGACTTCTCATGGGGGAAAAAAAATATTTTTGAAGTTATTAAATCTCGTAAGAGAGCTGTTTTAAAGAATTTCAAGTGTTTTCAGGATGTATGGGCACTTGAACGTTTAGTTTCGGATATTTTTTTCTATCTACAGGATTGCTTATTAAGAGAGTGTGGTTTTGAAGCAGAAAACAGTGACAGCACTCTGGTCTCAACCTCATGTTTAACCTCCAGGCTTTTTCAGCTATTGCATTTTATGTTCTGGGTCTTGGTCTTGTTTAGTTTTTATTTTCCCTCGAGGCTTTTTCTGCTGGTGAACTTTTATTTTCTAAAGCATTTCTTACTTTTTCTTTTCAAATGTCTGTTCCTTTAGCTGAGAACAAGTATTGGTGCTAGACTTTGATTCTCACCACAATCCACTGTAGTACACCCACAGTGAACACAAGTACAAAAAGTATCGTCGGAATCTTATTAGATTAAAGGTTACATTGCGGGCAACTTCCGAAGTTACCTGGCTCTTCCCTTAATAACCCTTACTGGGCTGCTCAGTCATACGAAGTTGAGTTCTTACACGTCTGTGTGTGTTAATTATGGACTGTCAGAGTCCAGAAGCCATGCAGACAAGGCAAAGTTGGTCTCCAGCTTGTGTAACCGTGGCCGGCTTGCCGTTGCTCAAGTCGGTAAACCCTGAAATTGTCAAAGCATTCTTCAGCAGTCGTGTGTGATGTAGAGCTGGGAGTCTGATGCTAATTATTGGTGCTATTTGTGCATGTCGTCCACTGTGGTCCCCTAATCCCTGTGGAAAGTCTTTGCTCTGTGTAAGCCTCTGCAGGTTGAGATTGGTGTGTGACTGCAGGATCCTGCACTGTAACTCACACTAAGTGTCATCTACCCATCAGCTACCCTCTGTGATGCTGAAGTGAGGTCTTTAGCTCGCTTTAACTGCACAGTGGCAGTTGTAAGGAGTGACACACAAGTCAGGGAGAGAATGTGTTTGAATGCCTCCCCAATAATTGGTTGTCTCTTGGGGAGAGGTATATATTATGTAGAAAAGACAGAACGCTGAAAAACATGCCTTGGAAATGAAATGCTAAACTTGTATGATTACAATTTTGCTTGCAGTTCAATCTGTCTAGGGATTGTACAATTTGAAATACAGTAGAGTCAATTATCTGAACTAATTGGGACCGATACTAGTTCGCATAAGGTATTAATAACAATTACTGTACCTTTTAATAATGTATAGAATAAAGTTAACGTTCACAAGTACCTACTGATGATATATAGCTAGTAACCTATTCTGTCACATTAAGCATACAAAATGACAAAGCTTTACAAATTATTAAATTTAATACAATTCAGTAAAACTGTAACACCTACAGTTAAGGTAATGAAATACTGTAATTAAACGTACCATATACCAAACTTTGAAAATCATCAAAGAATACAATTTAGTACAACTTTGACACATTACAGAACTTCAGGAATCATTAAAACTTCAAAAATTCAGTAAAATGTTTCTATACTCTGATACTTGCTGTTAAGGCATTGTAATAACATGCAATTGAAATGAATAAAATAAAAGTTCTTGGCTGCTCAGTAACATATACAGGATCTGCAGCCCTTACTGACGAAATAGAGAAGATTCAAGAACGAGGTTTTAATTTGCTTAACTGCAACCATTTAAAGCACTCAATGCTCCATCTAAGGTTTTGGTGTCTGAATAATTCTGTAACTTTCATTAACCTCAGTCTGCTGGTCCTTTTTTTGGCAGCTAAATCTCGTAGCCGTTTCGGCAGCAGAAGCTGTGTTCGTAATACACCACACGTAATACATCACGTGATTACAGGTGCGTTCGGTTGATTAGACAGCATGGTTCATCAAAGATCACATAATTGACTCTCTATTGTACGAGTATATTCAGTGCCACCCAATGCCATTGTAAACACCGTATATTGAATCGTATGTTTGTTGTTCTTCTGAGAGACAAGTAGACAATCATTTTGGCTAATGCCTTCAGTTTTCTTCTAGAAGACAAGTGGTCACATTGAATCCATTCCTTCGATACCTGTTCCACTGTTACACCCATTATTATTTCACGATTCTTAATGTGGTGTTTGCAGTTAATCAGGTATTTATATAGCTTAGTTTTGGTTACACCATGATTCTGATAGAGCCAAGTAAAATCAAATACAATCAAAATAAATAAAAGGCCCTCGCTGGCTAGAGATTATTTGAACACAGAGGAGCCTGCAGCTTTACATAACTTTGCAAGTAAAAAAGGAATATTCAGAATCTTTTATAGGCCTAATTAGGCCAAAGGAAATAAATGTGCAGTAATATATATAGGCTTGCATTAAGCATTAAGTGTGCAGCTAACCCTCTGCTCAGCACTGCATGGTATAATGAGATCCAGTGTTTTTCCCCAGTGTACATACTTTTTCTATTGCAGAGGAATAAAATAAGGCACAAGTTAATACTGTATTTTGTAAAAGTGGAGTAAGAAGTAGTGCCGCAATTGTGTGATGCATTGCTTTGAAAGTTCAGTGGATATGTGTAGCTTTAAACTGATTGAAATGTTATACTGTAGATAATATAAATACCCATTCATGTTAAAATCAAACATTTCCAACAAAAACAATTCTTCTTCGGCGCCTTTTGTGTTGGACTGGGTTCTTATGCTGGGAAAGGTGTAATCATTTGACACCAGGAATAAGTGTTTAATCCTTTTAAGTTTACCATACCGGTAACCCCAATTATAAAGTGCATGTCCCTTAATTTCACCAGCACTACACCAACCACAGCACAGCCACACTATCCAAGAGCAAAGAGAGGGAGGTGGATAAGAAAGATATGGAGAAATCCAGGGATCGATCGAGAGAAAGAGAAAAGAAGGAGCGGAAACGAGTAAGTAGCACACCACCCTCTACCCGAGACCCCCACTGGTCTGTATTTAAGATGGTAGAGTGCATCAACAGCCAGCTGATTCTCACAAGCACGAAGTAACCCTCACGTCTTCAGTAGGCATGTTCAGTGTTTTCTCTGGTACCATCAGCTACATTGAATTTCCACTATGTTACAGACTGTTATGAGACTAAATAATCTACAAATCAACCAACAACTACCATAAGACCAGCTAGGGTTTGTATCTGGTGCTTAATATATAGGTAAATCCACTGTAACTGCAGCAAGAAAATTAGTGTAATGTTCTCCTATATAATGTAGAACGAGGAGTGAGATTGATTGATTTACCAGTTCTCTTATTTTACTGTTGGCCATTGATAAATTAATTTCCCATTCATGCATTGAAAAAAATGGTACATTTAGAATCCTGGTTGATGTATGTTGATAGTGGGGTGTTGCATTAAGTTCAGTAGAAACTGGTTGATGTAGGTGATAGTGGGGTGTTGCATTAAGTTCAGTAGAAACTGGTTGATGTAGATAATAGTGGGGTGTTGCATTAAGTTCAGTAGATGTATGGCTGGGGTAAACGTGTCATTTGCTGAATTTTAAATGTTCTTTTAATTGAAGGATCATTCAAACAGTGACCGTGAAGTGGCTCAAGAATTAAAACGCCGGAAAGATGAAAATGGAACAAGTAAGTAATGAAAGGGTGTAAACGATGCTTCTCATCACTTTCCGAACCGGCTGCATCTCTGTTTTCAGTTCATCGGTGAGCCCTCTAGTGTTTCGCTCGGTTCTCTTTCTAACTACAAGCGGTGGTGTTGAATGTTGCAGGCTCCTCAAAGCACAGCAAGAGCGAAAGCCCGTCCAATTCCCCACAACCCAACGAGAAGGAAAAAAGCAAAAGCTCAAAATCATCTAGCAAAGAGAAAAGTGATTCAGCCAAACCGGAGAAGGGTTCATCTGGAGGCAAAAAGGTATTTATTTAAAACCTGCCCTTTAGACATGCTTTATTTTATTTTGTGGTACTTTAGGTTTCTTTTATGGAGTTGTTTTATATGATGATAAAGAATACATATCTGCATGTTATGCAAAGAGAAAAAAAAACATTGGCACGAACAGTTTAATAGAATACAATTCTTTTAAATAAAGTACAAGTCTGTGTAGCTTTTGCAGTCAACTTCATTATCTGAAAGAAGTAACTGCGGGTATTTCTTTGTCTGTTGCTCTTTAGATAAAACAGGACATTGCCGATCTCAAACCCTGTTGCATGTTCCCTGTATAACAAAGACTAGAAGGCTATGAATGTGCCTTGTATCACTGAAGTCACTCTGCCTGTTTCCCCTTCTCTAGGAGTCGCGACACGATAAAGAAAAAGCTGAAAAGAAAGAGAAGAGGGAAAGCACTGGAGCGAAGGAAGACAAAAAACAATATCCTTTACTGTTTAAATCTGTTTTTGAGATGTAGATCTGTTCAGACTCAAAGACATGCTTCCATTTCAGTCAAACTGCACTGCTGCAAACAGGGGCTCTCCAGAGCGCTGTGAGTTAAGCATGTGTGCAGATAGAGGCACTCCTTGACACTCATTTCCAGTGCGCAGAAGCAATGCCAGAGCTGTGCTGGTGCCCGTGGTGATCACATGGCAAATTGATGTGTGGAGTTTGGACGGCTGGGACCCCCTGTACCTGCAGAGACCGTCCTATCAGATGCTATTACAATTAGCCACTTCTATAGGAAAAACAAAAATATTTCATTTGATTTTCAAGTAAACAAAACCAATCTGCTGTAGCACTCCAAGGAAGAATGCTGCTAGTGTATTATCGCATTAGCACCATATTCTGTTAGCTCCACAGCTGGCTGTATTACTTGAGCTTTGCAGCAGTTTGCATATCTTTTTTTAGTTTTTTTTTGTGTATCTTTTATATTAGTATATATACCCCACAAACTAGTGCTGTTTTTACTGTTTTTTTATTTTTGTATTTATTTTTTTACTGTTTTTAGTCTTCATACAAATTAAAAATGCTATTTCTTGTCTGGAACATTTTATGAAACATGTTTACACTTGAAGAATGAATGGGTTTGTGTGGTGTTCTCAAAGTTAGGCAGTTTTAGACATCTGAAGTTTAAACAAAACATTTCCCTTAACAATGGTACCCATAAATCATCGGACAAGCATAGATAATGTATGTTGATGCAGCCAAGGTGAGGAATCATTTCAGAACTTGCTGTTAAAAACATATTCTTATTTTGCAACACTTAATCAACGTGTCAGATGACATATGCACAGCCTTGAAGGGAGAGTTGGAGTTGCATGACTTTTTTTCATTAACAATAAGTTCTAGGTTCATGCAGAGACACATTCCTCTCCTACTGTGCATTTCAATCAAATATTTATTGTTTTATGAAAACAACAGTACGTGACTGGCTTATTTTCTATCCACAATTCATTATAACATTTTCTATATCTGTACGTTTTAACTGGGGGATGAGAAACGAAACGAGACACCTTCATTTTCACAGATCTTAAGACTACGGGGTTAAAACAGGAACACACGCCCTATGTGTGTTTATATCTGTTTTCTCTGGTTCACAAACCTGTAGTTTCACAATTCCACATTAGTCAGTGGTCTTTTGCAGTCTCATTTTCTACCAAGAGGACCCTGTTTTAAATTGGATTGCAGTTGTTGCAAGTGGTGTGTTAACATAATTTATTAGAAAATGTTACTAAATCTGTGGCTAGAGATAACATCTGTAGACTCAACTACAGCCGAGTTGAAAAGAATAACTAATTATGTTTAAGCCACAACAGTCCAAGCAACTCTGAAGTAATGGTATAACTTTGAATGCTTGCATAGAGTTTGTGGTATGCAGTCAATCATATACTTAAGATAATTTTTACAGCTAATTTTAACTGCCTACAAATTGTAGTTCATCAACTGAAAGCCTTTATTTATGTATATATAAAAAGACAAAAAAAAATTGTTCCAGTAATCATTTCAGATGAACAGTTTTCTGAATAGCATTATACAATGTTATCTCCAGTGATGCTGAAGAACATGCACTGTAATTATGGTTGGTAAATTGAAAACTTGCCAAGTTGCTGCCTCTAAGTGATGCACTCTCTATGTGTTTCTCTGTGTGAATAATTTTACTAAAGTAATAGTTGACCATATTTTCAAATGAAGAACATAAACATGCATCTTTCACCAACTTTAAAAAAGTGATTTATTCTCCAAACGTTTCACTTTTGGGCTTGATACTGTGTTATATTTAATAAATCATGATGTATTAAATACAATAAAACCTATGTGAACAAACACAGTAACCTGTGCCATACATGTGACTAACCCATTTAAGACAGTACGCTACTTTGTAATATAAATGTAATGTGTCAGATTACATACATACAGCTTGCATTCTGATGTATTTATTTTTCCAGAGAGATGTATTTGGTACTTAATGGGTTAAAAGGTATTCCTGAATGAAAGATGCATGGTTTTGAAACGGAGGGATAAACTAAAACCCCTCTGTAGGAAACAGTTGAGAAAACAACAGATGTGACGCTTGCCCTTGTAGTGGAACCCCCCAATACCCCTTTAAAACAGCAGGCGCAAGTAGAGTCAGGCAGCACTTTATAATCTGCCATGCAGATCACTGTAATACCTATCCTGAGCTTTCAACTGGGACCAGCAGGGCACAGGAGGCGTGTCTGTATGTGCATGTATTGTTTGACATGTGCTCATTATTGTTTCAGATGAAATTTGCCGCTGGCTGCCACAGTCCCCGATTTCAGACCTGATTTTACTAAAATGCATCTGGATGCTATGGAGTTAGGCTTTTATTGTTTTTCCTTTTTGTATGGATCACCGTGAAAACAGAGGACCCAGCTAAAGTATAACGTGTTTATTTACTGCCTGCACAAATATTCTTTGTTGTTTTGCCCAAAAAATAAAAACGGTGTGTTGGTGTCTTTTTAACCTGATCTTTTTCGTTACGTTCCTGTGTATTTTCAGTAAACAGCTGAAAGTCTGCTTCCCTTTACTCTGAGCACAATGTGCTGCAAACAGGACCGTGTAATTGAGTTCAGACTGTTCCTACAGGATGTCCAAATGGAAAAGCATTTGGGTTTTTGTCAGTGTTTCCCCATTACAAATATACTTCTTCTTTTGGCATTTATCTCATTTTGGGCTCCATTTTATTTATTTTTCTTTGAATCCATGTATACTTAGCAGTAGCTCTGTTTCAAACATTGAAAATGGTATATTTGTATATTATGTATACAGTAATAAAATGGTTCCCTGTAATTAAAATCAGATTATTTGTTAGTTTCATTTCAAATGTTCCTTGCAATTTTTTTTTTTTTTGTGTGCGTGTGTGTGTTTTCCTCACAATGTTTTTAAATGAATTGTATAAAAGTTGAATAACTTGATGACACAAATATAAGTGTGGCTTGTATAACCGCAGGAGATTTGTATTGCCAACATTTAGTCAAAGTTTCAGAATTACTTTTTTGCAATTTTTATCTGCTGTATTCTACCAGTGTACTTTTTTTTTTTTTTTTTCCTAAATAAATGATAGTTTTCTCAGTGGGTCGTAAATAACTGTTGTGTGCGTCATTCTTTGTGCTCTGGGAAGATGCATTGTTTCATGGACATTTGAAAAGTGTTTAATTGACCAGCTGAATGATTCGAGCTGTGCAATGCAAATTGGTACTGTTTTCTTTTTTTATATAAGCATGCGTTAAGATTAGGAATGACAGTGATTGGGGGAAATTGAACTTGCTTTATAATGTTGAATGCAGTGCCAGCAGCAATGTCTGTCCTATTGTGAACTCCCTGATTTATAAATCTTGCTGCTTAATGTAACCAGTATCCCAACAGGCTCATGTTGCTTTTTCTAAGTATTTATTTGAGGGGAGCTAACACAGTGGGTTCATGCAATTGTTTCAATGTAAATGTATAATATATAGATTCAGAGCCGTTGGAAAGAACAAACGCAGCTTCTAAGTCAATGTTGTTACCAGCCATGCATTTCTAGAAGTGTCCAGGTACAGTATAATTAGAGCTTCTGGGTTTCGGTTTTAACTGATAAAACACCCCTGATTTAAATAAATAAATAAATAAATAAATGAAATCGGTGCATATCCAATAAACACTGGAAATGGTTACTCAATTCGTTGACTTGTCCTGTTGAAAAATAAAATAAAATACAGTAACCTCCCTGACTTGTGTCTCGCGTTGATTCGTTCTGAATACTTTAAACCCACCCCAACTACTGAGTGACAGCATTCCTACATTTGTATTGGAGGATTGTAACACGCGGGTGAGATTTAATTACTAGAGCAGAGGATTGTTCAAGAATTTTGGAAAGTAACTGAAAACAATAATTTCATACAGTATATAAAAAGTGGTTTACATAAAACTCAAATAGCTCAAAATAAACACTGAAAAATGAAATGAATAAAACTGAAAAGCAGAAGCCCTAAGTATAAGTATATCTATACATGGTGTGTTTGTATGTATGCAAGTATAATGCATTCTCTATACATGGTGTGTTTGTATGTAAGTATAATGCATTCTCTATACATGGTGTGTTTGTATGTAAGTATAATGCATTCTCTATACATGGTGTGTTTGTATGTAAGTATAATGCATTCTGTATACATGGTGTGTTTGTATGTAAGTATAATGCATTCTCTATACATGGTGTGTTTGTATGTAAGTATAATGCATTCTCTATACATGGTGTGTTTGTATGTATGCAAGTCTAATGCATTATCTGTACATGGCATGATTGTTTCTATGTATGTATATAAGTCTGAATGCAGCGTGATGGAGGTTAATCCAGAATCCAATGGGCTGTAATCCTTTCCACAGTGGACTGCACACTCTGTAACAGGAAGAGACGGCATGTTTAAAACCCTCCCAAGGACAAGCGTTCTTGTCGTTTTGACATTCCATCTTTCTACATTTCTGCATTAAATTATACACGCATGTGACATGGTTTAAAAATCAATTATTTTTTCCTAATTGAGACAATGTTCCCAGAGACCTGCCAGAAATAATCTCAAGGGCAAATCTTAAACCAGCAGCTTGCAGTGCGACAAAGGACTTGGGGTCCTATTTAATGCTAGTCCGTTCACTTCATGATTAACATTAGTTAGGTTCAATGGTATATAAAAAAAAAAATCTTAAACTGTAGCCTTCTGCAAGAAAGGATTTTGCCTCTTTGCTGTAGCATAATGCTGAAAATTTCCCTTATAGATGTACATACGTACTATACCAAGTTCAGGCCACCAACTGTAACATTAAAAACATTGATAATTCCTTTACGATAAAGCGCAAACAACATGCAACCAGCTTCAAGTGCCTTTTTATATGTCCCTTACTATTGTGAGTTACTTCTGAAATTCTCAAAATCTGGTTAGCTGGTTTTGCTCTTGAGAGACAATTATAACTCAAGATGGGAGCAACAGAACTAATGATTAGAAACACCATAGGAACACGTAAAAAAGGTACTTCAATGAAAACATGCAGAAGCTTAAACTGCACAGAAGGGTTACGTCGGACACTATATAGTCTGAACCAGCGCTTCTCTCCATCGGAACGGCTGTGTAGAATGTGTCATGTAAACCAAAGCACAGTACCAAGGTTTTAACAGACTTGTTTGTCCTTAACAGGTTTACAGTGATCAGTTTTGAGCTGCTGCAAAAATCTCAGAAGTACTTGTAACCACTACAATTCCAGCATCTGTGGAGGAAGCGCTGTCTGTGTTGCAAACATATTTGTTGTTGGTCAGTGGAAACAGAATCTTTTTACATGGAAAAATATGGTGTTATTGCTGTAAGAGAAAACAGGCTGTTATCGGAAAATTAACTACAGCAGATCAAATAATCAATTAGTAATTAGTAAAATCCCAAATGTTCAAAATCATTTCATTTAATGATACAATCAATGAGTTGTTATATACTCCTAAAGACATAAATCTATCTAGTTATCTCGTTAGCTAGCGAGCTATATTTCTATTTTATATATATATATATATATATATATATATATATATATATATATATATATATATATATATATATATATAAATGTGTGTGTGTGTGTGTGTAACGTCAGAGTGAGGTCCTTTGTAGTTCTAATCTGTTTCAATACTGGCCTAAAAGAGCACAAATGCAGCACTCAGATTGGCACCAGTTGTGAAAAATCTTTTGTTAAATTCAGTGGAGATCTGTTCTTTTTAGCTTGAGGTCTTGTTAGACTGAATGCTATTGGTTTATCTTGAAAAATAACCATCTGTAGAAAGCTTTAGGGAATTCACAACCATTAGTGGGTTTGCAAACTTCTGCCATTTTTAATTTTCAAACACACAGAGCCGAAACAATTGGTGTGCTATCTCTGAAAAGAGATGCCCAGAGGCACAGCAGTTAAACATCTAAATAATTAAAAGCGCATGCTTACAGTTCTTTTCCCACTTCTTATTTTTTTCTTCTTTTAAATAATATATGCCTTGTATTGCAATCTGTCAGCTACCAGTAAAGTTTTGGAAAGAGAACTCTCCATCGATGCTAACCATTTTAATTCATAGCGATTAAAAGGGTCTTGGACGGGATTCTTTTAAAATCTTCCTGATGTGTTTCCCCTTTTGTTCCAAAGCCCTTGTATATTACGTGTTGAAAACTGCAGCTCAAAGAGTGAGTGCAGCAGCAGGGGGTGTTGGCGCTGCTGTTATTAGGGATACAGTGTCTGTGGTGCTCCAGGGAGCCCCAAAATCAGTCTTCCAGGCTGCCGCTCTGTAAAATAGAACAGCCAACAAGGGAGCTCTCCTTGACTGCAGAATGCCAATGACGTGCCCTGAAATAAACTTCCCAATGCAGTGATTTAATACGTTAACATGAGGATTTTTATATCTCGGCAAAGCATTTCACATACCAAGTGATGGCAGTTAGAGCACTCGAGTGGTAAAAACCGAGCTACGAGACAAGAAAGGTCGTCTGACAGTCTAAACCAAGTAGTGCTTCATTTATTTGAACCAGTTCATTAGTGCATCAGCGGCCATTCAGTAATATCCAAGGAGTTTGAATTTGGATGGTGTTTGCTAGTGCTACTGTTAGGTACTGTATAAACTACTTCATTTTACTAATCATGTGCTCGTTGCAGTTGTGCTGAGTTGGTACACTTGTAGTGGCTAAGCAGCTAGGTACTGTCAATCCAGAGGTGCCACACTGTTGTCTTTCAAGCAATATTTAACAGTCGTCCTGAATTAAATCCGATATTGATGCCTATCATTGAACTTTTACATTGATTTAATTCAGGTCATAGAAAGATCACATGACCAGACCAGACACTGGTGATTAAACACTAAACTGTGCTGTAGTTTTGTGATGCTGAGTCATCACAATCTATAGCAATGGCTAAAAGTACATCAGTTTCCCTAATAAAAAGATATATGGGTCAATCTGTGATACAAAAAAAAACCAGTAAGATCAAAGACAATACACAGACTAGAGAACTGTGTTTAAACTTGTGTCTTTTAAATTGTAAAAGTGGCAGTTTATCTTGTGTCCTACATTATTAGTTTTATGATGTGACACATGCATAACTAGGAGGAACATTAAAAAAAAAACACAAAAAAAAATCTGTTTGTGTATTACTGTGGACAGGCTAACCCCCCTAAAGCAGGACCTATATTGCACACTACAGTATGCTGTTTTTCCATACAGGTCCTGTTGATAGGTCACATAAGCCCTTAGTGTATGCGCCCGTGAAAGCATAGCTACTTTCTGTATTCCTGTGTGTAGTCTGAAGTTCTTTTCTAGGGCAGTTATCCTAAATAAGGGCAACTGAGTTCCTAACGAGCTTCTTACTGCTTGCTGTGCTGTGCTGTGAAACACTCACCCACTTCTTGAACTACTTTGGATGAAGTCGCTAATGTTGTGTCCGCAGGAATGCAGTTGTAACTCATGTATGAGCCCTGAGCTTCACTTCATTCATCTTCAAAACGCAGCGCCAAACAGAGGTCACCTGCGTGTTAACTCAACTACACAAGCGGTTTGAGGACTTCGCAATGTGACGGCACTGTCTCCGGACTTTAGGCAGTCCTGCAGCTAGACAAAGACTTTTCTGAGCAAACCTTTAACATTCAGAAACCCCCCAGAACCAATCTGAACTGCAATACTAACAGTTTGTTGTTCTGCTAACGTCCTCTAAGATACTTACATGTGCATTAAACAGCATTGAACATACTTGTAGTCTAATTGAAGCTGAATATAAATAGACCGTCGAGAAGCCAATTAATAGAGTCAGGATGCCAATCAGGTGGATTAAAAGATGCATGACAGCGCAGAAAAAGAGTTGGTCTTCATTGTCGATTTCCTGTGGGGGCTTACTCTACCCCCTTCGTTGTTCAGGTGACGACCAAAGTGTAGCGTGAACAGAAAAAAGACCTGTTTGATAGGAAAGCAACTCGTCTGCTCTGCACAGGGGCCGCAGTTCTTTAGGTTTATTTTTTATGTATGCACAGAAACAATGACACATAGAAACATTTAGCACTAGTCAGGGATTATTTGAAAATAATAAAAAAAGATTTTCTTCTTCTCTCTCATTCTTCAAACTGATCCTGTGTCCCTGTTGACTTCATGGTAGAGGAATAATAATTGGCTTCCAAACGCCATCCTGCTGCCTTCACCATCATCACTCTTACTTAAAACAGAAATGTATGTAAATGCAGCATGTAGCAATCATTGGACCGGATTTACTAATCTCCATTTGAAATCGTTGTGTTATATAAACTGTCAATGTAAGCTATTAAAGGGTAAGTAGCTTAGAATTACATTTTCATGGTTAGACACAGAATAGAATATCAACAGGACCACCACCAGCTCTCTGTGTTAATATTTAATGTCAGCATTGTATATCGAATACATTTTCCAAATCCTCTCCCTTTTAATATTCATTCCATTTAAGGTTGGGTTGGGTCCCACCATAACACGTAGCAAGGGCATATTTAAATCAACTAGAAATAACTGATTCTAGTTGGGGAGGATTTTAACCTTTTGAAGCTGTTTATTGGCATTGTGAATTTAGCAGACAATCGCTCATGTGATAGTTTAAAACTACCAATTTTGAGCGTGTTTGGTGGCTCTCCCTTTCACCCGTTCGTTCCTTTATTTTCAAAGACTCGGTTAATTTACCTTATAATCAATGACAAGATAAATCTTCCATGGACATGAGATGGCACCGTGGGATAATTTGTTAGCATGCTGTGCTGGACCTCCTTGTGGTACTGGGTTCAAAGCCAGCTGGTTCCTCCCTTTATTTTCAAAATGGTTAATTGACCTTATAGTCAGTGTGAAACTCAGTTTTCATTGTAAAACTCTGGTGGTGCAGTGGGCTAATCCCATAGTCTTCTCTTTCTGAAGACAGCAGTTCAAATCCAAGAAATCTGTGTTTCACACTGACTAAATTGTCAATCAACAATTCTTTGAAAATAAAGGAAGGAGTCAACTAGATTTGAACCCAGTACTTGAAGGACAGCAACACAGCATGTTAGAGAATTAGCTCACTGTGCCATCTCACTTGGTTTTTTCATTGAATATATAGGAAATTAACAAATTCTTTGAAAATGAAGAATCAATCAGCTGCATTTGAAAGCCCCAATCAGTGTATTAGCCCATTGTGCCATCTCACTTCCATGGAAAATTGCTTTTTCAATGACAATAAGATAAATTAACCAAGTCCTTGAAAATACAAAAAATAAAAATCAGCTAGATTTGTACCCAGTCTTCCAAGGAGGAACAGCATAGCATGTTAGTGAAATAGCCCACTGTGCCATCTCACTTCTGTGGAAGAACTTGTTTTTTCATTGGGTATTTAAGAAATGAACCAAAAAGCACCACCCCTGCCGCTGCTACATTCCTGCTACAATTAAATGTGCAATAGCATTGATTGTTACATTTTGTTTGTTTCTTTTGACTTACACTCTGAACAACTGGAGCTCGGAATTTGGAATCAGAACCGTGTTATATTTCAATCCGTAGACTGACTTTGCATTCTGTGAGCAGGTCACAATGTACCCAAGTGCACTATAGATCCTTTCACTAATGTGAGATCGATAATTGACCAACTATGAAAAAGGGAGAGATTGGCTCGAGCTTTTAGAAAGCTGTGAGTGAAGCACCCCCCATTGATTTATATTGGTTGGATTGTGCCTACCGAAGCAAAATAGTTCATATTATTCATTTGAAAACAGATTGAGTGTTAGTGTCTGCAGAGTGTTCCGTAAAAAAAGGTCGCAGGGGGTTGTTAGTGGAATCAATTCAAATCAATTTACGTCTGCAGAGAGAAATCAATTTTCATTGAGCCGTGCTGGAGAACAGGACTGCAGCCGTCTCATGAACTGAAGTGTGTGGAGAAATTGAACATGCTCCCGGGGTAAAGAGATTTGCAAAGATTGCTGCTACTGCAGCAGCTTCTCTGGAGAACAACACCCATGTGATTAAAACTGTGCTGTCAAGTTTTACAATCTGAAACTCGCAATGAGAACTAAATGGCAGTCAGATTAGATTTATTCTTGCGTTTGCTGTAAATAAGGACTGCAGCAAGTCTCCTCCTGGGACCGTGCTAATATGGTTCAGAAAGACTGATATTGTCAGGTTAACTTCACGTCAGGTCCTATTCTGTCCTTCGCGGACTCTTTTTTGGCTTGCTGAAAATAAAAAAGTCAAAACCCAGCTAAATAGTTTGAAGGTCATTTTCACTTACTGTATTCAGCTGCAGTGCCCAGTAGGCAAGACTGAATGCCTGAATTATTAATGTACTGAAAAAAAGAGACACATTCAACCTAATGGAAATCCCAGCAATGACCAGCACTGGGCTATACTTGCCAGAGCTGGCAGTCATATTGGTTTTTAAATGAGCTTGCTGGTTCAGCTGGCTGTGCTGGTTTAAATAAAAATAGTCATTTTAAAGCCCTGTGTAACATTCGGAAGGCAATTTATTCTAGTGTATAATTGCTGTACACCTGTGTTGAGTTATTTTATACCAGCCTGGCACCCAGAAAACAAACCATTAAATGTGTTTCCAGTTCCCAACTTTTGCTGGTTACCAGCTCAGGGTTTCACATAGAAAAATATGTCATGAACGGCACATCTTTTAAATAATTGATTTAAAAAAATGCTCTGCGGAAAACCTAATTACACTCAATGAATGGAATGCTTAACATGCTCAACACACAGCGATGCCCCGTGATTTGTACTCTTATTAACAGTTCTAAGGGTAAGTATCAATGACCTGTTCCTTAATGCTGAGCCAGAAGACACAAAGACCCCATCTGCTGCAATACTCAAGTGCAAGCCCTGGTGATAGTTCTAGCTGGTTAACTGATGGCATCAAGGGTTTATTGAGTTGCTGTTTGCAGGGTAAGAGAGTGGGTGAAGTAATGCAGGACACCCCAGAGACATTTCACAAACCTTAATACTTCCCTCGAGGCCGGTTTTAATGTAACCCTTTCACGCATGGTGACCTCATATTGGGACGGATTAAACAAACTCTCTTTAATGTAACCCTTTCACGCATGGTGACCTCATATCGGGACGGATTAAACAAACTCTCTTGTGGTCTTCATATGGAAGATGCAGACGCATGACGACTTCATATGACGATGCCATTTTTCCCTGTATAAAGCAATGGAAACAAATTTAAAAAATGTTTAATGAAAAATATATTATCAACATGATTTTCAAGAGGGGCCAATTAATAACTAGGTCGCAAAGTGATTTCTAAAAGCTAATTTTGGTCACTAAGTATATGACTTAGAAGAAAGGAGTCGTTTATTCACTTGTTGAGCTTTAGAAATATAAATCAAGTGATGTTGTTAGAGTAATCAGGCTTTAAAAATCATTTTGAGACCTAGTGCTTATTTTGCCCCTTTTGAAAATCATGCTCTATGTGTCCAAAACTATTTTTTCAGCTATTTTCAATATTTCATGCATGAAAGGATTATGTAAAAAAAAATGTATACATTCCTTTGGGACTGTGTGTACAGTCTAATTAATTTATAATTAATGTAAATTGTTTTCCATTGGTATTGCTGTTTCCTAAAAATTGATTTGTTTGGGCCTCAACTGTCAATCAAAGAGGAATGAAAACAATGAAGAGAAATGTTTGGGGTCACAAGAGGACATTTCATTTCTTCTGTAACGAGCCCTTGTCTTTCTTATTTTTTCTTGTGTTTTTGCTGCTGATCATTTTCCTTCATTAGTACTAGCTAAACTATCAGTGAAGCTGGCCCTGGGAATGTACATTTCTGTGGTGGGGGCTCTCTCGCTATTCCATTGCTAGATTAAGATTGTATTCATAAAATCTTTAGGAATATGGACAGATAAGGCAATAAAACCTTTCAAAACAGTTTAGTCAAAGGGTTGGTTAGTTGTTGATTTATTTTAATACTATATAACCACAGGTTTTATGACTTTTGGCTGGCCCTGATAAACACTCATTGGGGACTACCTCATGTTGCCTTAACAGTATGTGAAACCAGTCATCACAGTTTTAAATTATGGGTTAATTATGTCATTCAAAGTGATTAAGAAAGTTAATAAAAAATGATTTCCCCGGAATATCCCAGTGCAGCGCAGAGGGGTTAAGTGACTCATCCCAACGATCACACAATAATCATTAACACATTAGAATAAGTGTCAGTAATTCAGATGCAATTAAAGGTAAACTAACATGCTGAAGTCAAGCTGACAAACAGCACTTTCACTACCTGCACCATAGTTGCATATCACAGTGGTGTAGGGGAGCAGAAACTGCAAGAACAGAGACTTTGGTTTGGACAAATTAACAGTAGTTGAAATGGGAACTATGCGTTTTCTCTGATTGCAATGCGTGCTAGTTGGGGTAGTGATATTGTAGGTGCTAACACCACTATACATTGAAAATGTGTTCAGAACAGACTTAGCCATAAACTGAACATTTGTAGATGTCTTTACCATATTGGTTTCACACTGGTCCAGGATTGCACAGAAGATGCAGGTTGTGCTCTTTGTAAAGCGCGGTTCAGCAGGCTGAGCTGTGTGCTGACTGTCCTTGAGCGATCTGACCCTTTAATCTGGGATCCCAGGAGGTGATGGTGTGCAGTGCCAGACAGCCTCAGGAGCACAGGAACACAGGCAGCTAAACATAGGGACGAGGAGGTCAGAGAGGACACCTTGACCAACTTCCACTGCCAGGCTGTACAACCTTCTACATGCCTTCTATAAAAAAATTTTAAAAAACTAGAAACGTAAGCAACTGGCTGAAGGTAACATTTTAAGCCATTTTAATCTTGATCTGAGTTCAAGGAGAAAAGTGCTTTAAAATGTTTCAACCAAGCAGGGTAGCTGCATGGGAGAGGTAGTAAACCTGGTGATATTTATAATTTCCTGGTTAATTGGGAGAGAAACATCCCGTGTGTTGGTGTAATCAGTGTGGCCTGCAGTGTAACAATGATGTACAGTGTGACAGAATGTAGAAGTCCTATATGTAAGTGGGTCAAGATAAGAGATACTCGCACAATATTGTGCTTCCAAAGACACCTGTAGATTTTTGTTTGCAGAAGACATCCCTATAATTGCTAATAATTTCTAGTAATTATGGCTGGTATGTTTTTCAGTGTAGAAGCTCATTATTTGAGCTGCCCAGGAGATTAGAATGGATTCTGCCTGTGTGCAGTAGGTATCATCAGGATTCCATTTATAGTATTGTTATTTCATGGTGACTGTGCAGCTGCTTCAGGTTGTTGGTATTGATAAATTTTGTATTGTGCAAATCACCAAACCGCTCGGCCCCTGTGTTTTCACAAAGTCTGCCCTGCGCTCTGGCTACCTCCTCTGTCATACTGTCTAACAAACACGGGACAAGAAACACACTCATTCACAGCCGGGGCTGACTGCTGTATGACTAACTCCCCTTAGCTCCCTCTCCTTCACAAAACAGTCCAAACAGGAACTGCCTTTCCCTGTCGACAGCAATTCGCAAACCCCCCAGTGTACCATTAAGCTTTCGTAGTGTAATTGTCATCCAATTAAAATCACAACTAAAATTGGGAGCAATTATACTTAATGGTTGTTGTTCTTAATAGATTCTAATTTTAAACCTGTTTGAGGTGCCTAAGTATTTTCACTGCAGCGTTTTGTTGTCCTTGATGTTTCTTTTTATTTCCTTCATTTTTTCCCCCGTTCCTTGTTATTCACAATCATCCTTTTTAACTGTAAAAATAGTTAAATGTTACATAGACTTACACAAATATTCCCGGCTCAAGTTTCCACACCTGCAGCCCCAGTACAAGTTTCCATCATACAGTTTTATGGCTGCAGTTATTCATTTGTATGCTAGAGCTGATAGAATAAGTACTATAGATTTTATAAAACTGTCTTTAAAATGCCCAAACAAATGCAATCATATTTCACTGATATGTTCAGACTAGAGGACTACTTAACACTTACAACCAATAAAACACACAGGGCTATTTTTCAAAGCATTTACGTCAGTCTTTTATTAATTCCTATTTTTTGAAAGAGGTAAAATGCCTGTTCATTTTACAGAACTAAAACCAAGCAGCTGAGGCATACATATGTCAAGTCCTCCTAAGCACTTTCAAGGTCTTTTGTTTTTTTATTTTATAACATTAACATGTTTTTTTTTTCTCCTTTCATAATAGGAGTTAATCAAAGAATGGAGGAAACACTTCAAAAAAAACATGTAGCTATCAATAGTTAACAAAAAAAAAAAACCGTGTCATTTAAAATGTAAAATAAGATTGTGACAGTACGGGATATTTGTTGTGTTTGTGTCGATTTGTATCTATTGCTTTTAACAAGTATTAGTTATTAGATGGTAAACAAGTACACCAGAGCTACATACAGGGTTAAATGAACTGTCTTTCAGTTCCTCATTCAATACTGCATAAACGTCATCGCTCATATCTAAACTAAATGCAATGAAATGTCCACTAAATGTCCAAGTACATTCTGCTGGGTCACCATTGTTAAAGGCAAAATGCGGCTGGTGGGAAGCTGGTAATTGTTACATCAAATAGATCTGTTCCCATGTCGGTTTACTCCAGACCCACCATGCCGGTCATTGGCTGCTTCCACATTTCATTTGTTAGAAGCAGGCTGTATTAGAGCACTCACACACACATTCAGAGAACGCTTAGCAAGAAACACAAGGACGCTGCATTTTCTATACAGTTTATTTACAAAATGTATTAAAATTCTTTGTACAATACCTCATTAATGGGGCTTTATCATTTATTTATGTTCTCACATGCAGTTTTATTTATTTTTTTTCTTTATTATTTTTATGCTTTTATAATCGCTAGGCTGCTTGGCAATTTTTCTTTTCACTGAAGTGTAGTTACAAAAACAAAACAAAAAAAGTCCTGGAGTTACTACTGCTGCCCTTCTGCAGCGTTAAGTAAATAGCAAGGATTGTTACGCAATCACCACTTTGTACATGCAGTTTTAAAAGTAAGAAAAATCTAAACAAACTCCCACCTGAAAAGCTTTTGCTCTCGTGAAATTTGTTTGAACAAGTGTACAGTTTTCTTTACATTAAATTCTTTTCATTTATTTCTAAATTGTTTTCTTCTTTTTTTTTAAAAAAAAAGTTTATAGAAAACTATCTTTCTGCAATATTTTTGAGTTATATTCATAAAGCACAGTTTCTTTCTTTCTTTTACATTTCTTAAAGACAGTGGAATCCTAGTTTTCTTTGAGAAAGTAAAACATATTAACAGGGGTATCTCTAGATTGAAATGTGTTACAATTTCCTTGCCTCCTTGCCTCCTTGTTTCCAATATTTGCCAAATTTTGCACAACAAAAAAAACTTAACACAGCTTGATTCAGAAATGTCCATCTTAAAAACAAAAACTAAGATCTAAAAATTTGTAAAGGCATTGGCAGGTCTTTGTAGAAATGAATTTAGCACAAGTATTGAACTCAATGATAGCTGGCAATGGGAGCTCTACTGCTCTGTATCCCAAGCATTGTAAATTGTAACATGGTGTGACAAGTGCTTAGGAATTGGATGTCGCTTTGTTCTTTCCAGTATATATCCCTTGTCTTGTACATTCAAATGACCTTTCATCAGCGCGACTGCCAGGAAGAGAACACTTCACACTATAAAACCATATGCTGTCACATTAGAGGTAATTAATATGCAGGTGCTCTTTTGAACAGTCTGTTTTAGTAACTCACAATTATGCCTCCCCCCCACCCTCCCCCAAGAATTGATATTAGCTAAGTAGCTATCTGGCACAAAATCAAGTTTGGAAATTGCTTTCATGACAAATGAATTCCGTGCACTCCTTTTGCAGTTGGCTTTACTAGATGTAAACAAAGTTGCACACCTTTTTCACACATACAGTTTTGATAGGCAATTTCTATACGGTCAGCAGGACATAAATTCTTTGGGTCTTAAATAAAACATTTTTTCCCCACTTTTTAACATTAGCTTTGTGCTAATACATTTTAAAAGCAACAACTGCCTGAAGATTGGTGTCCTGTTCTTTCGTGAGAGAAGCACACCAACAGAAATTCTATTTTGAATGTAGTAATGTGAAACAAAAATGTGGAACCTAGAGCATTCTGTAATACACCACATGTTGCCTTGCCTTGCCGAAGGGACGTTAAAGTCAGCAAACTGCATGAAGATGAGGAGATTTTAAACCAAGGAAGAAGACTCCCTCCACTCCCATCGTATCTTCTTAACTTAGATATATTCTCCAATTGTCTACATGAACAGCGTGTCCTGTTGTGCAGGGGCAGCTAATGATCACTTTTGTTCTTGAAATAGTTTATCCGAACCAGAAAGTACGATTTCCCATTTGAAGAAAAATGTGTCATTTCTCCATTTCTTTTATCAAGCAAAGCAATATACTACTGTGAGGAGTTGCATTGCTGTTGTGGCTCTGTGAATGATCCATAAGGCACTGAAGGAAGAATTCACTTCTTTTAAATAACAAGTCAGTTGCATCGTCAACGATTATCGTGCCAGGCCTGACACCCAGGGGGAGGGGGGGGGGGGCAGCGTGCAGTGACCGTGGGTTGTCGAGGCCCATGGCACGGCCATTCTCTTCATCGCTCCCAGTCACAGATGTCACCCTTAACGTGTGTGCAGCTGCTGGCCCACCAGCTGTTCAGCAGAGGAAAACAGAGACAATGACCCTCCACCACCACATTGCAACAGAACAGGGGAAAGGGCAAAAGCAGAACAAGCACTCGTTGTCATAATTAATCGCGTTGCCAGCGGTTCTGTCCTGGCTTGAGTCCTGCTAAGACAAAATGGGTCTGGATTGGGTTGACATCAGTGTCATCGAAAAACAGAAGAATACTTCCAGATTTGCTCAGGATTTCCCTGGGTTGGTTAAATGACAAGTCTGTTATCTTTTATATTTATGTTTTATCTGTATTATATTGTATTTTGAATGTGGGACTCACCACTGCAACCCACCTACCAATAAGGAAGATCTTTCCACATGCTATCCCAAGCAGCTGATGTTACCAAACTCTGCCTGACATCCGCTATGCCCAGCTAATTCCACCCCACCACCAAAACACAGGAGCGCAAAGGCCAATACAGCACTCTCTGTGGGCCCCCAGCTAAGAGAGGCAACTAAGTGCAAACCACAATCGCATGGCTCACCCCATACTTCCCCTCCTTCAAGCGGTGGTGCTTTTACTAAGTGAGTTTTGGGTTGGTTAGTATCAGTTAATGACTGTTCTGGCTTGTTCTGGCTTTTACACATTCCATGAAATGGCAGGCTTATTTTATTTAGAAAAACAGTGTTCTGGAAAGCAGTAAGACAGAGCAGATCCAATTAGAAAGGGCATGTTATTGACACACCGCATTCAAGAAAACAGACGGACACTATTAAACGAATTGCAAACAGAAAATGTCTGACACCTAAACAAAGAAACGACAGAAAAACTGAAAAAAAGTAAATTAATAAAAAATATAAATGCCAAGTCAATTATGAAATTTACAGTAAGACCCACAGTACAGGGTTAGTGGATTCTCATTCATACCCCTAGATTTTAACACTCTCTGTTCCATACACGTTGTATCCTTCTCGGTAGGTGGCGAAGTTCTGGGTGTTTGTTGGGGGAACAGGTTTAAAGTTTTGAGTATTCTTTGCAAGTTTCAGGCTTTTGGACTCTGCTCGGGACTTGTAACAGAACTCTATCAAAGCTACCATCATGGCCAGCCCGAGCCCTCCAACAAGAATATAGAAGACTCCAGCCACATTGCTCAAACTCAGTGCACTTGTCTTGTCCTAAGAAAGGTGAACAGAACAGTTAGCATGTCTCATACAGGAAGCAGGGCTTGCACAAAACAAGCTAATAAGAATAAAGCTGCACTCAAACAATAACCCTGGTCTCTGTCCCTTCTGGAAAGGTCTCCCATTCAAATCCCAGTCAAGGCCGACAGCCAAATACAGACCCCTTCTTCATGCTCTGTTTCTAACGCTAACGCTAATGCAATATTGCTACAACCCCCCCACAAGAAAAGGCTATCATTAGAGCTTAGGTTCTTGTCGTGGGATGAAGAGCTGGAAGCAAATATCTAACTGCCAAGTTCCTCACTGGCATTTGCCAATAAATTGGTGGAACCTTGGACTCCTGCCATCTTGCCATCCTCAAGTGGAGGAACAGCCATGGCCACTGCTAGTGTCTGTTGCTGAGTAAAGCTAGTTTGGTGAATGTAGAGGATGTCGTGTTATTTTTCATCTACTCTGATCCGTGGCTCTTTTGAGAGACACCACTGAAAGGAAGGCAGTAACTCACAGGTCGAAACTGACTAAACTGACTCAGTAAAAAAGAAACAAAAAAAAAAAAATTAAAAATGGTAGTTTAATCATATTCTAGACTATCTGAGCACTGAGAAATAATCTTATTTTGTTTTTTAAAGTCTGTAATCCTACAACTCATAAGCAAGCTCAGTGAAGTTCATTAAACCATTTTGCTGCTGCTATCTACCAAATTAATTTATTGAAAATGAAGTTATTAAGAGTTTTACCATTTGCAGTTTAACCCTATGAGGACCGGCAGGTCATTTTAGAGTCAAAATAGCTAAAGGATAACTATCTAAACGCAATTATTCCAGAATTTTATGTTGGAAAGTCATATCTGCTGTGCTTATTTGAACTCAGAGGGTTAAATATTAGGTTTATAACATTCCTTAACATCATATAGTGTGCAAACAAAATGTATTTATTTAGACAATACTATTTCAAACATAACTTCCAAACACACATTGCATTTCACATGGCATTTGCAGGTCAGCTTGGACTAGTTTGTCAGAATAATACATTTTGTTTGTCCACCACACTGCATGAAGTTGAAAAATCGAATAAACGCTGTCCATGCAAATAAGTAACAACGCCAATAAATTGATTTTAATAGCAAACTTGGTAAATAAAGACAGCAGCATAATGGTTCAGAAAGTTAATGGATGTCAAGTATGAGAATGAGCAAGTATGACACTACTCAAGCTTTAAATACCCAGATTATAAAAAATATTAGCATCAGTAATAATTATCTATAAAATTTATACATGAGTTGCACATATTCCCCAGGCATGCTGTACTTATTCCTATAATAATAATAATAATAATAATAATAATAATAATAATAATAATAATAATAATACAGTTTTTCTTAATTGTACATAAAAATACAAACTTGAATGTATCTTTTGGATAATACAATGTAAATAAGTACTGTAACTGGGAAAATAGTTTAATACTTATTGTTTTAAAAAAAAAAAAATAATAACAGTGTTTGAAATTTGTTTTCATTTAAAAACAAACAAACCAAAAAAAGAAAAATAAATAATAAAATATGTTTTCTAAATATTGCTGTTCTTTGCATATGAACAATAGGTCAAAATGCAATTTTGGAATCAGTACAAAAGACCTGCAGTGACTGACCTTACTTCCAGAGTCCTTGGCTCCACATTCACCCTTATCGTACCACCATTTGTTTTTCAGCTTGTCTAAGATGCCTTGTTCACTGAGTTTCAATACTGCAAGGTTTACAGGAGTTCTTCACGTGGGAAATAACATAAATAACATTATATTATGTTATTTTATGTTATTCAATCTTTAAACTACTTCAGTTTTTACAAAGCGATAAAGCAGGGATCCTGGCCAATACAACAACACAGAGTGCAGACAAGCTGTCTATTACCTTTTAAATACCACAGCTATTCTAAGGTGCCAGGGCCTACCCATATCGCTTTGAGTAATCGGCACACACTGTGATAAAGTATAACAAGGAGGGAGGGAAGGAAGTATCAAATGGAACACTGAAACATAAGCTGGTTAAAATATCTACTGCTCCTTTACCAGTTCTTAACAAGTTTGATCAAACGGGAACCCATTCTTGCCAGATAGACAAATGAAAACAACCAGCTGGATAGTGTGCCAGCTGAAGAGAAGGGTAGCCATCGCCTTACAAAAGAAGCATACAGACACCTTCAGAGCACCTCCAGATTCCAGGACACACTGATTGGAACAAACCCCTGGCCTACCTTGGATTGAGGACACTTCATACCACAGGAAAAAGTGAAAAAGTGAGGGGTAACCATGGCATACTGTGGGTTTGTTTGCATAGATGCAAACGAGAAAATAGGTGCCGTGCTAGAGCTTCTGTACCGCAGTCTAGTACCGAGGAAGCAAGCAGTCGTTCAGAGACTTCTGCAGAGCAGCTTCAGGCAACACAGGCTTACATAACAAACTAGTTCACAATCAGTCTGCTTTGAGGATGCTATAGTAACCACTCTGGCATGTAGGATTTCGTTTGCAAGGCATTATGTTATCACCGATCCTCTTAGGATTCTGTTTATTCATTTTCATCTTAAAATTATAAACATTTGCATTGTTAACTCCATGCAACATATTGTATACACCCCATTCGAGCAGAGAAACCCAGGTAAATGTCTTTATGAGATCGGAGTATAATGCTATGTGCATTAAAGAGTATTGTGAGATTACAAGTGTGTGTGTAGCGTGCTTGAGGCAAACAGCAGGCCATCTGGATGAATGCAAGAATGAGAAATTACCTCCAGAGATTTTGTACTCTTTCTTCAAAGTTCAGGTTACTTTGCTTGCTGTTTTAAATAATTTGCAATGTTTTCAAAAAGCAAGAGTCCATTCAATTAGACTGCGTATGAAAATCTCGTTAAGATTCTGCATGACTGTGTTTGGATTTCCTAGATGCACTGCTTGATTGCAGCTAACTACGCAGATCTTCAAAAACGTTTAAAACTAGAACCTCAATCCCGTTTTTGCATCTATTTCCCATTTTTCTCGGGTAGGAAAACACAATCAAAATGATTTGCCATGGGCCTCTTGCATACAATGTATTTTAAAACATGCAGTTAAAAGTATAAAGGTTTATATTTTTTAAAACAATGAATAAACGAGAAACATAAGCAGCATAAGCAATATCATAATGATGTCGGTCTCTCTTGGCAAATTTCTTGGTAAGAAGGTCTGAACTTTGCATGCTTTTGAGGATAGTACTTATGTCCTTCTTACACCAAGGAAGAAACAGCTATACCCAACGCCAACCAGGGGAATAGCCTTTCCTTAGTGATGAGCCAAGTGCTTTAATGACGGAAATGGAAATGGCACCAGGATTGTTGGTGGATCGGCTCATGGGTGATGTTCATAAAATGTAACCATACCTGTTTATTTCCGTCTCAACTCAGTACAAAATGTCAGAAGATTCTTCTATAAATTATAAGGGATCAGATCATCTCCTGAACCCTGACTCCAGTAGAAACCTGCAGTTGTAAATGCCTTGCTATTGAGTCGACAGGAACAGCTGCTGTCGATGACAGGGAAAACCTGTGCTTTTGTTTTTAAATACACTTTCAGGCTGGTTGTTTCCCGTGATGATCTGGATTCCCCCTAGACTGCGCTCGTAGCTTCAGCAAGTAAGCACAGAGATGTCTGTGGAGAGGGGCTGGGAGGAGCAAGCCCGTGCACACTGGGACTTGCTCTCAAGGCTCAGCAGTACAACACCATCTGGCTCCCATCCTAGAGGCTCCCCATGAGCCGTCCCTTCTGCTGCTCACCGGGGAATGAGACTGGAGACGTGGGGCCCATAACTATTGACACCAATCATTTCATATACCGTTCCCCTAGCCTGCAATAAATGTTCATTTTGAATCTGTGTTTTGATATTTTAAGTTCCAAGGCCCGTCTCTATGGGCACTGCTGACTACAGCTGCAGATGTGAGAGAAAAGCAGCCAGCCTTTGATTACTGAGCAGTTGTCACAGATATGCTGAGAAGCATGGCACAAAAAAACATGTGCAAAATGTTTAGCAGCTGTAATAAAACCAGGCTATGCAAAATCATAAGAATGATGAATGGGTGTCAGTACTTATGATGGATTTTTTCAATAAACTCATTTTGAACTGTGTATTTGTAACTGTATTGCTGTTGAAAGCTATTTCTTTCATAATTGATCTGATTATCCAGTAACATGTTCTGACAGCCACATGGTGAAGCAGAAGACTTCCTGTGCTGTAGGGCTTGTGGTCTTATTACACCGCAAGTTTCATCTGTTGTGTTGTATTGAGAAGTATCTGTACATCTGCATGATATAATAGACCAGCAAACATACAAGAGATCTACAGCACAACACAAAGGGCAAAGCCAAGTGATAATGTTGCAATTGCAAAAGCAGATGTAAAGCCTTGTTTTTCCTATAATGCTTCCTGCTCCAACAAAACCAGCAGCCACCTGTCAATCCTTCATTTTACAAATGGAATGAAATTCCTCCTTAAGTCTTATTTTATGACTCATGGAAAAAATGCAATTTCAATAAAGACAGATGCTTGTTCTATGTTCAGGACTGAAACTAAATTACATTTTACTTGCAAATTGATTTAAAAAAAAAAAAGGCTGTCGTCTGCAGACATCTTCTAATCTTATATTCTAAATCCCGGTTCTTTTTCAAAACTTTCGACACTCATACATTAAGGTCATGCAGAATAAGAAAGCAATTCAAACACTGGCCACCCGGTGGCACTGTATGCTAAGTTAAAATCCAAATTATACAACATGTGACTGCTGAGCAAAATGAGAAAAAAAAGTGAAATGGTGTCTAAATAGCATACAATCATGATTATGTGAGATCGAGTCAGAAATTCTGGCTGTATTTTCAATTAACCTCAACTTTTCAATTTCAGTGTGGCTGTCAAGCCTGTGAGATAGAAACAGAGCCGTTGCATTGAAGCTCAATGAATGATTCTCGTGTTCTTCTGAATACCCATTGAACACACACGCACCTTCATGGGTTTCTGGAAAACAGACTGCCCTCCAAATGCATAAAGCAGAGTGAACTTTCCAAACACCGGTGCTGTTCATCTTTGCAGGGGAACATAAAGTTGACCTTGAAATCCATCACTAACTGAGAACGTGTCTAAAGAATAATTTCATACCCCTGCTTGCATGTCACAAGTTCATATAATCTGACCTTAACAACTCTGTACCCCTTCTGTAAATGGATGCAGTTACACATACTGTATAATACAGCTGGAAAACGACCTCTACACACATTTGGTTTGGAAGATGTTTTTTATCTCCCGAATGGCTACACATAAAACGCTCTTCAGTAACACAAACAATCTGTTGGTTCTTTTATCCCCCCCCCTCATCAGGCAAGTAGGGGGTCCCTGAGTTTGATCCCAATTGCTAATGATACTGGTAAAGTCACATCAATGTTAATCAATGCTGTTGGACTAGTGAGTGTTTGTTTGCCATTTTATTATTTTTTTTTTTTTTCGTGTTAACAGCCTTGCCGATTACTCTGCACTAAGGTACCCGATTCTGGTGACATTGAGGCTGACCTTGGAGTCACCTCCCCCGCTGCCGCACTCTCCTTTGTCGTACCACCATTTGTTTTTCAATTTGTCCAAGAGGCCTTGCTCATTCAGTTTTAATACTGCCAGGTTAACAGCATTTCTTGAAACGATAAAACATAGCTTGTAAGAAAATGCACAGGTCTGTGAGAAATCTAACGTATAATAAGAATGACGATTAATAATAATCATAAGAATCATTGTAATAATCATAATATAAGGAGCACGAGAGGACAAATTGGTTAAGAATTTCACGGATATGGAGAGATAAGAAACGCTTGTACAGCAAAGAAAGTGTTAAATATTGGAAAGGTGGCATGGAGGATAACATTGCTCAGAACTGAAGTGTGCGGGATGGGGAGCTTGTCTTTGAGAAGAAAGAAACAACAACAAACACCATGCAATTAACATTCGTCACATGTGACAGCTCAGCTTTTATAAGGTAAATTGAAAAACCATTGAACTGTAAAATGAAAGCGACAACAAACAGTCAGAGAGGACAGCGCACACGAAGGAAAGAAAGAGACAAAAAGAAGAAAGGAAGGAAGGAAGGGAGGAAGGAGGGAGGGAGGGAGGGAGGGAGGGAGGGAGGGAGGGAAAGAAAGAAAGAAAGAAAGAAAGAAAGAAAGAAAGAAAGAAAGAAAGAAAGAAATGGATGCATTGAGAAAAAAATAAGTAAAATTTACCAGGTTTTTTGTTCTTTAAAAGCAAAGCCTTCAAATTTAGGCAAAGTAAAGCACATAAAACCGTTACCTCATGATGTCCTCAAAGAAAGAATAAAAAGACAACACAAAACATCAGGGTGGGTAGAATACTATAACAACATGGATGATATTGTTATATTATTCCACCCACCTTAATGCTGAGCCTTTGGGGGTCGCCACACCATAGCCCTTAGAGTCGAGGTTCCCGCCCACTTTCAACGTGTCGCAGGGCTTCCGCTGCTCAATATACTCGTTCATGGTGGATTCGAGAAGAAAGGCGAACTTTCCCTTCGACTTTCGTACCCGGGCAACCCCATCCGGTGTTGTCTTGGCAAACACAGTGGGTTCTGCGGATTTCATGTAAGACCACATTTTCTCGTAAACGGCTATTTTCGACCGCTGCATAGGGAAAGAGGGAGGAGAAAGAAAGCAATAAAGAAAGAAAGAAAGAAAGAAAGAAAAATATATTAAACACTGTACTTAGGCAGATGTTTGGCAAACTAAAATAAAGACATCATTACTTATTTCAAGATATTTCTTTATATATATCTAAGTTATTAGCAAGCTATCTCGAAGTATTTGTAGATATCTTTAAATAGCATGTTTTAGATATCTTCAAATAGTTCAAGAAATCGATAAAAAAAAAAATTCAAATGAGTAGCTGAGAAGTACATAAATATCTTGAAATCTAGTCACATACTGCATCAGTAATGCTTAAGATATCTTGGATGAGTTTTGCCATCATCTGAATTTTAAAGATACATGGTTATGTTTAATGTAATATTGAAACACTTATAAGATAGTTAAACCTCTCTGATAAACCTCATTTTAAATGACCACTGAATACCCTATATGGTCACGAGGGAAATATAAATGTATTTCTACTAATGTGGATGATAAGCTGACACTTTTGTAATGCATCATAATTTAACACACGTGTCGGTTCATATGATTGTGATATCATTGCTCGTTCAAGATATGAAAATGTTACCTCTGTAGCATTGAGCACACCAATATAAAACATGGCCTTCATAGTCCTGCTATCTTATATCTTAGATCTCCACAGTGTGAAACACTAAAACACTGCATCCATTTAAAAAACAGAACCTCTTTTCAGGTTTGCATACACTATAGAAACCTTCCCAGAGCCTGTCTTTCCTGATTTAGAAATGATTATTAAAACATGATTCCCCAGGCCTGGGAGAGGAAGCAGGCGAGGAGAAGGACACCTATCTGGAGCCCCCCTGGACGCAATGCCTGTTACAAAGCAGATCCGCAAAGACCCATAAATGAAGGGTTTAAGGAATTGATTGCTGTAGCCAGAATGAGTACCGCCTCAGTGCTTTATAGACTTCATTCATCAATACTAGTGTCTTAAATGTAACTGAAATCAGCAGATTCTCCCTACCTCTTAATGCTGTCACACTGTGGCAGCCGTGACTAGGTTACCTAAATCGGACCCAAACTTTGAAACAGTCCTCAAGCCAAACAAACTTGTTACTTGCTGGGCTTGTTTTGCGTTTTTTAATTAGCTTTTGCTCACAGGGAAGAACTGACTTGGGGACTGCAGTACAGTATGTCCACTAGGTATGTGTGAGCAGCTGATATCACAGAGTTCTAGCTTTTAAAAGACCTGGCGAGGCCACTAACATTGTATCTGTGAACGGCTGCTTTAAGGAGCCTGGGAAGAGTTTACATTAGATCCCACTGACATCTTCTGGACAGACAAATGCATGAGTTAAAACAGGAATCCTTTTCACTGTTTCAAAATGTTGACAAAATACCAAAATGTTGATATTACAGTGTGCAAATAACGAATCCGCTATAGTTACTTGACTATAGATCCCAGGGAAAACATCAAAAGTCCCGGATTTGAAAACAGGCGGAGGAAAAGGAAAATGTGTATCCCTCCATCTGTCTACATCATACTCACTTACCTGCCCACTCTCACATGCTACTTTAATAAGCCAGGCACGTTAGGGTTATATAAAGAAAAATAAAAGAATAACAGAATACGATTATAACGTTTTTAAAAAAAAATCACAATCAATACAGACATATTTTAATTTCACATCATTTTAAAAAACTTTAGACTTAGGGCTACTGCAGCTCTATGAAGATTTATAGTGCCTGGCGCTCTTGTTCCATCAGTGTAAAAGTCGCTGCCCTGTACACACAGCAACGCTCACATGACAACGCTATAAATTTGGACAGAACTGCATAAGTCAAACATATAAAATTGTAACAGCTGTTATCACATGTTTATAAAGCTTAAGTACTGAAACATTGATCAGTGGGCCTGGATGCCATGATGTGCGCTGCTGTACAGAGTGCACCAGGCAGGTAAATAACATTCAGGAGAGAGCTAGAGGCTTTTCTAACTAGAGGATACCAAATCCCAGGATACAGTTCTCAAATCCTGGTGGCAATTCCTTGGTCACAGTGTATTTTCATCTCCCGTACAGTTTGTCTGTAAAAACTTGTTACCTGAAAAGGGCTTATAAACATCTCGGAGTGAATGTAAACTGATATCTTCCCTCAATGCAAACCTGCAAGGCTAACCTCTATTGGTCCAGAGCTGGGCTGAACTCTTTGCTCCTGTCTTGCAGACTGTGGCTTGTCCATTGGGGCCTGCTTTATTAATGTTTCCGAACCTCACTGTGGATAATGATGGTTTACTTTTAGTTATTCCTTTTTATAAACAGGCTTATCCTGTATTCTGCTATGTTACATTCTCCAGATACCCAGAGTGAAAGTGTAATGCTGTCGCTGCTTACCAGGTGTGTGCATGTTCTCTTTATTAGTGTGGCTACATGCCCACACAATTTCTTCTTACGTAACAGTTTTCAGAGAACGTTTCAGAATATTGCTATTGGATTAACTGTTCCAAATCATGTCAATGTGAAGAAATGCAGGTTTGAGAAAACCTATACAACAGTACTTTTCATAAAAATCATGCACCGTGCTCTCGCAGTATTTTAAGGTCAGTCCACATTGACAGAAATTGTACAGGCACCGTATTTTACAGTATTAGGGTCCTTTACTAATTTGCTGTATTTAATATGTGTCAGTCAGATAGAGGCTGCTCTACACACATCCGTTTGTTAATGTAAGAACTATCTACCAATAGGGCTGTACTAACCAATGATCACATTTGTTAAATAGTCATATGATCATTGCGTTGAATTTTGTATACATTTCTGATCACTTAAAGAATAGTGCACATTGCAGAAAGTTAAAGTACCAACACCTGGAGGATAATTGAAGTCAGTTGAGCTAATTTACCATTCTGGAGGTTGAAGCAATTGAAGAGTAGGTGTTTGAACGTGTGCTGATTAAGCTCAGAAAAGATTTGCTTTTGTCTTTAGATGCAGTAAATTCAATAAAGTGTATGCAAATTGAGTGATTCATTGAATAGTTTGAAAAAACATACAAAATACTGATTATTATTATTATTATTATTATTATTATTATTATTATTTATTTGGCAGGTGCCTTTATCCAAGACGAGCCCAGCTCTTTTGCATTGTGGTTAAGATACTTGCTTGTGGTTCACACCCAGCCTCCAACCTGCTACACTGGCAAGCCACCTGGCTATCTTTAAACCCTGATTGAAGTCAGTGATATCTGACAGGGAATCGGTCCAGATGGTTCTTGAAAGCCCAGCTACAGTCATGTAACTCTAGCTGCTTTCAATTCGATATTGCATTGTATACATAACATTGTGTGTTCCATATGGAACTGCATGGTGCTTTAGCCATGCTTTGCTGGCATTTCTGCATTACACAAAATAAATCCACATTCACCATTTAGCACCGTACGGTTTCTTATATTTACCCAGCATTGCATAGCTCAAAACAATACAATGTAATGCATCAGAAGAGGACTTGCTGTATAGAATGAAAACATGCACCCAAGAAGCAAGCTATCCCGAGGCTGGTGTGTTCCAGTAAAGGAGAACCAGCCTGCACGTAACATTAACATGCAGCATTACAGTGCAGAACAAACACAAGCCCAAGTGCCATCCTCATTTAAAGGTGGTTCGATAACAAGGCTACAAAAAGGAACAGAGTGTGCCATTTATCCAAATATCTCCTGCACACCCTGGGGCCTCTGCATAAAAAGAAAAAGAAAAAAAACTCACTAGGTCTGCTGGGGGTAATCTTCATTATTTTAGATCACATGCAGAGCCATGCATTTCACAACCAAGACCCAAAAAAGCATAGCTGAGGTGTGAACCATTTATTCTGAGTGTGTGCCAGGGTAGACCCTTACATTTAACCACAGTGCATTTGCGGTCTTCCCATGCTTTCCCCATGGTTATAGTGAGCATTTACCATAGTTTACCATGCCTTTTCTCTATGCTTTACCAGACCTCTCTGTGCTTTACAGTGCTTGCCTATGCTTTACCATGCATCCACCATGCTTTATTACACTTACTATGGGATAATGTTATAAGGGAAAGGGGGCACAGTCAAGTCAGGGCGTGTTAATTTGTGTCCTTACTGAGAGTTGTGACAGCTATCCTCAAAATATAAGGGGCTGATATTATAGCCTGTGTGTCCCAACAATTAGAGGGCCAGCATACTATATTAGAATGCAGTCCAGATTCTCAGGTTCCCACAAGCCTGGATCTAATAGCCTATTCACATTTCACACTGCTTTTTAAAACTGCAATAGTGAATGAGGTGAATGTCAATCCCATGATTTCAGGTAGTGTGTATAGGGTATAATCTCCCAGCTGCTGAAAATGCTGAGCTCCAAACATCAGACCCTGCAAATCAGCAACACTAATCATTCTAACCATTAAAAGCGTAAGGTTTTCTCTTATGGGTATTACGATTAAAAGAGTCAATTATGAGATCTAATTATTTACCTACAGTTAGATTATTTAAACTTTTTTGCACATCTTCTTCACAGATTCCCTGCGCTGTAACAGCCCAATTAAAACAAGCACTCAGAAATTAAAAAAGCAATTTACACTTTCAGCAAAGTGTAAAAAACAAACGCACACAGAGTGCTGACATGGAGCTTTATTTACAGAAGTGCTGCTAAATAGCTGCAAAGGTCATTTGTCTTGGGTTTGTGAGCATCCGTTCTCTTGAAACCAGTTATCAGGGTGAATTAGGACACTTCAGTTTAGTCAAACTGGATTAAAATGTGATAAGACTTTTTAAAGTCACTTTGGTCAAATGCGTATTAACGGGATTACTTAAATGCTGGATTAACATGAATCTCTTTTTGAAAAATAAAATATACAACCGGGTGCATAATGTAATCCTTGGTGTAATGTGGCAGTTCAAGGAAACATTACATTTCAAGACTTCATTCAGAAGGACTCAGCGGAGTGATCCATTGTTAATCAGCAGCATTGCATAAGAACAGGAACACGCTTTTTAGGTAATGAGCCTGATGCCGCATTCGTAAAGGTTGATTAAATTTGTTTTCAACAAAGAGGTAGACTGGCACTTAATGTATGGTATTTTTATACATGGACTTGCTACAATCTAAGTTTAGCTAACTAAGGACACTTCTGAGATAAAGGACAGGTTTCTAAGACTTTTCTCCAGGTCAACATTTTGAGGTCTTTCACACCATACAAATTGCTTTCATTCAAGAATGCCATTGCAGGAGCCTACACATGTCAGGCTGGTGCTTTAAATATCACAGATTTGACCCCTTGGAGCAAACCCTGACGCAGGCTAAAGCTGGACAAACACAGCATCATTAAAGATGACACGATAACATTTTATTTTAGGCTCCATTATGAACAATGTAATCGGCAAGCAACTTCTTAAAAAAGTGACACGTGAATTCATTGGAAGTAAGCAATAATTAACAATACATTCCACGGAACCCGGAACCTACTGTGAATTCTTTATGAACAGGGATAGGACTATCATGGACAGACACTGGATTGAATGTAATCAATGGCTAAATCATATCCAGTATGAAATAAATAAACTGAGCTTTTGGTTCATTTGGTATTCCACTGTTATTAGCAGAGCTTTAGATTCCCTTTCAACACGCTCCACTGGGTATTGCTGCTCATGAAGGCAGCAACTCAGAGTTATTGTAATACTTTATGACAAGCGACCGCACCATAAAAGAAGAATGTATTCACTGGCCCACATTTGTACTCCCTTTTATAATAAATTGTCTGGAGTCAAATGAATGAGGCATTTTGGATTTTATGGGCAATGTTGTTTTACAGAATTCCCAAAGTGTGAAACTGTGCGGTCCAGGAAATAGAGATACGAATGACTGACGAATATAAATAAAGTAAACACATGTAAATAGGAATATAAAGATAACACTGTTATTAATGTAGTTGGTGGAACAAGTATGCACATTTATATAGTAGAATATGTAAGTGCAAATGAAAATAAGTACTGGTACAAAAACCTCAAATCTAAATACTCTTTACATGCGAGAGATTGTCACCCTGTCACAACAATACTATATCTCCATATCAATTGAATTGAAATGATCTTAATGTGTACATTTCTGTTACACCTTGAGCTCAGGCTAACCCTGACATGATTGAGTTGGCAGTATCACTTATATTTTGACCTTCAAAACGATCTGACCTGGTACTATATTTACTGAATCAATGAAACATCTTCATCAAGCTCCACTTCCCAATTCTAATTTCTTATTAAAGACCAGCAATAAGAAATCCTGATAGCATAACCCCAACTCTAATTTGATTATTTCTTTGCATGACAGACATCCTTGGCCTTATGTTATGTCTTGTAAAAACTTACATCAATTACAATGCTGACTGGCCTAAGAATGCAGATTTTTAAAAAAAAAAATAATGGTAAAGACAAGGTTGCTTAAAAAAAATGTATCAGTTTAAGTTTTCTTCAGGTGACAGTGCATGAATAGATATGCAATTGCATTGTAATACCTGGGTAATACCATTGATTCCTGTGCTGTATAACTACATGGAAATGGCTTTGTGATGCAATAACAGGGTAACACTGTGGCCTTTCCTTGTAATAACACACGTGCACCGCCAGCTGTTACACAGTTACTATTCATGCTAATTCCTCTGTCTATATTTCTATACTGGTCAGAAATTCATGTTTGTCTTGATATTGAAAATAAAGGCTTGTTGATATCAGAAAGCACACACTCGCCCAGCCTAACCAAGCAGCAACATCATTACTGACGCACTGTACGCATACACAATAGGTACAAAACCAAAATTATCTTCCAATTACCACAGCTGTCATTAACGCGCACAGAATTTGTATGCTTGCTTCATTCAGGGTGCATCACTAGTAATTATAGGAAGCTATAATTATTTACCTGTAGCTGGGATTTAATCAGCTGACCCATCTACAGATTCACCATGACGGGAATTTAATGAACTTTTCCGAACACACAACACAGATACTTTGCAATTCACGTATTGTTATTTGATTTAATTCTGGTTACAGAAATACTTTTTTTTTTTTTTAATATAAGTCGGTGTGTTTTAAGATCTTGTCTTGTCTTCACACCATTCCTTCTTCAGGAAATGATCTTCTAGTCTTATAAATATGAATTTTCATGAAGTTCTTTTGAAGACTGAAGGGAGTCATTGCGAAAGAGCGGCAGGCTTTCTCAGTAAAGATTTTCCATGCAAACACTGTAAACCCACGGCATGCCATGTGTACTGGCACAGCCAGACAGTTACATGCACAAGGGTTCAAAATGACTGCTACCACTTAAAGAAAATGATGAGAATATGTGTGGAGGGCAACTGGACATGTAAGAGCTATTATTTTGCAATGAAGAACATTTGCTTCATTGGAATAGTGCTCATGTATTCCAAAATGAAATGATTAGAGCACTTTATTATTTACTGAAGAACCTCTATAATCATTTTGGGGATTTCTTTTGTTCAGCCAAATACCATTTTAATTACAATTCCCATGGGAACAAGGCTCCCGCTTGTCATTTCCAATTTAAAGTCTGACAGTGTAACTAGGGCACTCATTAAAAGCAGTATATTTTTAAAATTGCCTTTCAATTATCTCACAAACCTACTGCACTGCTCCTTGAGATTATATATATATATATATATATATATATATATATATATATATATTATATATATATATATATATATATATATATATATATATATATATATATATATATATATATATATATATTAATACTGTATATACACATTACCAAGCATGTAACGTTAAACCACCATCGGCAGGCTTTATAGAAAGTGATTTTTCATAGTATTAGCAGTTTGTCCATGCAGGCACAATGTCCGTGCACATACAATGCATTTACTGAGCTTTACCACGGTTTACCGTTTACCACAGTTTTTACCCCTCCTTGCTTCCATACCTTTTTGGTTTTTTTTTTACCATGTCTTACTAAACATTATTTGCTATGGCATACTGCAGCACATTTTTAAGGACAACATTTATATGGCAAATAACATACCTCTATTCATTCGCTTCAATATTCAACAAACGCCAGCACCCTACCATGAAATTCACCAAGCATGTTCAGTAGGAAATGGTTTCCTTTTAAACACACTGAATCATAAGCTGCTGTCACTGGTTCATTTGTTTTACCCCTTGCTATCAGTTGATACGTCCTGTGTAGGGAGTCTCTAGTTGTATCAGAGAAGTCCTCTCAGGCAGTGGTTCTGACTGCTCATGCATGATTGATTAGATATTTAGATTATTCCATGAACAAGGATCACGTCTACTCTGCCTTCCCTCATTAACAGTTTTTGATACATTATTGATTCCACACCATCCTATCCGTTTGCTTAATTGCAGTCCGTTTCCTTATATACACTCAGCCTTTATACCTGCTCAATGAACTATTGACACCCATCCGTCTAATTGCTAAATACAATCCTTACCTGCTGAGTAAAAAAAGATGACCTCTGACCGAAAGCGGTCTGTCACTTTGAGTATGGATATATCCCCCCATGCACCCGCACGTGCATTCACAAACATCCTGCCGCAAAACAGGGTGGCATACAAACTGGCAGAAAGGAGCAACACGATTTAAACCCAGAGAAAGGTGAGGACTCACTCTAAAGAATTCTTTGGTGGAGCCCGAGTCCAGGGTCCCGTACGCGATATCGGTTTGTTTGGCCAGATCTTCTGCGCTTTCAATGGGGGACACCATCCTCTCCACAGTGAGGAAAGCAGCAAGATTGGCGGTGTAGGATGAAATGATGATGAGGGTGAAGAACCACCACACACCTCCAACAATTCGTCCTGACAGGGATCTAAATTTATAAAAAACAAACAGAAAAACAAAACATTACTAATAAATATTATTAATGTTATTGTTCCATTTGAATGTAACAGAAGCATTGCAGAACAACGAATCGTCCTATAAACTACTGTACTTAACAAACCAAACCCTAAACTCCCTGACGGCTAAAATACCAAATGAGCTGTTGCCATGTGGTCACAATATCGATAAGGGGTTAAAGTTCAACTGGACAGCTTATTGTATACAGGTTCAGCTGGTGTTAAGTCACATGAATAAAGGGATGTGCTTGGCTAAAGAATACCCAGTGGTATTAATAAAATAAGCTCTATGAATTTTACGCCTTGATAAATCTTATTACATGTCATCTATTTTAAGAGCAAAAGTCATAAATCAAAGTCGAGTCAATGCACTGCAGAGGAAAGCTGCAAACCCTTTCACTTATGTGAGAGCGGTCATCTGTCCTTAACATCAATCAAGACAAAGCACTGGAACTGTTTACTCATAGCATGTACAGTGCTCAAAGCCAGACTAAGCAGGGGATCAACACAAGGGATCTGGTTCAGATAAATGGTAATGCAGGTTTTTTTTTTTTTTTTTTTTTTTTTACAGTTTACAACAATAAGCGATTAGACTGACTAAATAAAATAATCAATAAGTAATAAGCAAGCAAACTTTAATGTGGGAATATATATAAAAAATATATGCATACCTTTAGATGAAATGCATCGCGGAGCATGTGATGACGTAATGGTTATACAGTATTGAAAGAAAAGAAGAGCATGAGTGTGGCTAATGACACATGCTTCACTCTACTGGATGGAACATGTGATTCCTGTGTAGGTTTTAGCTTCACTCTACTGGATGGATCATGTGATTCCAGTGTAGGTTTTAGCTTCACTGTACTGGATGGAACATGTGATTCCTGTGTAGGTTTTAGCTTCACTCTACTGGATGGATCATGTGATTCCTGTGTAGGTTTTAGCTTCACTGTACTGGATGGAACATGTGATTCCTGTGTAGGTTTTAGCTTCACTCTACTGGATGGATCATGTGATTCCTGTGTAGGTTTTAGCTTCACTCTACTGGATGGATCATGTGATTCCTGTGTAGGTTTTAGCTTCACTCTACTGGATGGATCATGTGATTCCTGTGTAGGTTTTAGCTTCACTCTACTGGATGGAACATGTGATTCCTGTGTAGGTTTTAGCTTCACTCTACTGGATGGAACATGTGATTCCTGTGTAGGTTTTAGCTTCACTCTACTGGATGGATCATGTGATTCCTGTGTAGGTTTTAGCTTCACTCTACTGGATGGATCATGTGATTCCTGTGTAGGTTTTAGCAGGAATCTTTCCATTCCGTGTCAGTGTTGTCAAACATCATTCTGACAGGCCCTTTTGGGTGTAATTGTTAAGAACAAAATTGACGGTCTGCAAAAGCGATCTTGAAAAAGAACCGTTGTTGGGAGAAGCTGGATGACAGCAGGCTCCCTGTTAGCATTGCAATTTGATTCCTCCGTCTCCAGCAATAGCTTTATGTTCCATGCAAGGTGGGTATTTTGTATGAGTTAGAGCTGAAATGAATACCAGGTAGGTCCAAGATCTGAACTGCAGTTTCTCACAATTTTAAGTTAACCGCTGTCCATAATGGATACCTCAGTGCAGTAAGTGCTTTTCACAACAAAAAAGAATATATCAAAATGGCTCCCTCCTCACGCTCAGCAAATTTGTCAATTGTAGCTGAAGTTTCTACACAAAATGTCAAATCTAATAAAAAAAAGGTCATGTAGCATTATCACATTTTATTTTTAGTCTCAATACTCTGTGAATTAAAAGGATTATTAATACTGCCTTTTTAAAATATAATTCACTTAACGTGTGTCAAAGGGACCACATAGCTAATCAAATATGGAAATATGCACACCCCACATCGCACTATTCCTTAGACTTTAGCAGACTATTTAATTCCATGTTAGGACAGAGCTGGCATATTGTTCTCCTGTTCTTCTTCAGTACAGGTAGAGCTGCATTTGTGTTTGTACCGCACATGAAAGTAAGGCTTGACGTTTTGGTACAGATAAATGGCGGGCGACTGTCAGGATCAACATTTGAGTAATGTCTGGTGGTCATGACAATTAGAGGGCGAGCGAGGTGGTCTGCAGTGATTTGTGATTTTATATTTTTGTGACAGGCTTGAATTTGGATACAATTTACAATGCAGCTGTAGGCATTAGGATGACACACTTGCTGCTACTTCTGCAGTATAGACGATGTTTGGGAGCTAAGCGTTTTGCTATAATGAGGCAATTGTTATAGAGAAGCACTAAATTACAGTTAAACTATTGATAAAACTGAGGAGCTATCCAACTGTAGCCTTCAACAGGGCTTGTTCGATAAAGAGGAGGTTTATAGCGTGGATTCACTGGGTGAAGCCCAAAGAGCATGATATAGATACACTTTCTGCATAATTATAAACATCTTGGATCTGGATTTTTCATCTGTAGCGCTCAGTGTGAATCTATACTGTTTATAGCTGGAACACCGATGCACAGGATCATGCTAGTTAATTGTATTACAGTGTATTTCAAGTGGACCGCATCTTGGTCATACATGACAAATTACATAATTCAGCAATGATCATCTTTCAAAACCCTATTCATACCATGCATTTAGTTAACTCAAGACCAATCACTGACTCTAGGAATGATTGTCGCTGCAGAGCAGCAGCTGCATGCATAAATAAAGAGGTGTATAACAACCTACAAAGGGGCTCTAATTAAGATACAACCTGCAACATAAGAAAACAACAAGTTGAACAATGGCATTTCTTATTAGGAACATTGAGAGTGATGCTGGAGAAAGCAATAACGGTAATGGAAGAAGGGATGGATTGAAAGATGAATCAGCGAAAAAACAAGAAAAGAGAGACAGGACAGGGTTTAAAATGATTGAAAACAAAGTCATTACGATGAGGCAACCCGCTTGAAGGTGCTTCATCAAAATGACTGCTGAGGCTGCTGCAACCGCTCTGCTATGCTCTCAAGCTTCTGAGTCCTCCAATGCAAAAGCACCGCAAATATGTTATATGCACCAAGCTGATGACCGTAAAATGGGATATGCAGCAAAAACACGGTAGCCCTCCAAGTGTTGTAGGAATAAAAATAAAACAAAATGACCCTATGCATTTTACAGTGTCGGCATGGTGTATATAAGTTATTCGTGGATGCAATGCATGGATGCATGCGTGGCGGCTAGATGATGAAGCTCTTGCATTTGAATGGGGGGAAGAGAAATAAAAGAATGGAGTGGAAAAAAATAACATATATGCACCATAATCAGCTAATGACCATAAAATGCAAAAAGGTGGATGGATGTAATGGGTAACCAACCTTGGTGAAATATCGCATCCTTGCTGCATAAAGGCCCCCAGAGAAAACCAGAGGCTATTAAAAATCCCAAAGTCGTTTGGCGGGTCCGGTGGGGTCTGGGGGTCACGCGCTTCATCATTGTCATCCAAATGCCACTCATAAGGGCTGAATCGGCTGACCAGGAAGAGCACCACACTGACTCCGATATAGGCAAACACTATACACATCCAAATTTCATAGGCCAATGGGTCCAGGAAGGAGAACACTCCAGGTTTGGACTTTTGAGGCTTCTTTATCATAATGGAGATCCCCAAGCTCATAAAGGGTTTAGAAAAGTCAATCATTTCTTCTCGTACCAGTGTTATAGTAAGCGGTGCAACAGCTATATCTGCTCTCTGGAAACGGGAAAACGTTTTGTATTAGTGTTCAGACTTTAAGCAATGTTTTAGCAGTACATTATTTGGCTAAGCTGTATAACAAAGCCTGGCTGGCCATGGTGGAAATCATGAATGGGCACTGTTAGCAAAGAAAATAAGAGCACCTACTGTATTTGTTTGCATTTTGAAGCAAAGTAACACATAGTTTGCTTAGCACTAAAGGACAGGTAACGGACAGGAAGTATCACTCCTTAGCAAGTCTATGCTGTGCAGTCTTTAGGCCTGTCAGAGCTAAGACTGGTAATATGGTTCTCTTCACATGTAATGGTACCTCGGATAATGTCTGAATACTATCCAATAAAGTCTGTCTGAGATCGCCAAACCTCAATTAATTTTGAAATGCCACCTAATGGTAGAAAAAGTAATTACAAGCCTTTTGTGCTTTTTACTCTTTTTTTCTCCTACAGAACTCTTTCAACCAGAAAGAGATCTATTAGAAGTAACAGCCGTTCACATCAGCAGCCAGGAAACGTGATCTGTGGAGCTCCTAATGACGAAATTGCAGGTTTACCTGCAGCTTTTCAAAAGTAAGCCTCATACGTTGCTCCTTATGATTCAACACATTAACCTGCAACAGTTTTTTCTAACAAACTGCAGGAAATCTATCCCGATCAATCATTACCTATGAGATGACATTGATCTGTAAAAGCTCTTGCATTTACAGTACAATGTTCTGCACAGATTATTGGCAGATTGCATTAATTAAGCTGGCTTTAAATACATAATTGTGCATTGAAATAATTAGCGGTTGCATATTTAAAATAGACTTCTCCAAATGTAAATGTGTTAAAGGTCTATATTGATAAGGAGAAATACAGCCGCTACACTTCAAATTCCAAAGATTGTTAGCACTTTGGTAAAATTGCATTTTTAATGAAAGAAACCTTATCCTCGCTACAGTCGTCATTGTCGTCTCAAAAATGACATTTGACGAGTGTATCTCAGCCACAGAAAAGGTGATTAACAAGCAGGTGAGACGGAATCATAGGAGGAACAAGACAATACTGAAAATAAGGTTTTGTAAATCAGATCCCCATTTTCTCTTGTTCAGGCTGTGCTTTTATATCACAGGTTAACTTTGAAAAAGGCAAAGAGCTATTTAGCAATTAAGTGAGCTATATAACTGAACGTGGCTTAGCAATTTTCTCCACTTAATAAAACAGCCTTTAAACAGCCCTTTGTATCGAAGGTGTATTTGCATATAAATGACTAACTAATGGTCAGAATGATTTATTGATCATGTAAAAATGTGCTGCTAAGCTAGTATAGGTGAACTGAATAACTGCAGATCTTTTAGCATTATCCCTCCAAACACACAAGGGGATGTAATCACACAGCGGTTCAACATTTTAACATTCGCCTGTATGTATAAAACCCTGAACTGCCATGTGAATGTGTGTTGTGAACCTTGTATAGAAAGCCCGGATAGAGTGATTTGCTGAATATAGCACATTCTTTAAATTCTTGTGTGGCTGAAGGCTGCTAGTCTTTGTTGCAATGCTGCTGTTAAGCAGAGGCACAAAGACAGCAGAGTACAAAGACTATATTGTGTGTAATGGAACATTAGTGCCGTAGTCCTCTTACGTCTGCATCTCTTACAGATCTTGTCCTTCGAATTAAATCCACCTCCTGTTTGTTAGCAGACTCTTTATCAATATTAATTCTTTTGGATCTTAGTGCTGCATTTGACACTGTAAATCATGAGATTCTTCTTAACAGATTAGAGTGTTTATTTGGTATCTCTGGCACTGCTCTTAAGTAGTTTAACTCTTATCTAACAGGGTGCCAACAATTCATCTCGCATTCAAGTAAGAACTACAGACTTAAGCCTAGCAAAACAAACATGCAAGTTAGAAACTAAATGGATTAAATAGAAACTGCCTGAAATCAAATTTCATATTAAGTTACATAAGAACACTGGAGCAGACTGTGTCAAATTGAAGACAAGCTACTGAAAACATTAACAGTTGTGTGTTTACTTAACCTCTGCAGAGCTTTCCTTTAAGAATATTTCAAATACCGATAAATAACATCTGATTTCAACAACAAGACCACAAGATGCAATAGCAATATTAACAATCATTACATGTGCTCTCCGGCAGTGCGTGTGACAGTAACACACAGCGCTAATGCAGTCAATAAATACACTTTTAAAGGACAACTGAGCGCAGTGTCATTTATGGGTCAGCCAAAATGAGGTACATATACACTTTCCAGTGAGTTTTTTTGGGGTTGCGTGTGAGAGGATTGGTCAACATATTCGTATTTCTCCTGGATAATTCACTTCAAGCCCAGTTTTCTATTTTGAAAGATAATTTACTGCATCAAATCAGGCAATCAGTTCCACTAATGGCTGGAAAACTGGATGGTAAGGTCACCCAACCTTCACACACTGCACCAGAAATGCTGATTTAAAAAATAAAAATTCAGCGAAAGAGGAACTAAGCTGTAGTGTTTCAGGGATGAAAACTGTATCCTGCTTCATTAGGTAAATTCCTTACAAAGATAATCAAAGGGTAACCAAAAATGTCCTTATCACGCTGTTTAAAAATCAAATGTCACTGCTATACAAAACCCGTTTTTGGTACATGCTGTTGAGCACCCTCAGCATGTTTAGCTCCGTCTATTTTTGCTGTTTCTATAGATTTATTTGTTGTTGCTCGTTATCATATTTGAAATGTGCTGTAGCTGTCTGCTTGTGCTGTCCTACCTTGACCCTCTTGGAAAGAAGAGCATGATCTTAGCGTGTACAGTACTCTCCTGGGTAAATCAATAAACAATTCAATAAATAAAGCTAACCTCGTTCCTATCGCTGCAGACACACTGACACAGCATCCCAGCTTGCTATGTTATAAACTGATCAATAAATCTTTGTTAATGATTACGATCACCTGTTTTGGATGGGAAATGATGAGCTAATTACAATCTGGACTTGAAATGACTGAAGTGGGTTACCCTTGTGCAGACTTTGGTAAAGAGATCAAACATACCGTTCAGAAGTATCCAGGAGAGTAACTGGATTGGGATTGAGATATTGATTGATATATCCTGCCGTTTTTTTTTGATCCTCTATGTTAACAACACGCAAATACAATGGTTTGGTAGAAAATTCTCTATACGGTATTGAAATATACCATTGAATAACTGGTTCCATTCTTTGGTACCATCACGTTTTTTAAGTTCCATTAATATATAACTTTGTGTTTATTTATAAACTGTCTCATGATTTCCTACTGTAAGCATCAATTAATAACAGAAAATGTGTCCAGATCAGCAATCCCATCTCTGTTCATGGCAATGCTATCCCTGTTGAATTAGGTTTTCATGTAAGTGCACCATTATTATCAGCACCTACATAGCATTCCCTTTAGTGTATGTTCGGTAACACGTTACACTAGGCGTCTCTAACTACTCTTTAATTACAGTGTAATTGCTTGTGTGCTAGCATGGTAATTCCATTGTAAATACATAGTCTGATGTGAAAAATATGGTGTAATTAGAAAAGGCATTAGCGACTGTAATTAAACAGGTTGTTGCACTGTAACGACACAACCACATGTGTAATAACTATGCTATGAGAGTGTAATGACAGTGCAGGTAGAGTGTTGTAATGTAAAGTGTTGCTGTATATTGTGTATGCTAAGACTATGTTCTAAAGCTCTGTAATTCTGGATTACTGTTGGACTGCTGTCAGTGGAATACTGCTGGAAAACCTGAGACATTGATCCTGTTATAAATTTATCTGATAAATAAATAAAGAAATATGAATACGTTGGTCTTTGCTCCGATGTGGTAAAAGAACACACCCTGCATCTTTGTCAGTAACCGTTGTGTATCCATAGTAACTGCTGTTCTATAAATTAGATGTGACACACTCTACTGCTTAAAGAGATCTGCTGCCCTACACTGAGGCTCTAGTTAGCACAGCTCCACAATACCATGTCTTAAAAAGCTTTTAATACAACAACATGTTTCTGCCTCACAATTATTGATGGAAGGATGCCAAGTTGCTTGATTTTCTCTGTCTCCTGATATATCTTACCACACATCACAAATGAAAAGTCAAAACATGGGTTTATGACTCTTTCACAGGATTGTATTACTCTGCTAAGCGCATTATTATAAACTGTTATTTTTGCTCAGGCTAGTCAAATGAAATGGCTACAGTTTTGGGGTAATGTAGTAATTATGATTTATTACAGGATCTACATTGTACTACAGTACATAAACGGGCGTCTCTTATCTAATAATTGTGAAAAGATATAATATGTAATTCCGATACTTACCCCATATACAAGTTCACCCACCATACCATTCCATATCTTAGTTTCTGAGTCTCTCGCTCCATATTTTCCATCTGCCACAACCGACAGTTTGTATTTTATTCCAACATGCTTCGCAATTTCAGAAGCTAAATCGACACAGTAGCCTTCGTATCTTTCATTCCCTTCCAGCTGCTCGTAGTTTTTCTTCAGCATCACATAAGGAGCTTCCTAAACATGTGGAAAGGGGAATTAAACACATGCTATAAATAATGTGCCGTTACTCACACGCAGTGTGTGTGTGTGTGTGTGTGTGTGCGTGCGTGCATACCTGACAATATCACTGTTTAAACTTGATCACCAGGAAATTTTATTAAGCTGCATCATCTTGCAAGAATGTCCCAGTGGGAGCTGGCAACATAACTAAATCCAAATAAGAACGCCATCCCTCCCTGTAATACCCTACATTCCAAATGCTTGTTCATTTATCAGTATCAAAAGAATGTAGGTGAATGTACCATGATGGTAGTGACTATGATCGTTCGATTTTCCATAGAAGAGGAGTCGTTGGTGACCTGCTGATCCATGATGTACACGAATCTCTCGTATTCGTTCCAATAGCCCACCTGAAAGAAACCCAAGCATTATGATCTGATTGTCTCCCTGCTACACGCTCAAGATCAATACCTTTCCTCGAATGAGGGTGGTTGAACTCAATCGAGTGTATCCTTACGAGACAGGCCGCGCAATAGCAATAGATAAAACATCAACACCCACAGTTCAAAAAGACACAACAATGCCTTAACGTTTCCACAAGAAAAGGCATGCTTTATAACCTGCACAAAGAAAAAAAAGGCTTGGATGAAATGCAGTTTTTCCCTTTGTTTTTTCAACACTTAACATACACTTTATCAAGACCTATAAAACACTCAATAGTGCGAAATTTAGAAATACTAAAAGAAACATTGAGGTCATTAAAAAATGTATTCAACTACTTTAAAAAAAAAAAACCCTTAACATGCTTTTTAAATGGGCTGACCTTGTGTGATGCCTCATGCTGACACTGTGCCTTGCAGACATACATGAAATAAAGTCAGCACAACTGGATGAACAGCAACCTCATCACGCCGCAAGAGGGATTCTTCTCTGCACTGCCCGTCCCTGCTGAGGTGTCCCTGTTGTTCTCTACAGTCCCAGCTCTTATGTTAAAAAGCTCTAAAGCCCTAATTTCTATTTTTACACGTTGCCATGGAAGCAGTGTCTCAAACCTCAGACCATTCCTATAGCCGTTGAGGAGTCTGGATTTGAGCCGAGCACCCTGATCCACTTGTACAAGCTGAATACAAACCCACCACAAGAGTTTGCTCAGCATGTGTGACAGCTGCAGCTTCCGGGCACAGTTTGTTATTCATGGTCTTCACTGAACAGTGGGGAGCAGCCTGAGCTGGAGATTCTCACAGTGTAGGGGTGACTGTCAGTACTGGGACGTTAGCTGATTATGCTGAAATATTTTCTTAATTACTAGTGGAAAGCATATGGTCCCGACAATATAAACCAGTGTGTCTTTGCTCCATGTAATCAGTTATTATAAACCTGCTCTGACTTGCAGATGAACTTATTCCGGGGCTGTATATATATAGAATCAATCTCCAGACAGCGTAGCCATACATCGGTTCACTTCAGAATTTGAATATAGTTACCTGAAGAATGACATCACCAAGGGTCAGCCAGTTTACCCTGGAGTTTAGCCTTTCATTTCCACTTCCACTGGACTCAATCACAGGAATAACTTGGCTAGGCTAGTGGGAATGGGGAATCAAACCCACATCTACCTTCTGTAGTTTCTCAAAGCGTTAAATAAACCACATCTATGTGTTCCATTAAAAAGTATGTTCATTACTGTAAACATTCCAAACATGGTTCTGCAATGAAACACATCAAAGGAATATTCCAAATATGGTTCTGCAATGACACACATCAAATGATAACCCATTTCAATACAGATCCTGGGGATTTCCTATATGTACTCAAAGCAGCACAGACGAACCTTTCGGGAACCGCCAGCTTTCATTTCGTACACATCGATGGTGTAGTTTGATCTCCGACCAAAGGTGTCAAACTGGATGTTTCCTGTCATGCCCTGAACCTGGACCTGAAATGCAAGAACGCAAACAAACCACAACGAATGAAGAGACACCTTAATGGCAAACGTTATCCTGTGTCTCAGTATTAATAGTCATGCTGGAATCAAACCTACCAGGAAGCAGAAGATTATCTGTAATGCTTGCATATCACAAATTATTATATTTATTATTAATTGTAATAATAATAATAATAATAATAATAATAATAATAATAATAATAACCAAATGATTCAGAACAATGAAGGTGGGGAGCAGTGATAATGTCATATAAGGATTTTAAAGCCGTTGATAGCACGAATTGGAGCAGCACGTTCCCTCCTACCATTTTCAGAGCTCTCTCAATGTCAATGCCTTGGCTCCAGGGTACAGCAGGGTTGGCTAAGCAGTCTCCAGTGCTGCCCCTTCTCGACACGTCCACCCGCTGCCGTCTCAGGTACCGAAAGGCTTCAGCGATCACGAGTATGGCATCGTGGGTCAGAGCAGACGTGTACTGAAACACAGAGCACAGGGTGGCATAGCAGTCACGCATTCTCAAGCACACACTGGGGTTGCACTGTAGTAATCAGTAGTTGGAATTTGTATAATGTGTCTTTATATATATATATATATATATATATATATATATATATATATATATATATATATATATATATATATATATATATATATATATATAAATCAAGTTTTGGGTTTCAGCTCATTTTGTTGCTCTTAAAAAAATAATTTACTGAACCACTTTGGTTTGAAGTTTTTTTAATGAAATATTCATCATACATAAAGCTTGAAAGAGAGGCGAAATGTACTTTGATGTGAGTCAACAAAGCCGCTGGCAAAAATTATGAAAGTGATGTTTTAAAAGTGCCTGCACTTTCTTTGGCAAGCGTTTCTGATAAACACAGGACTCTCTGTCCTACATGCCGCAGTGTGCCCTACATAGCTGTCAGAGAATAGCTTTTCAAACAATAACACATGTAATCATTATAAAGTCAATAGATTCCTGTGTCAGCTCTGTGACTAGAATTAATTTGCTGTGGTCTCTCTAGGTGGAGATGCCAACAATCCACAGCAGAGAAATATAAATGTTTGATTAAGTCACAGTCATGCATTCATTCAGTTGGGTTCAGATTCAGTTAAAGAAAATGCACAATATATTGAAAGCACCAATCACTCTGGTACGTTACCACATATTCAATTCAGTAGAATAACCCCACCTCACTGACTTGAGTGACTGGGACAGTGACATGTTAAGTTTTAAAACTCCATGTGCCATAGACTGCTTGCAATTGGTGAGTTCAAGCAGCATGCTTGCATGATGTCAATGAAACACGGACGGTATTGAAGCACAGTTTTTCCTTTTGAAGATGCCATTACTAAATTTCTAAGGCATATGAAATATTAACAGCACTTGATAAGAGATGAATTGTCCTTCTGGGCGGGACAAACAAAACTGTTATGAAAGTTATCATAAAGCAGATATGAATAAGACGAACGATACACGCTCCAAATTTGAGCAAATGGTCAAACAAAAGTGTTATTTTAATGACTTTGTTAAGCTTGATTTGAGATATCAGCAATACCTAGTTTCTGGAATATTAACAAGTCTCATGAATCTGTATTAAAGTGATACATCCTCAGTTACAGGGAGTTCATACCCCTAACAAAACAATACAACCTTCTGTGCAGTGGAACACGCCAGCACACCAATAAACAGTATGCGAAACATTATAAAGAGCTGTATTAAAATGTAATATGTTGGCTTTTAACTCAATTGTGCTAATATCATGAGCATACATTTGCATAATATGAATCCCTTTTTAAAATGCATCAGAAATGGTCTATCAAAGAATGGGTGACCTATTTCATAATGCCTTAATTAGCCTAGGTCTTATTTTCAGCTCGATACATTGGAGGCAAGGAAGCATGATTAAATAACTGCATTTTAAACTGTTAGAAGCCAATATTAATTTCAGAAAGAAACGAAACAAAGTATCAGTTCCTTAAAGGTAGTGGAGAGGCTTTCTGGAACGCATGTCAGTGTTTGTGTTAGACCTGCCGTGACTGATGTCAACTAAACACACTGCGGTCAGACAGGATCTCGACATCAGGAGACAGAATGGGGTTATTATTATTACTAATGTGATGAATGGCTCTAAAATGGCTCGGGGTCAAAACTGGCATTTAACAACTAGAATAAAATAACTGGCATTGCTAATTCTTTAACTATTGCTGTATACACATAGTTGGCAATGTAGGGCACGGGAACTATACCTGGGTATTGTCTTCACGTGCATCATTTAAGTAGTATTAATTGCATGATAAGTAGACACAAACTCCAGCATTTAGTATTAGATACTAAAAATGTGAATATGAGGTCAAAATGACTTTTAATACACCCAGGCTTCTTTATAAGTTGTAGCCTGTGCAACACAAACCATGCTTGAAATAAGGTAATATGTTGAATGATAACACCCACAAACAGACCAACAAAAATACAAGCCAATTCTACCCGTATTTAATACACACATCACACTGTGTGACCTGTTACATAACAACATTAACACCTCTTACATGTTACTGTGCAAATCACTATAAATGAATACTGAATGGTGGTTTGAATTTTCTAGTTTATTCCACACCTGCTTAATGCACTATAATATTAGAGATCTTGGTAGAATCTTTCTAAAGTGGTGTCAAAAGAACTATCTCAATTTCCACCTATTTCTTTTTCAACTTGCAAATGCATGAGCATGCAAAAAAAGTGTTAAAGGTTGACACAAATTGATTCAATTAAACACTGAGATTTAGGTCTCTAGATCATTTTATTTCCTAATTAGAAACGCAGTACATGCATTTTAGCAAGCTTTTTGTCTGGTAAATAAATATTCTAGAATTGCTTAGGTAACGAGAGATAGATGTTATTTAAAATTGTGTTAAGTTGTTTATATTAATGCCCTGCTTACTCCAGCTACACTGTGTTCATAGAACAGGGCACACACATTTCCCCATCTTCGTATACAGACACCACATAGGTAATAGACTCTAGCCTGATTTGCAAGGCAGTGAGTATTCATTACTTTTTCATTGACTGACCTGAGAGACTTGAGTTTTAGTTTATTATCTGCTATTTCTAGGCACAGACATTACAGTTTTACAAAAACAATCAAACCAAATGCTGCTGAGGTTTAGTGCATGGTGCTTACATAAAGTAATTGTACAATAATTGCACATTGAGATTTCAGTGCAAATTAAATCAATGTCGAAATCAATGAAACATGCATTACTGGGTCGCCAACGATATTGAAATTCCTTGACTTCTCAAGACAGGGCCAGCTTATTCTTCAGGGTTTTGAAAACCACATAATTTATGGGTTGACCATAATGGCGTGTGATCGTTTAGTATGAGAGACCATTGAAACAGCTTTTGTTTTTATCTCTTTACCTATATTATCTCCTCTCACTTATCCAGATATGTTTTAGCGCACAGAATATTGTTTTCTTTTCACACATTATTTTTTTATAAAAACCCCCTCAACTTCTCTGTGTGTGTGATGATAACTAGAGGCGATGTATGCAATAATAAAAAGTGCCGGCAGCTTTAAGACTTGAACCTATTTTCTATGAAGTCGTATTGACTATTTATTTTTGTTAAGGATGACATATGGCACTGCAAAAGGCCAAGGCGGAGGACATAACCTTTTCGGGAGCAATTCCCTTGCACTATGATAAAAGGCTTACCTTCAGCGGAGTGTTTTTCGCTTCAGGGAATTCTCTTTCATCCAGGCGGACCCAGCGCTGCATGAACTGCTGTACGATTGGGTTTTCAGGGTTGATAATCTGAAACCCTGTTATATTTGATCCGCCTTGCAGGACCCTCTCCATGCTAACATTTGAGAAGCCCTGGAATGAGCAAGAACATTAAAAACGACACGACAGAGGAGAGCATTAGAAAACAGAACATTGTGCTCAATTACTTTGCAGCACGGGGACTAGAATGCAGTATGTGTCACCACGCTAAGGCACATTCTGTGAAATTTCCTGAAGGCGATGTAATGTGGCAAATAGAACTAGCACTTGGGATTGTTTAACAGCTCTACCCTCTGCACCCTGTACAGAAACACGCAACCTTATTACATGCCTTTGCTTCTCATCATGCATGATAACATTTTATTTCACAGCATGCTTTTGCTAATTCCTTTATAAGGCCTTCTACTGGTCTCTTATACAAAGGTGACGCCCATGCTACACAAAATATCAGAACTGTGCATAATGTCATTAATTAAAGTGTTCCACCCACTTGGCTAAAGTGTATTAATATTTGAATGCATATGGGGAATATTTATGTGCCCTGATTGTATGCCAGCAGATAACACTTACCAGGTTAGCCAGAACATAATGGTAACCTCGGCTGTGTTTACCAAGGACTACAACCTGCAGAGAGAAAAAAAAAAGAAAAACACAACTTGACATTCAACTCACTTGAAATGTTGAGTTTTCTTATTTCACTTACTGTACCCTGTGAAACATTCTTGGTGAATCACACAGTGTACTGCAATAGTGAGTTGCAACTGCAATGGTAATTTCTGAGCACCTATGAATGCAGCTGCTATTGTGAGTGTGATTGCTCTGCAAGGATGCCTGTGGGCGGCTCTTTGTGCTGAAGCAGTTTCTAAATGGGGAAAATGTTAAAAGCAAAATTATTATGTACTCTCTCTATTACACTGTAGCTCCCTGGTGTATCAACACTTCAAATGAAAATCACAGTTTAAACATCATATACAAAATACACCAGTGGGTGAAAAAATCAGCATTGACCTTACACAGCAGCCATTACTAGATTTTTTATAACATACAGTTAAATAAGAATAATTAAACAACACAGCTAATTTTTATTTCCATTTGGCTGCTGCTCGGTGGTGGGAGAGCCGTCTCCCTGTACAGTGAATTATGCTTCCATTCATTTTTCTCGATCTCATTAACATGCATTTTGATGAACGATTTCCACTTATTTAGTCATTGAGACAGGAAGTGATGTACATGACCTGCGACAATTAAACTTTTTAACGAGAAATGCGTTCATTAATGACCTTGTCGACTCAATTTCAAAGCATTAACGGATTGATTTAATTAACACGTTTCGTTTGAAAATCACGTGCTACTAAAGCTCTCGTTACTATACCACGAGTTCGATACAGTAACACTGTTTTTTTTAAAATCCTACCCTATATCTCTTGCTACCGTCGCATAAAATATCAGGGAAATTAAGCATATTGAGGCAAAATGCAATGGGCATACACCAGAGACTCAGTAAGGTTGCTGCCTAATAACATTGCCACTACCCGAGTGCTTTTTTACCATAGCAAACAATCTGTAATGTCGGGCATGTAATTGTGTTTTAGTTGCTTTATTTCCAGAGGTTTGGCTTGGGATGCACTTAGATTGGCTGGGGTTGTACTCTCTGTGCTGGTTCAAAGTAGATTCATATATTGTTTACCTGGATAATACGGAATGTCCTATTTCCCCAGCAAGATACCACTGGGATCCTATTGTACTGCTAGAGTGTTACCCTTGAATAAACCCTAGCAGAACTATTAGCAGACCCCAGCATTGCCCGCAATGGCAATACAGTGGACAGGGATCAGACATGGCAAACCTGTGATGCTAATGTTGAGATGGAAACGTTCTACCTAAGGCTCGTACCTTTGCATGCTGCCTTTGTGCAAAGCATTGTTTTGCCATTGTAGTGCCACTGCATTGCCACCGATCATTTGGCATTGAAAGGTCTCAAAGCTGAACAGTCAGGTTTTATTTACCATAATTCTTTAAAAAAAAAAAAAAAACAGCCTTCCCTACAATATAGCTTCTTCTGGCATTCAAATGTCATTACTGGCTGTCCCTGTGCGGTATGAGTGAATCCACTCCCATCATGAAGTGTAGTGGATTAATGCAGCAGTCTTTACCTCTGAACCCTTCATTTGAATCCACCCCCAGCACAGAGAGAACGAAATGCATCAGCTTCTTGTCTTTCCAAGTCCTTCGGGGGAAAGAAGTCTCAGCCTTTTCTTAATGTGCATGAAAAAATAATTACACCCTAAATCCATCCTTAATACACAGATAGGGCTAAATGGCACAAAGGGAACGCAAAGAATGAGAATTCATAACCTTTCACAGAAAATAAAACCAATTCAGAGTGGGTTTGCTACAGACTGTACTGACTAACAACAATAATATACATGTTTGTATTGCTCTCAAGTGGATACTGCAAATCTTTAACATGGTCTCTTCATAAATATAACGGCTAAGGAAAAATATCTGTAGCTGCAGTGTCTCTACTGTACCTCAGCATTTATGGGATGTATTGTCGCAGAGAATGGTGCATCTTTACAGTTTCACCTGGAGACATAAAGATCCAGACAGGCTTTTAATCTGAATAAATCTAAAATGACATTCCTATTAGCTTCAGTGCTTAAAAAAAAAGTCATTCTAGAATGGAAATATTCACAGCTCTCCAGCATATGAACAGGGGCTCATGGTGAAACAAGACGAGCTGTCAGCGGCTGTGCTGAAAACCTGCTCATTAAAATGTGGCTCTTGAAGGGCTGTTGATTGCATCAATGAGCTGATTCCAATAGGTGAACCACCTGCAGACCTCTACATACATACTGTAGCAGAGCCGCTCACATATATTTAACAAATCAACCGGGTCTTCACCTCAATCCTTCTGTAATGCAATATCTTGTATAGCTACTGACAGGACAATGAGTCCTGCTGCAACCACATACCCTTTCCTCCACATGTTCAATGTCATCCAGTGCAATTCACTCAACCACACCAAGCCTGTTTTAACCTCTGAAGCCTTTTTCAGCAGATAAAAAGAGCACTGGTGATTATTTCATCAGCTGATCTTGCAGCTTCCTAGCAGCACCACTGTGCTGTGCTTAGCATGCTCTAGCTGTCTGGGCGGAGGGTATGATCTTAATGCTTCCAAGTGTAACAGCAATGCCCCTCCTTTCTTGCCTATTGGCCATTTTTATGATCAATCTTGCAATCTGTTTTTGTCGTTGCACGGTTTCAATGTGTTCTTAAACTCTCCTGCAGTTACCGGACTGTCACCTCTCCTTGTGCTGGCAATGTAGCCCAGAGAATGATGGAATGCACAGCAGCTTTGCAATGTATCAAATGCTTTTCCATTTTCTAGAGTGCATGTACAGTCCTATATTCCATTTAAAATGCAATCTCCATACAATTTTTATTTACCAGTTGTTTGACATTCATTTCACCTTGCACATTTCTTTGGCGAATTGTGTTAAAGAGCCTAATGTCACCTTTCTTTGTCTGGATTAGGTCTGTTTAACATCAACATGCTAATCTGGTCTGGTAATCGCCACTTTGTGTATCCGGCTTATTCATTATTTGTATACACAATACAATTCTAAGTGTTGCTAAGTAGGGTGCTAATATGATTTTACAAATCCAATTTCTTTTAAACGGTAGGATAATTTATTGATTTATTTTTTTTACTTGTTTGACATTTGACAGTGTGTTTCCCTAAATGGGTTGATATTTAGAGAGAATGTCAATTACTGAGATGCTCAAACATTTTGTTTCCTGATCAATTCAACCAACAGTCATATTTTTTTTTCTCACTTCATTCCATTGCAATATATTTGTACTCCTCTCTGACAGTTTGGCTTTTGCTTAGCTTCATTACGTCTTTACACAGATGGAGGTATTATCAGGATTGTTTTACTTCATAATTCATAATTAGGGCCAAATGTGAACGCTTACATCTTCTATTGCAGCAAGCCAGGGTTTGAACTGTGGACATGTGGTCATAAAGCCAGAAGCTTCACCTCAGAGACAAAGACGTTCACTAAAGACAGACAGCACATTACAACTGGCAATTAAAGTATTTTGTTCAATAACCACTAAATTGTGGAGTCAGATGAATGGTTTGACTGTAGGCAAAAATGGTAAGACTGCCATGACTGCATTTGAAGGTATGGACAGATTGATGACTGGCATGTCAAATCTAATTAAATACTCCCCAAGGTTTTTTTTTTTTTTTTAAATATTACTCTATTTTTTCTTCTCTAGGTCTAGTGGTTTTTTTTCTTTTTTTCGGAAAATCCTAGCTTAAGCCAATTTCACACATCCCGACACATCATTTGAATCCTGATATCTTCATAATCCTAGAAACATTTCATTAAACTTGACACCTTCCCTATTATACTCCTCCTGTTAATATCCTGCTTCCCAAAATGACCCAGTTACAGCTCGCTTTCCATTCCTTCCTTCCACTGAGCTCTGATGGATTCCAGGCTTCACTGCTGAGCAACCCAACATGGCCTGCTCCTCACATTAATAAAGCATGGCCTGCTCCTCACATTAATAAAGTAGATGGAGGAAGGGAGAACAGGGGTGATATTTTCCCCAGGATTGACTCTTAACCGCTCTATTCAATGTAAATTAACAGCGGTTTATCTAAATAGCAATGTGATTCAGAGCTATATTTTTAGGGTATTAAATACACCTTCTCTCTACTGCATAGCAGGATGCTAGTGCAGCTTTGTGAGCAGTAGGAGAAATGCACCAGCCTAGTGTGACGTTTTTTGGGTCAAAGCAACAATGTGTAGCACACACATGCCATCCCACTCTGCTGCCTACAACAACTGCAGCACCCACAATGCATCTCTCCTTTATCTTTGAGCTGGAGCCTGACATCCATCTCCACCATGCATAGACCCTGAGGGAGCTGATCTCTATTTATTATCTAGGATCATTCCCTTAACCTGTAGTGCTCCCCACACCTTGCTGGGATTGATAGGTAGCCTGTGACGATCCACAGATAAAGAGATTCTAACTGCTTTGCTAATGCAGCCCTGGTGCAGTGGAAGAGCGCACCGCCTGAGTGAGGTGGATGATGGGAAAATATCAGGATTGTTAGAAGTCCTGTAGGTTCTCGTGCAGTCAGGACCTGCCTATTGCTATCCATCACATTTCCCTGCTTTTACTTTCTGGTTCCCCCTGAGACCAGGCACATTAGTCAACATCAGTAGCCCAGCTTTCCAACCTCCCTGCCTGCTCCTGACTCAGCAGAATGGGAGTATTGAGCTCACTGCCTTAAGGAGTAGTAGCTTTCCTCTGAAATGTAACTTCTCTTGTCTGCTTGATGACCCAAGCAATGAGCAGGAGTTCAACAAGCCAAAGCTCCACAGCAACATTAACTCTGTGGCACCATTAACATGAGCTGAATCAATTGTTGCTGTACAGCAGCCCTGCTGCTGGAGGATGTCAAGGAAAAATGGTCCAACTTGCTTTGAAAGCTGCAGCAAAGTGTGTCTCTTGTTTAGCCCAACATGCAAAGAGCACAGTTATCTTAATTTCCTTTCCTTGAGGCTCGGTTGGCTCTGAGGCCATTATCTTATAGTATGCCAATTAACTGCATGTAGCTTCGATAGCTAGCCTTTCTACCTGGCAGACCTGGTGGTGTACCCCAGTGGATTAAATAAGCTTACCTCCAGAAAAGAACACCACAGAAGGAATGGTTGCATAATAGTGATGTATTCATTTATTTCTTTAACAAGGTTGGGGATTTCTGCAAATGAAGCACCCAAAAGCACAACATGAATGTCCACTGGGCAATGGAGTACCCAGCCTCACATCTCAACCTGTCTAGCATAGGCTGGAATCTCCTTTATTAGGGCTTAGGCCATGCCTGTTCAGTATCGACTCTTCAGTAGTAGACTATCAATTGATCTATCAATTAGAACTACAATGTCAGGTATAACAGTTCTGGCTGCTTAAACTAGGCAAAACTGTAGAATTGCCCTGCACCACCTTGTGCACGAGATCTGTTATGGAATTTAGACAAATCTGTAACTGTGAACGATTTTTTCATGTGATTTATCACATCAGAACAATGTCCAGGAAAGACTGACATGAACCCCTTTTCCTAACCAAGTGGTAGTGCATAAGCAGATTGATTGCATTTAAATTAATTTCATTCTGTAACACTGGATGCCCATTTTCCTGCCAGTAATTCTGGCAGAAACCCATTACTGTACATCTAAAGGATGTGTTGTGGCGTTATGCAAATTAAAAAAAAGAAAACAGCCCTCTGTGTCTTCCAGCTCATGTAAAACAATGCCTAGTCGATTTTCTTTCCCAATACCGTAACATTAATTCTTTTTTTCTCTCTCCCCAGTAGCCCTCTTCATAAACAAAGAGGTAGTTACAGGCTGTTCTCCAAAGACCAGACATGGAGAGGAATCATTACCATTCCAGAGGCTCAATAAAAAATCAGGAACAAGTGGCACTCTGCTTGATAGAGCTCTGTCTTTAGGGCTTGCTTCAATGTGCAAAGCTGCATGCTGTTTTAGTTCTTTGCAGGAATCTGTTCTCAAAGAGGTTACACACAGGCCTGACATCACCTTACATATGCGCAGCAGGTCAAAATCAGTACTCTTTTCTTTGTATCTGTATCACACATGGTCTTATGCAATCCAAAGATAAATTCAAAATAGCGTTTGTGACAAAGCGGCAAGCGCTAGGATCTTTAAACTATTTGGTGGAGACAGAGGCAACATCTGCTTTTGTCTGGCAGGCATTTCATTTTTAATTTTCAGCTTGACAAAACACTATGGATATAGGCTACCTCTGTAAGTCTATATCAGTCTTTCATTTATTTTCTATATACAGTATGTCATAATATATGTTTAGGTTTTTATACTGATAAAGGGATAATGTACAAATGTATCTAGGCCTTTTTTCCGGAACCTTGAGAGGATTTGGAAATGCAAGTTCCACATTCCATTCCAAATTAGGGCAAGCCCCTCAGTTGTACCCTACGGCAGAATGCTTTGTGCTCAACTCCCACAAGCTTCTGTAGTTTTGCTGCAAACCGTTCCCGTGGCAAGCATTACAAACTGATCTCTCATCTTAAGCAGCTTGCAGGCCCTCTTTCTGTAGCCACCCATTTATGCCTGCTTGTTCGTTACTGCAAAGATGAGCAGGTTGCTGCCTTAAAGCTGACTGCGACAAAGAAAGCCCAAAGGGGGAGATCCAGGCTACTCTGTAACCTATACATCTTAATTAGGGGCATCAGGGGCTACCTTCTGTGTTGCTGTTTAAACTGATAGGGAAGCATGTCACGATCTATCCTCATCTAATCATTTCTGCTCTTAAAATCCACTTAGAAATGCTGCCAAATACAAAAGACCACAACCACGTGTGGTTTGTGAATGTGGACCGAAGTTGTTTCAATTGTAAAATAGCAAAAAGCCACCAGAAGGCATTTTTGCAGGCTGTTATTTAGCTATCTTTTGATCGTGTGTTTTTTAAATTTCAGCCCTGTGTTTTCCTACCCGATTTGAAACGGTGAATCTGAATGCTGCTTTAATGCTGCCGATCAGGAAAGAGGATCAACCAACGACCTTCACTCCCGCCGTCACGCCAATCACCTTTTTTCACCAAAGCAACTGAACTCTGTAGGCATCTGCAGACATAGTAGATGAGCTATGACTCCACAGTTCTCCAAAGGGCAAAGGCAAATGTAGCTCTCCCTCTGGGTCTCCAGACATGACTGGTCAGCACAGGATTTGAAACAGCAAGCTCCTGATCGTATGACTCACCCTTCCCTTCAACGCGGCAGTGCCTTTAGCGGAGCAGCTTCTGGAGAAAACTATTTCCAGGCTGTTATGTGGAATCATTGGAAGTTTGGGAAGTGAGATTATACTCATGCTCCACCAAAGGAGAGAAAGATTTTTACTTAAAAACACGAGCGAAAAAAGGTCACCATTAAGGGCTTTCAAGTGAAATCATAACAAGAAAAAAACAAAACCTTTGTGTCCAGACACAGAGACAGATATTCACAGCTTGAAACTTCTGCTAATTAAATGCCCACTGAGGAGATGAAGAATACAGGGATTAATGGCCCTTAAATGCCAGGTCAGTTAGATGGTTAACTGGAGCAGGAGAATAAATGCTGGCATAATTAGCTGGAACCTGTCTCTCGTGAAAGACTCCTCTACACACACTGTATAGGCAATAGCTGTTAATGCAGTCTGTAGTAAAGACAAAAAAGCAACACACCAAAAAGTATTTGTCTCTGAAGATGACTCCTTAATGAACCTGACAAATACAGCTGCATTGAGACCTGAGAGGTTGTTGTATGAGATGACCCCCCCTCCCCCCTTTGTAATTAATAGCTCTGCACCTCAATTAAGAATACAGTCCGTCTACAAAATGGAAATGTTAAAGTGCTGTAAGTATTTTTCTTTTTAGAACCCCGAAAATTGCAATGGTCCGTGACACATCTTCCTGCAACAATGTTACAATGACAACACACCAAATCGCTTATCAATTCCCAAAGAAGCAAACCGATTAAATTTCAAACTCACACCCATTGACTTTAGTTATGTTTGTAAGAAATAATAACTAACATTTCGTACCAAATACTTTCCTAACATACCTACGAACCTAGAAGCCTTAAAATATCCAAGTGGTTCAGTGGTTCAACATGACTAGGTATCCCATGCCATACCCTCACCACTCTGTGTGTGAAGAAGAATCTCCTTCCCTCTGTCCTAAATCTATCTCCACTTAATTAAACTGTGTCCTCTGGTCCTGGTTTCTGTGCTGCGCTTAAAGTATTGATTCAGGTTATCTATGTCAACTCCTTTTAAGATTTTAAAGATTTTAAAAGGAATTTACCAGGATTATATTAAGTCAGGGAACTGAGATCACTGGAATTGAATTAAATACAATTAATTAACACTGAAAATCATTTTGTGTTTAACAGTCAGCTACAGCTTAAATTAAATTCTCGAAAAACAACTTAAAATAGAACTCATCGTGTAATATTGTTCAGTGGAATGAACCAATATACAGTGTCTAAACTAACACAAACTAACACGGTCCAATTAATTAAGTAATGACCTTCTACTGTAAGCAACAGCACAAAACTGCTTTGCATTAATGGCTCTCATTAAAAAGGAACGGCATTCACATTTCTAGTTTCCAAGATAAGAAAGAAGCTTCGATTCAAGAACAAGGAGAAGGCAGCTGCAGTGTTCTCCTCATCTTCCCACAGCTTTGCTGCAAACACATTAATAAAACATTGCTAATCCATTCATCTTAATTTTATCCTCCAAGGATGCTGTTTTGCATTTTATTTTAATGACAGTGCTGTACTCTAAGTAAAACAAGGTTATGCTACATTTAAAAGCGATTAAAGTTGCAGTGTATTTCAACTGACTGTTATCTGTTTATCTTGCACCCCCGAGCGTAGCCGAAAGCTACAAACAATCAAACAAAAAAAACTAACAAGCAAGTTAACAGCTTGGAAAAGCGTACCTGCTCCAGGATGGCATTTATCCTCTCGACCTCACAGTCTATTAAGTAGTGTTTCTCTTGCCGCCTGTCCATTTCTTCAATGATGCGTCTGAATTCCTGTGGATCGCTTATACTCCCCACTGACCGCGCGGTCACCTGCCAGTTGTTTGCCACAGCTGACTCCATGATTGCTTGTAGAATGGAGAATCCTGGAAACAAAAATGACAGCTCTTAACCTCTGCCTTGGTAACATATGGCAGTAGGGTTGCCTGGAGAATGCCTGGAATTCAGCAGGCTGGACAGCAGGAGATCCTGGTCTTCAGTGGATAACAAGAGGCCGGTTTTTAAAAACTTGTAATCTGGATAACAGTGATCTGGATAACAGTATTTTGTGATTGAGATTACTTTTTTTTTTTTTAAAAATTGCATTTCATAATCGTAATTATTTGTAATATGGATAAACGTAATCCAGAAAAAAATGGATCAAAATGATCCAGATAAAAGTAATCTCGATCACAAAATATAGGATAACAAAATCCGGATCACTTTTATCCAGATTACACATTTTGAAAAACCGGCCCCTGGGCTTTAAAATATCTTACCATTATCAAAAATTATAACTGGTCCCCACTTACAATCTAGCATGTTTAAACTGGTGACTTTCTGCTTCCTGTGCTTCAGGTCACTCCTATAGTGTGGCCTCGACCATGGAAGTGAGAGTCACTTGCAGCACAGGAAGTAATAAGAAACCAGTTCACTTCAACCTGTACAATCTATAGAGGTGAACTTGATCTTCAGATCTTCGGCAGTGTGATTTATTTTAAAGCCTTGGTTGTTATCACTTGTATTTTTGCATGCCACTGAAGTTTGCTTTAACCCTTAATCACTCAGCATTGACCTTATTTTCCCCTTTTAAAAGATTGCATGACACTACAGGAGCAAATGCAATGATCTATAGCAGGGGTCGGCAAAATTCATTTTTTTTATTAAATTCCTTTGCAGGACTGCTCCAACCCAGACCTTCGTTATTTCATTGATCTCCAGCACTACCTTGATGAAGGCACTATCCAGAACAGAAGAGCCAAGGTTAACTCTCTGAACTATAGGAAAACGCTTATCACAAAACCATTGTGTCTGTGACGATGAAAACAAAACCGCGCCCCTTGCCAGCAAACACACTGATGTTAACTTAAGTGACAGATAGAAGTTATTTTCTTCTTTTAAACTAGAACCAATTCAGCTGTACCATTTTTTATTGTTAACTGGCTGCCTTATCTATATGTGCATGTGTTTATGAACTGCATTGCTCTGAGTCAGATACAATTTTTCCTTTCCAATTAAACAGATTTGTGTGGCTCACAGCAGAGCAAAAACAACGTGTTATTCATGCATTGTGGGTAGAATAGTCCAAGTGCTTGTCAAACCAAGAGAGAGCCATGTTCATAATATTGCATTCGATTACATCTAACATCTCCAGCACCACACTTTCACCTCCCAGAGGGATTGCAGAATCCTTCTTTTTAAGAGCAGCGTCGACGGAAAAAAGCTATTTTGTGAAAAATAAATCATGTTTTTTACAGTTGCAACACAGAGAAAGAGGTTTTATGCATTATAAATGACATTCGGAGGCTGGCAAGACAAAGTGGTCCCAGCATATCTACTTGCATGCCTTCAAAAGCATTTAGAGAGGCAAGGAGAACACCCCCGACACCTGCGCTCTACATTATAAGATAAGATAGCACATTATGTATACTGTTCATACTGTACATTAATATATACTCAAGGCTGACCTCTTTAGTAATGTGGTCCATGCAAATAGGAATCCGTGAAACCAGCTGTGTATATTTTAAAACCGATTCCAAACTTTGGTGCAATGCAGAAACTTTACAAGAGATTGAAAGAAAGTACATTTATTAGAGTTTAATACTTCCATGATGATCTTGGAGAAGAGCTTGCAGAGTTTGGTAACCCCCCCCCCCCCCCCCCCCGCATCATATCCCTCATACATTCCATATTCTAATGATCTAAACATCGACAGTGTTCATCCTGCAGCTGTTTGACCCCAGGTGTGATAAACTATTGTTACGCAATGTTATTGCATGTTTCCAAGAATTCCATCCTGACCTCAACGTTCCCTATTTTAATTGTAATCGATTTTCTCCCTGCTTTCCCATTCCAGAGGACTGCCTCTGGAATTAGTAAGATAACGGTTAATACAGACCCAACTGAAATACCTCATGACGCAACCAAAAGACATGCAATTACTGTTAATCAAGCTTTTTCTTTCATTTGTATGAAGCATGAGGGCTGGATTTCTGCTCAGCTTCGCTGAGTCAATCCGCAGCAGTGCAGTGCTCTCCACAGATATGAAAAATTGCTGATACAAAAAATGATAGATATTTCTCCTTGCACAGAAACAGTCACTGGGGATTATGCTAATGCGCTCGGCAGTCTGAATGAAGCCCTGCTACAGTGAGACCTTACTAAAGCACAAACGCATTCACGACCCAGTTTATACTAAACAGCTCTGACTCGACTACGCAGTCCAGTTCTTATCTGCACACTGCTTACATGGCTGGGGCCATTCAAAATAAAACACTTGCTTGATTTCGACACAAATGAGTTTTCCAGGCTCATTCAAGGGCACCCTTCAACATCTTTGACATTTTGCCTGTTTCATTCTCACGTTGTCTGCGGTGTGCTTGTACTATTCTCTCTGACCCACATGGGTTTCACTACTCCTCCCTCTCCATGTACCCCTGTCTCCTCTACAGGGCTACAGCAGAGTATCTGAGCTCTTTAAATGACTGTCAACTTTCAAATAGAAACAGACTGGGATATTAGGGGAGGCCAGAGACCGTTTTGATTTGAGTATGATCATTTTGATCATTATCTAAAGCTATTGAACACCACTAATGCTAGGAAAAGTTTACTGGAGGGAGGTTTGCCAAGCTCTGTTGAAACATCACATTCAGGTTTTAGTTTATGTTTCTCTAGAAGCTGATGCCAGTGGATAATATCTGTACCTATACCATAGAAATCAACTGTTCAAGGAAATCACAAACAGTCAAACAGCGTGAGAAAAAAGAAATCAATCCACAGGGACTGTGAGATCAAAACCGACTTGAACTTTGACTTTAAAGGGCCTGTAATCAATCCAGCTGGTTTGTTGACCAAAATAAAAATGGTTCCTCGCTTGCACTGTTTGCTGCATGTTTGTATTTTCCACAGAGGCTTTTTATAAACTAAAAGTCAAAGGACTCTCCCTGTCATGTGACCTTCCAGCGTGAGTGGAGCAATCAATGCAGTTCTGGTGATTGAAATCAATCCTTTTCCCAACCCCCGACAATACTATTGAGGAAGAACCACATTGATTCCACAATGTCTGCTCATCAGTACAGACTGGGTATTCAAATCAATCGTGTTCCTAGTGTAAGCTGCACTTTGTGCCAGACAACAGATTTTTTACTCTGAAGTAATTAATGCCCTTCCTTAATTGCATCATGCATAATGTACATACTGCTTCGATCTTAAAAAAAAAACACACACACAAAAAACCTTATACTATCTAGATAATTGTTAAGGCTTCTTTTGTGCTTGAAGTCATACATATGCTTAGACAGTACTTACTCTACATGCAAATAATGCTGCTCAAAATCAACAGCAAAATGAGAAAACCTTGCTGCAGGCTAAATGTTGTTTACCTTGCACTGGTCTCTGCCAGTAATGTGTATGCAGCACTGTTTTATTTAAATATACATGGACAGGACATGCTGTGTCCTGGAGAGAAATCTAAAATTCTATGTGCTTGTAAATCTTATATTGTTGTATATAATTACCAATATGAAATAATCTGTTGATCATCAACAATTTCACATTTGTGTTTACACTTGTGATCTTGTAAATAATTTGCCAATTAAACACTCGACAGTTCCTCGCCAATTTAGATTAAATCTGTATTAATAACAATATACAGCAAGACATGAATATGCATCTGAAATTCAGGAACTCGCCTTAGCTGTCAGTTTTCATTTTAAACCACACAGACACAGTGCAGAACCTCTCTGAACACAGACACAGGCTGCTGAGGGTACATTCTGAATTTCTGCATGTACAACAGCTGGATGTTTTTTGATGCTGTTTTATGAATAAGGCAAAGATGGTTAAGCTGTATATTTGTCCTTTGTACCTTATCTGAGACTGCTCATTGACACAAAATAAGACTATAGAATTACTTGATGCCTTTCCGATAGCGGTTAAATTTACTGCAATCCACGGACCACACATTATTGGAGAGATTTCGAACTAAAAAATGCACTCAACACAATAATCGTCCCCAGAAATGCACTACAGAAAAATCGCGTAGTAACGATAGTGGTCCTTAAAGGGATATAGATACTGTTTAAGGTCATAGCCATGAATTTAAATGAAGTCTAGCCAAGACATCTACTGTACTTAAAAACAGCTTACTAAAATGATTGTGCAGTATGAGTCATTTAAAATGCATGTCATGCATATGAATCTTCAGCTAATACCTAAATGACCCAACTTCTTTGCAAGTGCAAATCTGAGGAGACTGGGAGTCTAATGCTGTCTGCGAGGAGCACACTAGACTGGAGCTGGCATATGCCATCACCAAAAGGTGTGCCTTACATTGGGTACTACCAACAGTGTGGCCCCAGTGCTTTTCTGCATAAAGCAAATTAGCTGAGACCTTTAATGGGATGAGTTAGAGACATGGCAAATGAAAGTGGCTGTGCTCACAACACAGAATGGTGGGTTAATGGCATGTCTTTTTAAAAAGCTCAAAACCAGGGGGCAGGGGACATGGATAGCCCGCAGTCCGATTTATTGACAAGGAAGAATTGCACTTCCATGTGTGCTGATCATCTCTGACATTGGTTTAGCTGCTTTGGGCTATGGAGTGTTCACACAATACCTCTGCACTAAAGATCACACTGCTATAAAAAGAGAAACAACTGTTAAGGCACCCATGGTAAACTACCGTTCATTAAAATGGATTTTTGTGATGACAATGAATATGAAGCAGAAAATGGTGGTAGAAAAAAGCTGCAATGCATGAACTTCTTTTTAGCATTATGAGAACAGCAAATGGCTTTGCTAACTGTGCTTACTGGAAATTCAAGTACACTGAACTTCAGCTCCATGCATCTAAAATGGCTCTGGAAAGGACTGATGCAAATCCCACATCATGATCACTTTTTACAGCTTCCTTCTTAAATGGTTATCCTGATAGTTCTGATCATTTGCATTTAAATGTAGCTATTACACTGAGGGATTAAACAGATGTAATTGAATAATGTGTCTACATTTAATCAAAACTTCAGAGGAGTAGCATGTACCTGTATCCCTTGATGGGTTTATCAAATGTAACACAAATGTTAAGCATTTGTAGGATCCTCATTCAAAATATGAACCCTTCTGCACTGATCGTGTCTGTCTGACTGTCTGCCTATCTGTCTGACTCTGTCTGCCTGCCTGCCTGCCTGCCTGTCTGTCTGTCACACTCTGGTTAACATTTTGACCAACCTTCTCTGAACTTTTATTAGAGGCTCCTATCCTTCTATAGATCTCCCGGCTTGCATTCGGTTAAAACCTGATGATTTTACATGTTGTTTCTAGACAAAAAGCACCACACAATTTGAGATGATTTGGCACATTTTGGGAAGTCACGGCTCAGCCCAAGGAAAGGAATGTATTATTTCCTTGTTCTATTGCAAACTTCAATAGACTACCCAGAGGCTGTTATTTTTTGTAACACATTAGCATGTCCTGAACATGACCTGTGATACAGTGTGGGTCTTTTTGCGGTGGTGTATAATTTAATGGAGTCTATCCTATAATGGATTGAATAGCACCATTAAACAAATAAACATAGCAGGTCTAATGAAAGGCTCAAAGAAAGTCATCCCAAGCTGCTTCTCTGACGCTCTCTGATCCAGTTATAAGAGACCGGTGCTGCAGTCTTGGTTTTGGCATGTTTGCTGTGCATCTGTATTCAATGCCTTTAAATCCAGAGGGATACTGACTTTGTTTTTAAAGCTTGAGAACTGCAAAAGCACGTACAGTGCACAGGGCATTTTAATTAATCCTAAACGTCGGGCATTTAAGCTTTCTGGAATTAACTGGAGCAGTTGTATATCTTATCTAGGGTCTTATACAAGTAATACTCAGAGGATGAAGATAATTAGGAGCCGTCTGTTTTGAACACCCCTGCCATTACCAAACAGTGGAACATAACAAAACTCAAAATATAATTTAGATGAACAATTTCAACGTTGTTATAACAAACATGCAAACAAGTGCAATTAAGTCCCTTCTGGTACCGCAGGTCCAGTATCTACTTGTAAAACCCCCACTTCTGTCAATTCGTTATTGGTTCCATGAAATCTGAAGCATGATGTCTGGGCTCAGCCACCGTTACGCAGTGCACACCTCATCCTAAGAACACCTGCTATTCTGTGTCAACAGCATTGTGTTCTCCGATAGGGTGGTCTTCATTGATGCCATTACTGTGACTGATAGCAAAGCTGCAATGGGTGTACCTTTCCATTATCTGATGAAAAGGTTACTGACAGTGATATAGCAGCCTGCAACAATTATCAATAGAGTGCCTTTTGGTGGCATCCAGACCCATCCTGTAATATAAATGGCCAAACCAAGGAAGACATAAAGATTTTACAATAGTCCTGCAGTATTTCGGGCAGTGGTAATTTCTAAAAGGTACTTATTGACTTGACTAAACTAGATCTTCGCAAACAATGCCCCCAAGTCAAGCAAAGTCTAGACAGAACATGCTATTCCTCTCTGGGACAGCTTTACTGCTGACCCTATTTTTGTTCCTTTGTTTGCTTGTATCTGCACAGTTTCTTTCAGTCATTTTATACACAGATAGATGTTTTTGCATCGACAGGATGATAAAAAGAAGCTAAACAATGGGTTTCTGGTAACTTCAAACTGAAGGACTGAAAGGTCTGGCCTTGTTTTCATGTACATTAGTATTGAAGTAGGTTATTGAACCATGAAACCTGAAGTAGCCTTGGGGTGCATGCAAAATGATCAAAGCTTCTGCTGGTACTAGGAATGTTACCAGCTCAAACCATACAAGAGAAACGGAGTTCAAGAGCTGTGTGCGAATTGACAGAGTTTCTGTTTGTTTGCTGATTTAGCATTCAGGATATCAAGGAAATCCCCATATCTGATCTGTTGTTAGCTCACTTCAGAATCGTAAAGTCAATTTGAAGCTATGAGGGATCATGATGTTTGTGAGATTTTTTCAGTCGCTGAAGGTATTGACCCCACAGTGCAGACTAAGCTAGGTAAGTATGTATCAAGCCTATATAAATGGAATGTTAATCCTTGATCGTGTTCTTTTCAATAAGATGATAAATCGGAAGACAGCGAGCACCTTCTATTCCCTTAATCCAAGCTAGAAAGGTTTAGTAAAGTGAATGTCCGGTTGAAAATGGTTTTAGAAACTAACACGTGAATCTTAAAAATATGTTATGTACTGCATAATCCGCCAGCAAATGCAGCGCAGACACAGAGAAAGCCCCACCTACTGCTCCTTTGTTGCATGCATCTTTTAGTGTACCCCTTGATATAGAGTTTGCATTCAATTAACATTATCTTGCTGCTCAAACATTGATACAGCTTTACATTGCTCAGAGGTAATAGATGTCAAATCAAACAGGTAGGACATTTCTGTTGATGCTGTAAAGAAAACTGCACATATTTATTACAACCAACAATAAAAATACACTACAAGAGAAAAACATTTTACAATTATATTTTGCTCCCTACATACTTTTCCTCTAAATTGTGGTTTCCCCATAGACAAAAAAAATGATTCCGCTTATTAAATTAATCACACATTTCACAACATCTGCTAAGGTACTTGAGCCAATCAACAAAATGCCTTTTATGTATCCGGTTGCATTCAGGTCAGTTTGTCTTGCATGCAGGTGTACAAGAAAGATTGCTGCTGGCTACAATTTCATGTTTGAAGCTGGATCTTGGTAGGTGGTGCTTTGTCCTAATGCCAGGATCCTTTTGCTGCTTTGCCCAGCAAGACTGACTGTGAAGCAATGCAGCATTCTTGAGAGCCACGCTGTAACGGTAAGTGACAAAGAGACAGGTAAAAACCACGGATCTGACAATGCTGTGGCACTACAATGGCAGTAGTATTAGTAATTCTGTACTGACAGGCACAAGAGCACCTACAAGTGCATGAGTCATTGGTAAAACGGTGCTGCATACTTTGACGTACACTATTCATTGCAGTATGATGCTGCCTTATCAGTACTTGTGTGCCACAGTATCAGGACCACAGTGAGATATCCCTTTCCAAACCCATTGTGTTTCCATTTTTGGTAACGCTGTGGTCTGATAACGGTTCTGCCTTGTATTTTCTTCAGGGTAATGCAATGACATTGCAGTTATAGAATTGTTCAAAACTTTTCTGTCATATAACAAAGTTCCTGCAGCATGGATTGGATTGTAAAGAGGTGCATTGGCATGATATATACTGTAAAATGATGCTGCTCTTGTCAGGATGGTAGACTTAAGTATATTGGGGCCATGCTGCCACGGCTGATAGATAAAGAAAACACTGGTGTTTACTGATTCAGTGATTCTTCATGCTGCAGATGCATGGATTTATCAACACCCATTGGCTTTGTTCACTATAGTATCATGCTGAGGTGTTCTTCTTGATCATGTCCAAACTGATTTATTGGCTTTTCCAAGAATACTTGAGTTTATATGATTGGGGAAAAGGGGATTGTAAAACACACCGGCATAGGGATAGGTTATTCAGGTTAAAAAACACACAAGTATGATTGATGTGTCATTCTGTGGTAAAATGGTTAACAGTGTGCAGGTGCAGGTGATCAATAAACAGACAGACAATTATAATCCAGGTGCAATGTTGTTTAATGACTTGTAATTCCAGTGCCTGACGGCAAAACAAACAGTAAACAATAAATGATGCTAAGTAATACAGCGGCGTGTGTTACTTTATTTATAATCCCCGGGTTTGTCCCGAAATAATAATCCTGTTCTTTATGCACCCACACAAAACACGAAACACATACACAAGTCAGTTAGTAAGTGAATTAGTGCTCGTGGTGCAATACAGTTCTCCGTGATACAAGTGCAGGGATGTTGTCCGGTTTGGTGCTGGGCTTTGGCGACAGCTCCGGATCGTGTTAGCCACCTTATCACAATAAACAAACAGTTTTCAGACACGACAGTACAAACAAACGAAACACTCACGTTTTCACCAGTCTCCTTTTAGGTTTGTTCTAACCATTTACAAAGGAACAGATCACCTCACTTCATCCCCTTTATATACCGTCAACCATGACCCCTTGGTTAACGAGCGCACCCGCTCCTCCAATCTGCGGATGCCACACCGTTTACCTTCTGGGTCAATGATTTAGTGTACCGTAGCTCAGTCCCCTTTCTAGATGGCCGACTTCCGCCTAACCCTGGGAATGAACTGTCGTGCCATCTAGTCCACGGTACTCTGTTCCCTTTACTCAGCACCCTCACAGGTCAGGAAGGAGATCTAACAACAAGAATCATTCGATCTCTGTCACACATTCTTATTGATGGTAGGATGCTTCTAGGTAGAAAAACAAAAGCCGGTAACAAGATCTCTCCCATGCACTTCACTGAGTTTCCTACACATTCATAATCCCTCTTACATAACAGTCATCAAACACGTGGCAAACCATTCATGCAAGTATTATTGTGTTATGCAAAGAAAGAATGACAAACGTCAACCATTCCTTCACCTTCGTTCAAAGCGTTAAATTTAGCTTCACAAACTTCGCAAGGCAAATAGATTCAACTTCTTTTTTTCTTGTGTAATACATTTTCCGGGGATTAGATTCCCTTTAGAATCGGTGGGGGCATTGATTCTTATAGACAACTACTCTACTGTAGGTGCTCTGGAAGCTGCTCTATGTTAAAAAATAAGGCTCCTTCAAACCAACTGTGTGACAAGAATGCCAATGAGTCAATTCAGCTGGTGCCAACTTCTGCTGCAAGGGCCAATGATTGCTGATTAGGGTTCCCAACGCAGGGCATTCTTGCTTTGCTTTTAGTAAACGAGTCAGTTTCCAGTAGAGACGAGATTCCCATACATTAGGCACTAAGGGTTACACACCTCAGTTCTTTCCAATAAGACAGAAAGTGTTTCAGGCAGGCCTACAGTGATACCTCAGCTTGCACACGACAGGCTTGTGATGTTACAATGCCCAGGCTTTGCTGGTGCTTTGCCATTAAAACATAACAGTTTTGTAGCAAGATACTTTCCCCCTTGATTGAATCAGCAAAAGCAGCTCAATGTTTCATTAAAATCCAATTGAGAAATCGCAGCTCTTCTTCAGATCGGTAGCAGACTGTATTCTTGAAATGTGTCCAAACTTTATTACAGCTTTACTACAGCAGTTAAACCCCACCTGCCCATCATTCCTATCAATACCAGCACCTCAGACACTCAGCCATTTCCATCTGGGTTCTTTGTTGTCTTTGTTTCTTAACAGATTCATCTATTAGACCTTTTCACTCAAATGTACACAGTCTAAAACTTGCAGAATGTGTTTTATTGTAGCAGTAAAAAAACAGCTTTAAATAAGACTATAACCACACCACTAGTGAGTCCAAATATTTTTTATTATACTGTACTTTTCATTATGTATCTGGATATACCGCCTCCTAATTAACAGCTGTTTGACTTTACACCGCCACTACAAATAATTAATACAATCAGTAACAAGACCTTTCAGGATTTTATTATATTGCATTGATTTATTTAAAAATCAATACAATGAACAAACAGTCCTTTCAACATTGTTTCCCTGGTTTCCTGACTCGTTGTTGATGCAGCATAACACCAGTGTACTCCCTGGTTTCCTGACTTGTTTTTGATGCAGTATAATACCAGTGTGTTCAATACCAGTGTATTCCCAGGCAAGCCCATTGGAAACCCTGTGGGTTTGGAGCCATTAGCACACTACATTCCTGATATGAAGTCTTGTTATTATGTTTGGGGATGAAGAAACAATACATGTTATTTTAAAGCCCATACTAACTGAGTGCATCATTGAAATTGCTAATATTTCACTCACCCATTATAATTTACAGTACCAGAGAGTGTTTCAGCACAAGCATTGGCCCACCCTGGGGATCTACAGAAAGATTTTCAAAGACTTTTTGTGATTTTAAAGTCTTTCAAACCTTGATCAATGACATTTTTATAATGAATGTTTTGAGGCATCATAATAACCAGTAGTAATTAACTGAATATTCTCTCCCAGGGTTATTAAAAGAGACTGCTGTAGAAAAAAGAAAACGCAAAAGCGCCCATCGTTATCTTTTCAGAACAAGAGCTAATTTCCATTTCAAAATGCCTGAATGGTGACCTGAATGTTGGATATGATACGACAGAAAGAGTCAAATCACTTTGGCAGAAAGAGTCAAATCACTTTGGCAGAATTATACTGTAGCCACCATTCTTCACAACACGAATCGACACAAAGGTCTGTTCATTGAGTTTCTCTTAATTGCTCAAGTTATAATTTCTGCTCCCCCCTCCCCCCCAGCAAAACAGTTAACAGAAGCAATGCATTGTAGGTAAATATCATTAGGAAACTTGATAGCTGATAGCTCCCCCAATAAGGATTGCCATAAAGCAAACATGCTTGAGGAATACTGAAGGACTGCACCACTAGAAAAAGTGCCATTGAAACACTGTTTAGCTGTTTGTTTGCTGTTAGCCTGGGAAAATAACAGGAGCCAAGAAAAGCCAGCATTTCGAGTTCAGAAGGTGGCATCAGGAGAGTGAAGGGTTAACAGGTTGTTGAAGAGTTCAATCTAACGCACAGCACGAATATAAAATGATAAGGTACAGACTACGGGAAAAACATAAACAAAAAATAATATGCACCCAGCTGTAGCACATGTTAGCTTGAGCTACCACTTACAATAGCTGCTTTTCAAAAGGGGAAAGTGCTGTAGGCTCTTTTTGAGCAAGGTAGAGCATTGCCACTGAATCAACCCTCTGATTGGGCTTTTGGCAGCGGAGGAGAAAGGTTCTTAAGTGTGGTCAGCTAATTAGCCAATTCAAAATCAACTTGGCCCTCTGCCTTGTGTTCCTGTTGTGCTGGCCAATTCCATGGATACTATTCATTATTTTTAAAGCTGAAAGGAATTGCAGATAAACAATGCTGTTATTGTAAATTGAGGGAGCAGGTCTTTTGAAGTGGAAGCACCCTTTAATTAGGGAAAAAATAGACCAAGTGGGCTTCACTCTGTAACCTCAGCTAGACTATTCTGCAGACAGTAAGTCTAACACAGAACTTGGAAGTTAATACACATTAGACAGTACCCAACACTTATTCTTATTAGGGCTGCGTGCCGATTAATCAACTAATGAATTGATCGGAGATTCATTTTTTCACAATTTAATCGAGCAGAATTTTATTTTATTTTTTTCACGTTATAAAATGTCACATATCCTCCCTGACTGTTTACCCGCCCTGATCAAAGTTTCATCAACGTCAGTCATGTAGACAGCGCCAATGCAAAAGGCTACAGCAAGTGTGTTTACAATTTCTTTTAAAAAAGAGAGATGTCTCTGGAAAGAGGGCATTATGCCTGGGATGATTCAAAATAAACCCCTTTTGGATTCTGCTCTTACAGAATATTTGATGCCAGTGTATTCCTCCACAGAAACTCTAGCAGAACCATTAGCAGAACACAGCAGTGCCAGCCATTGCAACACAATGGATTTTGAACAAATGTCCTGTAGCACACTGCTACTCATACTACAGAGTACTATCATGGATTAGCAGCATGTATTAGTTCATACATCTGTGATACTGTTCATATGCCAATATATGAAAAGGTTACCCGCCGCGGTAATATTCTGCCAGCTGCCCTGGGGTTTGCATTGCTTTACTCAAAGGACCATCTTACCTTCGAACTCGGGCATGCACTGGCACTAAGTCAATGAGAAAATACATTCAGCCAATGCATACAGCACCCCCTGCAATGGAAAAATGAATCTAACTTGATGAAAGTGTCTGGAATACCAAAGAAGGTGCGTGCATTAGGGAGGCCTCTGCAATGGAATAGCCCTGCCATCACCCTCTTCCTGCCACTCTTGTAATGAGCCTGTGTTCCAATGCAGAGCCAACCTACTGAGGCGTTTAGCACCATATCATTAATCAGATTTTACTGCGGGCAGGACACCAGAAAGACAACCAACAGTGTTAAGCTCATTGATTTCATACCAAACCAAACAGAAGTGTTGGCACCCAACCTACTTTCTGTATATGTAGTATTAAAACAGTATGGGAACATCTTCTTTTTGTGTGTAGATAAAGCCTGCAGTTTTCAGGACTGATATTAGCAGTAATTACGAAATGTCATTCTGCCAATCCTTGCACATTGCATTGACAAAAAGACCAAATACTCCAATGAGGTCAAATGCAGCACTTCTTTAGCAAGGCTAAATAAAATGAATCCAAGAGAATCTCACTTCATCGTTTTCAGTGCAAACATATGCAAAGTATGTCACCCACAAGACAATGCAAGTAATGTTTAACACAGTCAATTGTATTGCTTCAGTTCTACACTGCTGTCACACCATACCTGACATGTTCACAAAACAATTCTCACAAACACACGCTTGCTTTTATATACAAACAATGTTCACAGCCCCGAGCTCAATATCAGTATCATGGAAACTGCAAACAATCACTGCCAGTCCCAGCTTCAGCTTTATTGGGTAATGCAATGTCACACTCTGAAATGGATGCTGGCCTCTGCTTTCACCCAGCAAATCATTCTGCTCTTGCTGTTCACAGCTCGCCCTCACGAATGTCAGGTGAAAGCAAGCAGCCTTGAGTTTCCAATAGCCAGTCAGTGTCTACAGGTTCTGAAAGGTACACCATATACTGAAAATCAATCAATGCATGTATGTATGTACAGCTATGGCTTCATGAAGTCGAATGAAACCTGCTGAATAATATTGCGTTAGCATATTGAATTACATACCGCTTTGTAGTTTTCCCTATTCTTAACGACAAACTGACCAAAAATTGAAAAATCTAACATGAAATCCTGTACTACTATTATGGCTTCCGGTACTTTTGCAGTATTATTTTGTAGTGGTGATTTTAATCTACCTTCCTGGCAGCATTCAAGCTTTGAGATCAGCATGCAGTGTTTTGTGAGATCATCAGAAAATGTGACAGCTTAGGTGTCACTCGTTTTCATTGGTATCGCAAACATAAAGATAGCCCTGTACCTTGCCTGAGTCCCGCAAGCAGTCATTCACAAATCCATTATCAACCAGGCTCTCGAGATGGCTTTGTGAAGACCCATCACAATCGCTTAGGCACAGTCTGGTGAGCAGACCACTGTTTCAGGTACTGCCAACCACATTTAGCAACTGTCAATGGAGGTCATTTATTTTAACTTCCTTTGAGAATTACAAACTTCTTTACAGTATATGTGAAGTGTCTACAGATTATATATACAGGGTGATTAGAAAGTTTACTACATCAACACACCATATCGTTGATGTGATAAACTTACTTTCTAATCACCCTGTGTGTGTGTGTGTGTATGTGTATATATATATATATATATATATATATATATATATATATATATATATATATATATATACACACAAAGACTGTTTGAACGTATGGAAGATTAAGATGAAGTGGATTTGTATGCAGATGATGAGGTATTTTTATATTAGCAATTGATCGCTGTCCTATAATAGTTCAATTTTACACTACATTAAAATATAATTCCTTGGTAGCATGCCTTCTTTGACTTCTTTATTTATTTATTTATTTATTTATTTATTTATTTATTTATGTATGTATGTATTTGTACAATACCAGGCAGCAGACTATCCCCACAACATAGTTTGCAGTTGCAACGGTAATTATTTTTGAGAAAAGCTTTAGTTAAATATCACAAATCCAGCAAATAGCAGAAAGCTTTTGCCAAAAAAAAAAGAGAAAATCCTGCTAATGGCAAATCACAGTTTACTTTGGAGCAGCAGTCACAGCTACAGTCAGTGTGAAAATCCGTTCATCAGTTTCGGGCAACTGCCTATAAAATGTCATCATCATTGTTGGGCAAGTGGATCAAGTTCTGCCTCAGTAATAAAGATTTAAACTGATTTCAGTTTACCAAATACCAGCAATGACTTCCTGTCCACTCCATCTCCATATTTGGCTGTTGCAACAATTTTGCTCAGGATCCAGTCCAGTTGTTTCATTCAGTCTCAATCACGTTTCAATTTGCCAGCACTAGTGCTGCACTGACGCCCTGCATTTTAGTATAAATAATTAGATAATAATAAATGCGATATTAGGGTCATTTAAAAAGAAAATTGGGACCCTTTTGAACTGATCGTGTCCGCCTGTCTCTCTGTCACACATGATAACTGCCTAGATTTTGCACAAATCGTCAGCAATTTTTTATCATACACTCCTTTCCTCCTCTAGACATTTCGAAATGTAATTGGCTATAATACCATGAACTCTTAAATGTATGCAGTAATGTTTTTTAACCTTCTGGGTATTGTGCAATTAAACATAATTACAAAGAACCTCTGAATGTGGGTGCACTGGTAGTTTGCTTGTCTGTATTTCATTTGGCATGGTGCAAAGGATTTGAGAGTGTTTCTGTTATGTCTGCTGATCGTGTTCAATTCTCTCTGGTGTCATGAAAGTGATCAGAGAGGCTCCACTAAGCTATGGCTTCTGATCAAGATGCCTCCTCAATAAATCCAAGTGTTGTCAGGCATGAAAATGGCAAGGGGTTTGATGCAGCACAGCAAGAACTTCTGATATATATGTATATTAGTTCATCTTCGCCAAGCTAATAAAACTGCTATTTCATTTGTACATATCAGGAACAGATAACAGTTCCAGAAGAACTCAGTTATGCATGTGTGATGACATCCCAAATCAGATTTACGTAAACGCACAGCAATAAAAGAAATGAGGGAAACTGCTGATGTGCATCTCAGTGAAGTGGGTTCTTGAGATCATGCGTCAATTCTGCAACGGATTGCTTTATTTAAAACAAAACCCAAATAAAGCTTACTGACCTTTAGGAACTGCAAAGCAATGTGCTTTACTCATATGTGCATAATATATACAAAAATACAAACTGGATTTTATAAACAGGCTTCATTCAACAGTGATTATACTGTGAAAATTAAAGTACTAAAAACTGTCTTCTTTTGTATAATGCAATAGCCTGAGTCCAAAAAGAGATCATGATCTATTTCTGGTATCAGGAATCACGAAGAAAGCCAGAGCAACAGGGAAGCAGGACAATCATGGCACTCTTACTTGAGCCTCCCATTTTAAATAAACTCCTTCTCCAATGTATCTGTCCTCTTGGAGATTTAAACAAGACTGGGAAGGTAAACTGAAATGCAAACTGAATCAGGGGCAGGTTATGTACCTACCTCTTTCTGTGTCATAAAGGTACACAAACTTCTCCCATTTGTAGTGGGCGAGGAGACTCAAGATGGCCCCTTTCAACGCTGGCCTCATCTGGATGACAAACTGAACATCGGCGCCTGTCGGGTAACTGGGCGTGACGAAGGAAGTATGGAGGGCCCCACAGAACGAGGTGAGCGTGTTCATTGACTTCTTGTCGTAAAAGCCAAAGATGGCGTAAACTCCTCGTGAGAACTGTGAGCAGACTGGAACGAGAGAGAGAGAAAGAACACACATCAGAGAGATAATTGGAAAATGCAAAACAAAAATAGAGAGAGGACACACATTAAAAGGAATAGACCAAGAAGTTAATGACTCGGACCCATTTTTACATGCATAGTTTGTTCTAGTTATTCTGTGATTATAACCCACCTCCTTTTTTTATAGAGGTGCATTCAAGTCCATTGAGTTTCAATGGATTTGCGATTGTGCGTCTATTTTAAAATCGAGTGCCATATAGCTGTCTGAGTTAAAATACTGGTGATTGTTTCAAGCTGTGAAAAAAGGCTTCATTGTACACACAATATACTAGAACAGAATATGACAAGAAAGTAGCTTTTAATTTATGAAGAAGAATGGAAAAAAAAACAAAGCAAACAAACTGAAAGCCAGGGATTCCCCAAATAGATCTTACGAGTCAGGAAGTATCTTCATGTACAATACACTTTCCCTGGTCTGGGGCCATGCCTCATCACTTTCTCTTGTTCAGAGATTCCCTTTTGTCATGTTGCATTTTAATAATGCATATTTAGTTACAGTCACAATAACGCAGTGTATTCACTGTCATTATCTTCAGTTGAAAAGCAAATTCACATTTCTTTCTTTCGCTTACATGTCTACTTATTTTTAATCACTGCAGTTTTACTGTCATCAAATAGCTTGTTCTAATTATCAAGATCTAAACAACGATCAAAAACAGGAAATTTAATTATTGGATTGCAGTTGCGGCACAAATGATGAAAAATGTTCGAAACGCGCTGCCCTATATTCTTGTTCTTTCCCTCAGGAAAGTAATGATCAGATTTCAGTATCTCTGGCTGACATGCACTCCCTCCTCCAGAGTGAACAGGGATCTGAAATAGCCTGAAGATGGAAATTGTTTGCAGTAAATGTCACTGCGGATCACACTCGCGTTTTCCTTTTCCTTTTTTTCTCTTGAAGTTCAAAATGACCTCGACCTTGTCATCACAAGCTGGGCCAAGACTCTTCTAGGGGATTCCGCCAACTGGGACTCCTTTTAATCATTTGTCTTGACGTGGAAACGCATTTCAGCTTTTTATTTTAATTGTCAACTTAAAATGATGCAGTGACGCAAGCCGAATTCAGGAATGTAAAAGGCAAACCTTTTGTTGTAATCATGTTTCGCATACACAGATTTCTGGGAGCACAAAGAATTTCATGGAAAGCTCTTGTTGTATGATATTCGATAGGCTGCTAGGGTAGAAATCTACAAAGTTCAAACAACCATTGTTTAAGAGCAGCAGGGCATTCGGAGGAATCAGAATGCAAGCCCAGACCATGACAACTACAGCAATGAAATGGGCTGAATGAAAGCAGCATTGACCCTAGACGGTCCTTTTAACTTCCACCTGGTATGAGCCCAGGTTAAACCAACTGGTACCACGGGAACAACCATGTACATAAAGCAAGAGCTATTGTTCTAATTGAAAACTGTAACACATTTAAACATTAGCTGTACAGTGATGCGCCAGGGAAGAACACCTAATCACCTCACACTGCCTAGTATTCGTTTTTTGTGATTTTGTGCAAACATCAGAAGCAGCCTCCCGCCTCAAGTCATTAAACCCTATATCAGTAATGTTCAAAGGCACAGTGAAACTGGAGGGCCTCATCCCAAGTGTTATAGAAAGCGTCTTTCTACTCGATACTCATTAATATTATCTGTCATTCTCTCCACTCGTCGGTATGTATTGCAGCTCTCTGCTGCATGCTCACCGCCTCTGGCCTGCAGCTTCCTAGAGATGTCTTGTTTTTGTTCAAATTCTGTCCTATGTTTTATTGAGATATTGTAACATATAATTTGTCACTTGCAATTACTTATGCACTCGTTTTAATAAAAAATATAAGCTTTGGTAAAAACAGAACGCAGATAAAAGCGACCATATTTTCCTGTATCTAGGGCCATGGTTTTCAGGAGGTACAGATTGCAGTTTAAGAGTGCTAATCAGAGTGAGAATAGCAGTAAATACAGATCAGTATTGGCATAACAAAATATGGTCTTTTGCCAGCTGATTTCCTCCATGGATTTTTTTTCCATTATTTTATTCATAAAAAAGGAGAATTTGATGGAAAATGGTTTATTGTGGGATTTAGAAAGCTTACTCATGAATACCAGTTAAATTGCTATTATAACTTTAGCTTTTGACTGATGCTGTCTTTTTTCTGTATTATAGTTACAGTGGTGATACAGGACATGCCCAGCATATTGATCTCTTCAATATTCCAGCAGTATTCTTTAATGTCCAAAAAAAACCCACATCAGCTTTAAAATCATTGCTGAGGAGCTGTGGTGAGGCTGGAATTAATTCCTTGTGACTTGTTATTTTCCTCCAGGGCTGCTGCTATCCTCCAGTACTCAAATTTATCGTATCATGATTCATATTAAGCACACCATGAATACTAGCATACCATAACATCCTTGGTGATGAAGGTTACAATACAGGTCCCTGGTCCCAGCACTGCAAATTAAATTTAACTTCTGAATTCATGACCAGTAGTGATGAGTACCTGATCCACAACAGAACACTGTCTCCTTCATTACAGAGGTGAATCCACAATGAAAACTCTCTGTTGTGATCTGCCTCCACAGCCTGTTCAGAATGATAATACAGCACAGAGGTAGAATGAGGACTGGCAGGCGATTCACAGGTTATATCTGCGGCAGTTATAATGCGGCGAGGAATCTGCATTTCAGACACGCTTTGAGCACTTGGGTTCTGACGCTACACGCTTGACGAGACCCAGCTTCAGAACACAAAACTGACAGTTTATTTGTACGTTTTCAGTCCTCAAAATTCTTCCAGTGGAAAATCCAGTATTGGCTCAGGTTAACCCTAACCCTAAGGTCTCTTAAGTCGTTAACGCTCTCAAATAGTTTTTCTAATTTTGTAACATTACCATATTTTGGCTTTCAAAAGCTGTCGAATGTCAGTTTAAAACCACAGCTTACTGAGACAGTAGTCAAGGCCCCACACACCCCGCTTCCGGCCCGAGCAAGTTGAATTACAAGGAGGTGATAAGCTCTCCGAATGCTACCGCCACGGCTTTCTCCCGTTGATGCAGCTGTTATGGTTCTGGAAGGTTGATACTCAGCACTGCAGTCGGGAAATCAATTTGTCCCTGCTGCTGTTGTTTTTTTTTTACAAACATACAACCACGTAACGTTAACACAAGGTTACCGAGGTTAAAGGAGTTACTCCGGAAAAGGAATTTAGAAAGTGCTCTCTCTGACACTTGCTGCTTTTCTAAATCCTCCCGATCATATTTAATGGAACGACAGTGTTGGTTCTGTGACATTTTCAAAGCCCTAGAGGTGGCACTTCTGGCTAGGGGGAGGTGTGGTGGGGGGGAGCGCTAAATGTGCCACATGGTTTGTGCAATGTGTAACTGCCTGTACTGGTCATTTGAAAAGGCCCTGCACGGTTCAATTATCTCTAGCTTCCTCCGGAGGTGTGTGGGGTGAAAGACGCTGAGTCACAGAGGACAGCTCTTACCCATGTGAATACCTTGGATCAAGGCCACAGTACTTCAGTCAGTCCCAGAAGTTGAGTGGAAAATAAATGTCCTTTTGCCATTTATATACCTTTTTACAAACAGCACAGAGTATAGCTGACTGTGCACTGCTGACTGTGTTTATAATTTTTTGTGTGTTTTTTTTTTTCTTCAGGTGACTACCACAAAATCCAGATTTATTAATGATCAGGCCTTTAAAATACTAACAGCAGAAGCACAAAGAGAGGAGGAAATGCTGCCATGGCACAAAGTCCCACACAGATTTCCTAGCATGTAGGTTTGATTACGATTACGTCTTTGCAAGCTCTGACGAAAAGGCCCCATGACAACAGTCTGAATAACATTGACAGTTGTGTTTTCCAGTTTTATCCCAGGTGGTGTAATAGAAAAACAAAATATTTCACAGAAACAAAAATAAAAAAAATACCAGAAAAGTTCAAAGACAAACTGCAGTGCCACATATTTCTTTAGTTTTTGTTTGTTTGTTTGTTTGTTTTTTGAGATAGAGTTTATTCCACCAAGGGTAAGACAATCTGAAGGAAGGGTTTTTGCTGAGCGGTCCAGCATGGTAATAGTCCAAATCTTTTCTGTAAGCTGGAGTTGCAGAGGATTTGTTATCATTTCAGTCCAGGTTAACTTCCATGCAGAACAGTAAAAAAAACACTAATCTCATGATTAAGTCAGTCAGACTGAATGAGCAGTTGACACGTATCAGCCTCCAGGCTATTCTGTGATGACACAATAATTCCTTATTATTTCACTACATTGGAGAGGACTCCACTGGAGAGTGTACCGTACATGCACAGACATAAAAGGGTCTTCATATTTGCTCCTCTGTCTACTGTACGTAACTATCAATCTGATACTTGTACTCAGCCTTTTGTCTACAGAGAAAGGCTTCCTTTGATGTGCAAATCAGCTGTCCAATGTAATAAATATAATATGATACAGGCTCTAAACTAAATTGCTCAAAATGGGGAAACCTCTTGGAAACAATCAGCAAAGACCACTCAGTTGTGTACCTTTCCTTCCAAGCTTCACTGCAGCAAATAGCACGGCCGTGTTTAAGCCCCTTGTTCATCCTGAGTGGAATTTTATGAAGAAGAGGAGCCAGGGAGGAGAATGAATACTTCACTGCAAAGTGGCTAGAATCACATCCTTATTAATCCATAGAAGGAGGTCAATTCCTGTCTAGTCTAGAATCCCCTTCAGCAAGACATCTTTGGGATCTCTGAGATTTATGCTTGTGTTAAAAATGGGCCACGCTGCGTAATGAAAATCAATAAGAAAGTTGAGGATACAGTACAGAGAGCCACTGAGTGGAGAAATACTGTATGGAGATGCACTGAGAGAGGCAAAATGCATGATATCCAGCATCCGGTCAAACCGAAGGCTAATGGCAGTGGGTTTAAATGTGTGTGTACACTAAAAAAAAACAACGTATCCATTTGTTTTGTTGCAGTACGCCATGCACACATGACAAAGCGGTTATGCATCCCTTGAATCCCTTGCAGCAACAGGTGGTTAAAAATCAAGCTGTCACTGACCTATTTGTTACTCAGATCTTACTTTTTAAGATTTTTGAACCAGCTCGTAAATGAACATCTAAACCCAAGCTCTAAGGTAAACCCAAGACTATCCATGCGGTACAGCACGTACTCCTCAATGATAACTGCCTGAATAATGTATGTGAATAAACAACTTTTCTTTCTTCTCTTTTCATGCTCTTTAAGAAGCTCACCAGGCAATGTCTTGAGAAGGCTGTATCTTCTTTTGACGCTGTTTGATGTTTAATTAAAAAAGTGTGTTCATTCTTTAAAAACAAGATAGCTCAATCCAGCATAGAGCTGCTGATCTTTTATAGTGTCGGAAAAGGGGGGCAACTGTAGTGACTCAGATCCCCTCCAAGATCTGTCTCAAACAATCGGTCATGTGTACAGGACCACACTGTATCGTGCAGACATGGAGGAGAGGAGTCAGGGACAGCAACCACCCCCCGAACTGTGCGACAGAATGGAGGGAGGGTTTCCTTGCATCTTTTCAGGCAAATTAGCCAAATAAGAATTTCATCTCATGCATTCTATGCTCTAGGTACTTTCAGCCAATCAGTGCACCAGCTGACATTCATTGATTCCAATGTATTTGAAACCATTGCGCTTGAATCTAAATTGCCTTTGATAGCTGAATCAGATGATGAATCATTCATTCATACGCAAACTAATCACAGAATGCCTATGGTATTTTGACACTGTTTTGGCCGAAATCCCTTCTGGGATTACCTGCTCCTATGTTATCTAATTTATGCAACACTCCTCTGCTTAGTACAACAGTTAAGGGATTGGGAAAATGAATTTTCTTTTTTTAAATACCATTTTCTGCCGATTAACTGCACACCCCACAATACCTGGAGCTGACAGGACTATTCATATTTTTCTGAAACAAATAGAGCAGAATGTGCAGCCCTGTCCTGGTTTTTATTTATTTTTTTTGCTGTAGATTTTTTACTAAATGCGCTCCAGCAAGATGTAACAAACATACTCTCCTGTTATTGTTACAGGCACAGTGAAATGTTGGCATTGCCTAGCATTGCCCTAGTATTCATTTCAATATTATTAACGTAATAATTATACATACTGTTTAATTTTACTTTACGTTAAACTTATTTTCCCAAGCAAGGCACTCAAACACACACACACACACACATTTGCTATAACTGGTCTGAGATGATGTCATACATGGCGTATTACACGTTCACAGAGCCTAAACCCTGTCAGTGGGTGATGTATTGACGTTGGTCTTGAAACTGATACCACTGCAGAATGCACAGCTAGAGCTGCAGTAAGAAAACACCTTCACAGTACTTCCTTTTAGGAAGTTAGAGTAAGCAAGCAGAGTGCTCCCATGTAACTGTACGGCGCAGTATCAGTAAGCATTGTAAACGTCTGTTGAAAGGATTAATCCTATTGAAATGCTAATAGGTTTAGCGACTTGATGAAACATGAGCTTAAGTGACAGCCTTGATGGGCCAACATAAAGAGCTGCCTCTTGTGAGAAAAGACGGTATCTGATGTATGGGACTAATTCACATGATAAAATGTCAATCTTTTACAAACCTCTCCGATAAAATGTTCACTTAAAACACGGGGATCAGAGAACGGCAAGTCTGCCTGAAATTCCCGGCACACACGCTGCTCAACTAATGACAATCCGCAGTTTGCACAAAGAACGTTCAGTAGCAGTATGGAATCTGGAAGCATCCCATTTATTGAGCAATGCAACCCTCCGTTTGCATTCCAGTTCTGTTTTAATTGATCTTGACAAGCGCAGTGACTAGAACAGGTCAATGATCAGGACTAATTATCGATACATTCATTGCTGGATAAACTATTGATTGCTTTAAGCAGACGTGATGTAGAGTGTACATCAAAAGGCATGCTTATGCTGCATTTACTGTAGAAAATGCTGTGCCACGGGTGAAATAAAACAAGTAACCTCTCGAGCCTGATTAAAAAAATTCAGTCTGCAGTCAGTTGAATGCTGTCGGCTACATCTCGCTGCCTTTCCATTTTGGAGCTGGCTATTCTTCTGACCCTTGTGATCTGATACTGTTGAAGTGCACCACTACACAGCATTGCATCAGATCTGTATCCTTGCAATCCCGCAGCAAATGAGGTCCGGCCGTCACAATATTCCTCTACTGCTCCTCTAGCAGCCCTCATAGAGGTATCTTGGCGTAATCCTAATTCAGACAGATTTACAGACTCGGTGAGTTAGAGGCCACTCATCTTTCATCAAATCCTGACTGATCTTTCGCTCTTGGTGTGCAGTATGTATATATACTGTACTATAAATGTGCTGGAAGTATGAACCATTTTAGGATTGTTTTCTAAATGAATGAGCGTAAACAAGGGTAGCAAGGGTAAACAACTCGAACCATATTATTGATTGATGAAAAGCATCAAGTGCCTGGAATAATTAAAGAGCTCAGTTTATTAAAGATGATTTACAAAAAAAATCCATAAGCATGGAACCAGAGCTGGATTACGCAAGCTATAAGCAATGGCTCCAGTCAAGATAACATTGATCAGCTAAACGAAAAAACAACATAACAGACTTTAAAATCCAGCAACACACATGAAGATATGTCGGACAATGAAAATGCCCAGGTGCTACAGAGCATACTTGCAATTTCAGTGAAAACAGCTTCTGTCTCATGAACATGTGCTGCATCTCCGTGCATGTTCCCGTTCTAATAAATAAATGATTAGAAATGGAAATAAACCTGACATCAGAAAAGTAGAATCCCAGTGTACACAAAACAAACAGTACGAGTCACAGGATACCACGGCTGTGAAGAAAGCCCTGTGTACACAAAACAAACAGTACGAGTCACAGGATAACATGGCTGTGAAGAAAGCCCTGTGTATACAAAACAAACAGCCCAGAAGGAGAAGAATAATGTTTAGAAATTCAAACGAGGTCTGATTCATCAGAATGTATTTTAAATAGGACTGTCAAGCAATTAAAAAATGTATCGCGATTAATCTTCAGATTTAAAAAATGAATCTCAGTTAATCTTGGTTTTAATCGCATATACAATTACTGAATCTGTCTCATTTAAGTTTTATTATTATTATTATTATTATTATTATTATTATTATTATTATTATCATCCAAAAAACAGCCTAGCATAAAAACCCTGTTTTTCTATTTCTGGATTCTTTTCATAGTTTTACATTTATTTACAATCCAGCATTGTTGTTAAATTGTTTGAACCAACTGCTAAATCACAATGGAGTCAGTTCGTTAATCACCCTACTGCATTTACAATAATCAGTTTCTTTTACTCATAAACTGATGTTTTTCATTGTCGTTTAAATAATAATAATAATTTTAAACAATAACTTGAAATTGCCTAAATAAAACAAAACATTCAGTGAGTAAAGGTTATATCCTCCATAATTGTAAATAATATTGTTTAAAAATAAATGTGGTTATTGAAATAAAACAAAGCTACAATGTTAACAGGTCTGCAGTCAGTAGCTATCCAACAGCACTAGTTATGGTATCGTACTCAGCTTGATTCATGGGTTTGCAGTGATCCTGAATTTCTAAGAGTACTCTGTCGAAACTGACAGGTTTCATTTGTTGTTGTATTGTGTTGTCTGTCGCAGAAAAACTACTAGAGTGTATTTTGAAGTTAGAGCATGTTTAACATGCAGGTGGTACAGCACACTAGATGCACTTCTGTGATACTGGAACTCACTTTGACAGTAGATACAAGTAACCCTCTTTCTATCCAATGAACTGTCAGAAAGTTTTGAAAAAATAAACTTCCCATTCACAAGTCCTTCAGTTTGAGTGCTGTGCTACATAATGCAGTTCCGTGACTAATTTTATATTCAAATGATGACTACACTCATTCAATCCTGGCATGCACTAAAATGGTGCTGCAGGAAATGAATTACGGTGTGCTAAGAGGGACAAGACAGGAGTGCGATTAATGTGCATTAAAAAAATTAATCTCCCAAAAAATGTACGTGTTAATCGCAGAAGTTAACTGTGATTAATTGACAGTCCTAATTATAAATGAAAACTAGCATACATCTCAGGTGAAACATTCTGTAACATTTTGTAATATAATTTGATTATTTATGTGATGTGTGTGTTGAGAGGTTTTTGGGGGGGGGGTGCCCTGTGTCCCATGTCCCATATTTACTAAGCTTTCTTGAGGTGATGTGCTTGCTTTTCTTAAAAACTTTTCTTGAAACTTAGAAACATGGTATTACATTCACGCTGCCTGTCAGCTGCCTTCTTGAACTGCAGACAGGTCTCGGAGGAGAGGTTCACAGCATGGTCACTGGACAAGTTGCTGTTTTTAGACTTAAACGTTAGGCTGATGCCGCCTCAGTCATGAAAACTGTTCAATTTGCTCTTTGTTCTTTTTTTTCTTTCCTTGGGTCACTTTACTCCAAGTCCTCCCTGCGGTAGCGACAGAATGAAATCTCCTTTCAACATCTTCCCAAGTTTTTGACAGTGGGTCACTTTGAGTTCACTAAACTTCCACACACCAATAACTGGGGCAACTCCAATGCTCAAGACCACATCGCAGTTAAAGACTTATCTAGTGGCTTTGAGGCTATGTGAGTATGAAAGCATGGCTTGAAATGCTGAACATAATGAACAGTGCATTGTGAAACCGCTATTTTAAATCACTAGACTCTCTGAGAGGACTTTATTATTACATCCCTTCCTAGGCTATATAATCTTTCAGCTCTTATCTAGCTAATATGCACTTCTGAAGGTTTGGTATGTGGTTCATGGCACACTTCAGGTCCTCACCTAACAACAATAATCCCTGAAAGCTTTAAAAGGAACGGGTCTTGGGGTGCTCCTGCTTGCTTTCTTTGGTATTCAAGCCTGTGGTTCAACTAGGCAAAGCCTGATGCCAGGGTCAGTATAGGGACAGCTCTAGCTTTAAAAGGGGATATACAAAATGGTTACAAATCAACTCCCTTTTAAGACCTCTTAGATTTCCAACATCAAACTCAGTGACACTGCACTGCCAATAAGAGTTAGCCCTTATAAAAAGCTGAGAACTATATATTTGTACAGTAATGTTGCGTTTTACTGTGCTTTTCCCATTCTTGAATATGCACTTACTGCTCTTTCCTATAGTTTCCTTGGTCTTACCTTGCTTTACCATATTTCCCAGTGATTCGCTATGCTTGCCTATCATTTACTATGCTTTACCACACATGGCTTTGCTTATAGTACGGTTTACCAGACTACTCTTTTAGAAGAGACTGACCAGAAAAACAAAGAGGCATGTGTATTTTTAAACATTTCGTTCACAATGCCTGAGTCTGCAAGTCCCCCATCCCTTTCAGCAGGTACAGCAGTCCAGGGAAAGGTTTATTGTGGTTCTGTAATTGTCCAACCTCAACACAGCCCTGGCAGACACGGTCTCTCTCTTTCTCTTCCCTCCATGGCTGCATGCGCAAAACCCTCTTTCTCTGAAGTGTCTACAGCGCTGTACTCAACCACTAATTTAAGCCAGGATTTGAATCCAGGACCCTTAAAGACGAACGCTAAGCCACTGCAATACATTTTACTTGCTGTATCCCTGATCACTCTGACAACTGGGAAGGTGGGGGAAAAAATCAAATAGTGTACAGTTAGAGTTTGCAACACCCTTGCATACATTACACTTGAAAGGTTTACAGCGTAACCTTTATTCTAAATCTTATTTTCATGTGGAATGCCATCGGGGATATGGATTGGATTACTGACAGTCCTGAAGGAAAATCTTGATTTGCTGACACAAAGGACATTCTTTCTTTAAGATAATAGGAGCGTACTGTTCGACCTTTATCATGCTGCAGATGTTAGGGGGAGAGATCTATATGACAAGAAAGCTCTCTGCACTCAAATTCACCACAGTGATGGTGTCCCGAAGCTGTCACCCTATCGATCAAATAGGCTTTAGATTGGCCAGAGCTAAAGGGGTTATGTAATGAGCACTAAAATCTGACCCATGTGGGGTTGCATATAAGCAACAACATGCCTTTGATCAAAGACACTGTGAGGACTTAAGGAAGCATGCCTTATTATAAAAGCATTCTGCCTCTTGTATGAAAGAAGGCAGATCTGTATTCTTTATTATGCCAGAAGGATATATATATATATATATATATATATATATATATATATATATATATATATATATATATATATATATATATCCCCTTTGGTCACAGTTGTAAAATTTTTTGAAATCTTAAAAACTGTTTATGTAAACACTATGGGGTAGGAAAAGTTGTCCTGCCAAGATTTTAATGATTAAAATATTGAATAGTTCTTGAGAGTGTGAAATGTGTCTAAACAGCCCTTCCTAATATGTTGCATTTAAAATTCAAATGTTCCAATGATTTCCACAAATTACCATAATTGTGGTTTTCACTTTTACAGCCATTGTTTCCCCACAGTAAAGATGGCGTCAGGAACACAAGAACACATGAGGTGTGAGTGGGCTGTGGTGTGCAGCTTCATCAGCCTGTGGCAAGGCAGTACTGTTTTAATGCTCCACTCCAGGGTAACAGAAAAAGGCAGGAATACTCAGTAATACTCAGCACCATCAAATCTAATTTATAGGATATAATATAAAATAAAATTGCCTTCTGGTTTCAGAATGAATTGCGGTTAACTTAAATAATTTACAGCTTATGTTCTTCTTGTGTAAATTATACAGCTTCCCATAGGTTTTTTTTTTTTGGGGGTGGGGGGGGGGGGGGGATCTCTTTTAACCTTGAAATGTATTAAATAAAATATGATCTTTTTTAAATATGCTGTTTCAAACATGCTTTGAGATGTTGAAATGCATGTCTGGTTAGGAAAATGACCACAACAGAGGCATCATCGGGACTGTACTGCAGAACTGAGTGACTGAAACTGCTTATTTCTTCTTGTCATAAAGAACTTGAATCTGGAGAGGACTGCTTCTACATGAACCAGAAAATCAGGATCATGCGTTAATCTTTAGGAATGTTTGCTTATAAAATTATTTGAACTGAATGATCTGGAAACAGTGCAGGCATACATTTGAATATTTTGAGTACATGCTGCACAGAAGCAAGACTAAAATGACTACCATACTGTAAATGCATCCCTAAATATATATCTATATAGTTAGGGATTTGGTGTATTTATAAAAATCTTTATTTGGTGGAAGCACATTCTTTTTACGCTAGCATACCACATTAGGTCTGTAACGAATTCCCCCGTTTTAACGCAGAAAAGGGAAACGATTCTGTATTTTGCGTTACATTTTTGATGTACGGCAGCAGACTGCAGAAAGTGCCGGCCAAGCAGCCATCTGAGGGTGTGGAGGAAATCTGGAGAATCCAATAAAAAGGGAGAGGGGATACACACCATTAGCTAAGTGACAGGATGAAGAATGAGACACTGTGTAGGGACAGCACAGGCAAGAACCAAAGCAAATCTGTCTAATAGAAATCAGGGGGAATATGCTAATAAATGGTATAAGATAGAGGTGCAAGGCTGTTAGCATCATACTTCACGCACCAGCTAAAGGTAAAGAAACGAAATCTTGACCATTAATATTTTCACAGCTAAAAGCGAAGGAGTTTATTTTTTTCATCATCGTGTTTGCTATTGCTTGCTTGCAGCCAGCACTTTCAGCTCATTCTTAACCAGCTGCCTTTGATCTTCCTAGGATTTAAACCAATGGTGAATATGGATTTGCTGCAGGACACTAATTCAAAAACAACCACTGGATTTAAAGTAAAGTCTAGCTACTGTGCCCCAAGACTCCAGAATTAATGGCCTTAAAGTTCTGTTTTCCCCTGGTTTACTAACTCTTTATATCTAAAGTGCTTTAAGATTCTGCCGGGAAAGGCTCTATAGAAATAGAAGCATGCATTGTATTGTATTGACGGATGATTTTTAAAGCGCAATACATGTGTCCTTTGTTACAGAACAAGTCAATTGTCAGCAACAAGGGCCCCAGTCTGAGGAAAGGGCCAAGGTAAAGCAAATCAGAAAGGAATACAATAATTATAACAGCATGAAGCTAGCAAGTAACTGCTGTACCTGGAACAACAATTTAAATGACTGTTCCTGCAAATGCTACTGATATTATTACAGTTACAATCTGACTTTCCTCTTTGCACTTCGTGGGCTTCAAAATTGAGGAGAGAGAGAGAGAGAGAGAGAGAGAGAGAGAGAGAGAGAGAGTGAGAGAGAGAGAGAGAGAGAGAGAGAGAGAGAGAGAGAGCGAGAGAGAGAAGCAGTTAGTATGTTAAGTACAATGGGTAGAAGATTCGATTGTGCCATTTCTTGGAGATATTAATTGTTGCACTTGTGTTATCGTACTTTTCTGTACTTGATCATAAAACTGCCCTCCAGCCACAGTGCTTTACACTTGTCTTTAATATCCGATACACGATTCTGTTGTCTTTTCAATCTGCGGGTATCAGATTTTTATTTAATAATTCATACAGAACAGTTTCAGTTACTATTGGCTTATGAGCCCGCTGATCAAGAGCCTAATATAAACAAAGTAAACAATGCAAAGAAATCATGACCAGACGTAGCGTGTGCATCATACAAAACCACCTGTAGCAAACTTCAACAAGGTGCCAAAGCTGAAAACTTGAACAATCAAAATCTTACTGAGGGGTGTTTCAAGTTTTTATATGCTACCAAGCCTATGCAAAGATGTTTCTTCCATTCTATTAGATCACCAAAGATTAGCAATTGTTGTGATTATTTCAACCAAGAAACTGTCCTGAGCCCTTCTAGTCAAAAGACAAAAATAAAAAAGCTTTAGTTTTATTTAGTTCTTTCAGCATTGTTCCAACTCTGTCCTCAACACTGCAGAACATACATTACCTTTATAAGCTTACAAAGGTGACTAAAGGACCACTTTCAGAAAAGCATTTTGTTTTGTTTATTAAGCGAAACAAACATCTACATGCATTAACTGACATTGATTTAATAGTTGAGTGGGTATAAGGCATGTGTGCAGTCTTAATGTGCCACATAGTCACTACTAATGTTCCCTGTAGCATACAGATGCTTTCATGGCTGTACCCTTCGCAGGAACAAATCTCTTTCTAAAGCTTCAATGTGAGAGTGTCATATGCAAAACTGAACAAGCTGTGTCTAAATGCGGGCCAGCTGCCACACAACGTCCACAGAAACTCACGGAGGCCTGTGCTGTCTTATGGGATGCAGTCTGGCGCATTCCTGCAGTGTTGTTAATATTTTACTTAAAAGTTATAAGACACTCCGTGATTGTTACTGTCAATAACCACCCTGTTTATTTAGTGGTAGTAATGAGCAAACGGAAGCGGATACGTTTGGATGCTGCTTCAAAAAAGAGCAAAAATCTCTCTTCTGATGATCCAGAATGTCAGAGGGAAAAAAATCAGTAAAAACACTGAATCCAAACCGAATGTTAGTACAGTACAGCTGCATGATCTGAATTCTGCTGCTTTTCCAGGATGAGCACGGTAAGTGCACATTTAAAGATTTGTTTGTATTTTAATTTTTTTAGTGGCTTACGTATATTAAAATTAATAATGTATTTTCCTAATTATTATTATTATTATTATTATTATTATTATCAGCAGTAACCATTTACAGCCCTATTGATTATATTAGAACTCCCTGAGTTTACAGTCTTATTATGTGCAGCTGTAAGATTATAAGGGTTATTATGTACAGGTCGCATGTGCATCTTAACTGACTTCACCGCAGCTCACAAACTGGCAGCTTAATGAAAAGGATGACCAGATTTCAAAACGTTACTGATGAAAACAGAGACGTGTTCATTGAAAATCAGGAAAATGCTTCCACAAGAAAAAAAAAAGACGTAGCGTGATATCAATTTACTAAAAGCTTAAGTGGAAGAAAATGGAGAAAACAGGAAAATTCATCAAATACCAGTACAGCAACTAGACAACATTACACTATACTGGGAAGCAAAAACGGGTATTTAAAACGACACGAATATGACAGTTCAATGTACTACATTAACCAGACAGACTTCACAAAAACACAAGAAAGTGAAGGGCAAAACAAAAGCATTAAAAGAACAAGGGAAGGGAAATGGCCATGTGTGCTACTTTTACAAGCTATTGTAAACGGCTACAACTAATTATAACAAGTAAAGTACACCAAGGTGTGCAATAAAAAGCCTGTCATTGTATCTCGGGCTTCTGGTGACACGGATCCTCCACCTTCGGTCTCGTCGTTGATCTTGCCCCGAGAGTTTATTCCTAATATTACTATTACTGTTATTGATGGTTTATTTTTTAACTGCCTGTTTTGTCATGTGTAACATAAAAAACAAAGTTAATGTTTATATGCCATGCTTAGGGCATGAGTAATAATTAGTTGTAGTGATTGTGAGAGTACAATGATCAGAAATGGAACCAGCATAACAGATATGTGAGCTGGTTTTTCCCCTAGTTTAAGTCTGTATTTCAAATGGGTTAATTTGTAGCTTTTATTGTTGTTGTGGACTATTTGGCTTCCACTGTAGTTCCTGTTCTGTCTAGATGGCAGCGCGCTGTGTATATTTGATTGCGGTTTTCTAATAGGATAGTGTAGGTGCTGTGAAACTCAGGAAAGAACATAAATGCAGCACTCTGATTGGCTGAAACCCTTTACAGCACGGTGATGCAGAGCTGTTATCTGCATGTGAAGGGACGTTGGTGTGGTTCAGCTGTGCGCACCATGTGAAAGATTTCTGGGGGCGCACCTGTATTTCTGTTTGTACAGAACGACAGCATACTGTTGCAACCTTGAATTAAATATGTACACTGTGAAAGGAAGAAAACTAGATTGTGTACAGTATGCAATAATAATGCCAAATACAACAAGACAGCCTTCAAATATTTAACCTTGGGTGCTGTCTCTCAATGCACTGTGTCATGAACATTGCACGTCAAGTGCTGCAATGCATTAAAAGCATGTTAATGAATGCGATTCTACCGATTAACATGCAGACTGCATAGCTTTAGAGCTGGAAGGGCGGGCTGCTGGAAACTCTCTTCCTTCTATATCAATGATACGTTTTTGCATTAAAAACAATCGTACGCCCAAGCATCAAATCGAGCTGCTGCACTGTCAGTCTCTGCTACAGACTTTTTATTTCATCTGTAGCACAGTTGCACCACTTACAGCAAATGAGGTATTTCTTTTATTATTTGTTTATTTAGCAGACGCCTTTATCCAAGGCGACTTACAGAGACTAGGGTGTGTGAACTATGCATCAGCTGCAGAGTCACTTACAACTACATCTCACCCGAAAGACAGAGCACAAGGGGGTTAAGTGACTTGCTCAGGGTCACACAATGAGTCAGTGGCTGAGGTGGGATTTGAACCGGGGACCTCCTGGTTCCAAGCCCTTTTCTTTAACCACTGGACCACACAGACCATTTCTTCCATCCCCACAGGGCAGATTATTGCAGGGGACAGGTAAACCGTGTACCTGATATACTGTAGAGTGAAAGATTGTCATGGCCGTAGGGGTGCTTTCAACTGCGGTCACCAGAATGTGATGACTGAAATAAATTAAAAAAATGATACAAAGTGAATCTAAAAAAGCTGAATAATATATTAGGTAGGATAACAGGCAGTGTTGTGTGATACACTGCCGGCACGGATTCTGTCCCCTGTCGGTGAGATGAGAGGAGGTTAAAAGGTCTAAAACCACGAATGCAGACGAGGCCCGGCTCTTTTGCATTGTGGTTAAGGTGCTCACCTTCGGTGCACCGGGTCGCCGGTTCGCACCCAGCCTCTGCCCTATTACATTCAGATAACTAATGTGTTTACTTGCTGCACATCCTTTAAATGCACTGAAGTGGTTTCTTACTAGTTCTGGATGCTACATTATGCAAAAATTGCACTGAGGCAATACGAGACAGAATTGAGTCTGTACAATTCGCTTCAAGGTCATCAATACACTGCTGCAGAATTGCCTGTTCAACACAATCAGAAACATAGCAAGACGCGAGAAGAGGGAAGCAGGGAAACAACATACCACTGCAGTTAATGGACAAATGAAGTGCACTCACAGCTAACAATGAAGGTTCTGATGTTTACTGTGACATCTAAATAGCAAATATTCATATTTCTTGAATTGCTCAAATCATTTTATAGCTTTATTAATTAGCATGTTCCAATTTTAGTAGATTTTTGAAATTTTATTCTATTGACAGGACATTTACTGTATAAGAAGTCTGGTGATAAAATTGAATGGAGCGCAGATTCCCAATGGACCATTTCGATTTAGCAAAGAGTCTGTCACTGTATTAATTAGATTCTGCAATCAGGCCCCATTCTCCCTCACCTCTTGCTGCATGAGCAACATGCATGAAATTGCACAGATTCTTTTATTGACAATGCTTTGCCAACAAATGTTACTGCTGCTAACCTTGAGTTTACAGTTTCTGTTTCTAGTTTTTTGGGGTTTTTTGCAAACATATCTCTATCCATAAGCATTTGTTGGCTGGAAAGGTGTAGAGAAGCAATTTGTGCAATGCCAGGGAATATGAGATCTGTGTGCTAATGAGCTGACACTGCAGAGGCTGGGGGAGATGTACTGTAGTACAGTACAGGAGGAGAGAAGAAAGATGCAGCACTGTTAGTTCCCTGGGACTGCTCCCTGCAAGCCAATATCAAAGTTAAAGTCTCCAGTATGTCTGGGTCCCTCACACACTGACTTGTGGGCAGATGATGGTGTGAACCCAAAAATACAGTCAACCTACTTTATTAGAACATGGGCACCATTGTGAAGAGCTGCTATGCTGTTACAATACCTCTTGAAACTGAAGACCACTGAAGAAGAAACGACTCAAAACTAAGCATAACCTGTTGTGAGGTTAATACCGGGAGAACTACGCTATCAGACAGTTCACTCGAGCATTACAATATGAGCACAATTAAACCTTCTACACAAGAAACATGCAAAGCACACCGCATTCATGGTAGAACATATATTGACGCAGCTATTTGGTATGAGCAAGGCTAACATAAATAGCATAATAACATTAAATGAGTCATCTATTCCAGACTAACTGAACCATACACAAGAACTTATTTCTTCCGCCAATCTTCCATGCACCCGGTACATTCAAAATATTTAAACAAAAGCATGTACAGCAAAAGTCAATAAAAAATGATTCATCTCCTTTACACACGCTAAGCATTGCTTTTCATTCCTCACCTTAGAGTTGGTGCGCATGTCTTAGTCATATACAAATATGGGTTCCAATAACCAGACATGAAGATACTTGGTGTTATTTCCAAGTCAAATATTTTGTGGGTGTGAAAAGGCTTCTCTAAAACATTTACATTGCTCGCCTTGCTTTCATATTGCATGATTTTAATTACTGTAGTCTTTCAAGTCAATGTAATATTATTCACACAGTGCCAGGACCATCCTGACAGACAGTGGTGCTGTTAAGTATTTACTGGTTGTATAATCCTTTTGTACATTAGCATTGATAACAGCTTAATTAAATAAAGGGTTTACACAACAAGTAAAAACTGCCATGAATCCATAATTAATAATTAATAAACTGGTTCTGCCTATGACTAGATAGCTGCTACTCCTTTATTGAATTTAAACAATGCATTGTAATTTTGTGTAAAAACAAAACACAACCTGTGTTCCCTGCCCTATAGTACTTCAATAGATCTGTTTCTCATTAATACAAACCCCACTTTAACTTTTACTCACTTCTCTAAAGGAACCTTTTAATCAAGTTTGGTTTTATACAATGTTATACTTGATATAATTATATTTTTTTTCTGGACCAATGCTTTTTATAAACTAGGTTAACAATTTTAAACCACTTGAATAAGGGGTTCATTCGATCAACCTATACCCCAAAGCGAAACAGCTGGATATTGTTACAGCATTTTACAGCACTAGGAAATCACCCTGGGCTGCATCAAAAATACATGGTCATGTGGAGTCGAGTTGGATCAAATCAACCCCTTAGTTATGCATTGGTAGCGTTGGTATTGTTACAGGATGTTAAGCATGTAAGAAGTTTACACAGCTGGCAATGAAACTTTGTAGAAAAAGTAAGAGAACACAAGGAGTTCACGTGGACAGTGTGCAACGCTCAATCAATCATTCCAGCATGGAGAGAACGTCATCATCTTGGCTGCATTGAAATTGCTAATCCATTTATTTAGAATTTGAGATGGCATGGGCATGTTTTAATGGTGGTCTAGTGATTCCCATACAGATATGATATAGTCCAACACTGGAGGAGACCATTTCAAATCAGCATTAAAATGGGACAAGCCTACACACTGCATAGCTTATTCAGATACAGTATAGTTCTATTATTAGAAGACCACCTTCCACGACCTTGGTCAAAGGATTCTATTTTTAGCCATGCCAGGTAATAACCATTTGAATCTTTGTCCTACCACTTAAGCACCACACAAAGCACAACATTGTAACTCTATGGAATGCTTAGCACAATATACCAGCAGTGTGGAGTAGTGGTTAGGGCTCTGGACTCGTGACCGGAGGGTTGTGGGTTCAATCCCCAGTGGGGGACACTGCTGTTGTACCCTTGAGCAAGGTACTTTACCTAGATTGCTCCAGTAAAAACCCAACTGTATAAATGGGGGATTGTATGTAAAATACTGTGATATCTGTATAATGTGAAATAATGTATAATGTGATGTCTTGTAACAATTGTAAGTCGCCCTGGATAAGGGCGTCTGCTAAGAAATAAATAATAATAATAATAATAATAATAATAATAATAATAATAATAATAATAATAATATAATTATACCATTAAGTAAGGCATTGTAAGCCAAGAATAAGGACAGATTATACTTACACAATACTACCTGTTATACAGATCAGTTCAGATTTGAATAGGAAAGGCTATCACCAACTCTGAATTAGGCTGTGAGCCATCCAAGCTGATGCAATGAGTTTTCATCTGCATGGCAGAAGTATGTAAGTGGAAGAAATCAGTTCCCTTACTGACTCACCCATGTTGTCAGCATGATAGTTCACCATGGCTCTAACATTTGAAACATGTTACCAATGTGCTAATAAATAATAACTCCACTTAATGTGTTTACTGCTAGTATACACAGTGCTGTTTTATTGCCTGTCAATACAATGCGTTTCCATAAAGACACAATTCTGTGCATTTATATGACAGCAGAATCCACCTAAATCAATGCACGATAGCCTATTATCGGGAGAACAATCCTTTAAATTCTCCTGCAGGGTTTTTCTTTACTAGTCTTTGTATCAGTAAGGGTTTCCAACTCTGATTATGGGAATGAGGGTTATATTACCACCTGATATTGCTTACAGTTCCACATTGAATCTGTAAAGACATGACTACTTCATTTTTCTAATGCCAACAGAGCAGTCAAAACAAATGGTGCCTTATCCAGCAGGTAAATGTAGAAATCCTGATAGAAAACATGTTGTGGGATCTGCGCCATGACCTCCTCACACACATTTACACAAGCCCCACACATACATTGCAGGGCTGTATTTTTAATGTCAATGCTTTAGCTGTTTACTCGTTATTGGAATGAAATCAGCATAACTTCAAATAACACTCCAGGGGCATTAATGTGGTAGTATGCTAAAAATAATGCATGTGAGCATTTTACTTAATGACCTACATATCGAGAGAATGTGACCTACAAATGTTTACTGCACCTCAGCACTGAAACATACTGTGCAGACTACATTACCGACTATGAAACAAGTGTTTAACAAGACTGACGTTCATATGTTTAGTTTATCTGCACTGCTTACATATATATATATATATATATATATATATATATATATATATATATATATATATATATATATATATATAGGCGATTCATGCAAAGAATGAAAAAACAATAAACCCGCTTGTTTCTTAAATAAATAAATAAATAAATAAATAAAAATCGTAAAACGGAATAGCATCTGCAACCCGCCATATTTTCCTCAGTTTTATTAAAATCGATTAAGTCACCAAATATAAAAGCGACAACTAAGCAAAACAACGGAGTAATATGGCTAAATATTCCATTTCATTCAACATCATTGGCACAGAAACCACACTTCCAAACCCAATTATACTGTTGCAAAATTAATAAACAAACAAACAATGAGATCAATACATAAATAAATAAATAAATAAATGCATAAATAAATAAATGAGCATCATTTTGGCCAGGCACTGTTAAGATAACATTGTACTTTACTGGATTGCAGTACTGCATGGTCAAAACTAGCAAGTGGACGGACTGCACGTCTTAATTCCTTTGCACAGAAGCTCCATCGATAAAGCGTGACTAGATTGCAACTCAGTAGCCTACTAATTATATAGATGCCATCGGAATAATAACACTGCCCCTATGTATTACAGTCGCTCTTATCTTGTACCTTCGTTTATTACACACAGCAATGGAAAAGAGATGTGGAGGGGGAGGGGGTGGGGGACTCAAAGAACATCTTCCAGGCGAAAAAGAAGAAAGCTTTCGGTCCTCCGGGAAAACACATTAAGCTTACAAAAGAAAAACAAGCTTTAGCGAAATCCAAAAGGGGTACTCACAAGCATGAGTCACAGAAAAGCTGTTGGATGATTCGAGGTGATCCACATGATAGTTCAGATTAAAGGGTTTTTCGGTCACATTTTGATTTGTGTTGTACAGTTGTACGGCAAACCTGAAAGCGCTGTGCTCCTGCGCTGTAGATCTCATGAAAAGTCCTCCTAAAACAACAAGTAAAAAAAAAAGATAACATCAAGGATTTAAAAAGAGAGGATGCTCTATTACCGCTTACTGTTTTAATAAAACAGAGCCAAATACAACATGACCTGTATTGTATATACTACTGAATATACCTGGTATGCCTGTGTAAATGCGCAGAGCTGAGAAACATGGACCCTGTGCAGCTGCATTGATTGATTCCTCCGTTTACAGATCATTGGTTTATTTAGATGTAGATTGAATAACAATAGTCTTCTTGTTAAATGCCAGCAAAAAGGATATTCACAAGCGCTATATGCATTGTGTATGGTTTGATATATACTGTATAAAGCCTCGGTTTATCCAACTCTAACAACATTCTTATTAAACTATAGCAACTAAGAACACCCTTGGGTGATTTCTGCGCTAGTCTACTGATGCGTAAGAGTTTATTGAGGTCTTATTCAAAGTAGGTTACATTGTTATTCCGGTATGTCACACATATTTCTAATCAGATATCCTTCCTTTTTAATTATCTTTTCATAATTCTAAAGCTCAAGTAACTTGATCTTTAGATTAGATTCGCATTAGATTTTGAAGCGAAATCCAGCCTTTTGTGTGTGTGTGTTTTTTTGTTTGTGTTTTTTTTTTGTTTGTTTTTTAAACCACAACCATTAGGGCAAAGCAGATTTCTAAGACTCAGACTCAGTAGCAAGTTTATCAATTTCAAACTTAAACACAGATTACTTTAGCTATCAGTCACTGATGTCCGCTGCACAAAAAGATCCAGCGCGCTTTGTTTTAACGCTACACACAAAAAACAAAAAATATACATTTTTTGTTTGTTTTTTTTCTTTTCTTTTCTTTTTTTTTTACTAGTTTTGCATAAAGATTACTTACCTATACTGATCGTGTTAGGAAAGCCACCAAACGATTTACCGACAAGCCACATTAGAAAAAAGACAGTCTGTACAACGCTACGTCCCATTTTCTCCAACCTCTAAATTCAACTCCTAAACCGAAAGTGAAAAGGCAGAAGCATGTATTCACAGCCTTGCAACGCTGAGGCAATCCTCCAGTTTTTTATTCTTCAGCCCTTTCTTTCTTTTCTTTTTCTTTCACAGTACCCCAGTCAGGTTGAAATGCAAGCTGGGTTGCGGATCAAATTCTCTGCCACTGAAAAAAATAAGTGAGGTATCCCAAAGATGGTGGTAGAGCAGGAGGACCAGCGCGGATTGTGAATAAGGCTCTTCCAATTGGGCCAGCAGGGGGATATTGATCAAACTTGATCTGACGTTGAATTAAAGCAGCATCTCTAGCATCCTCACAACTGCAGAGCCCTACTGCACAGCACCAGTGCCGCGTTAGCCAACACTGAGGGGCGATCAATAGAAACGCGCTAGCTTCACGTGGACTGTAATTTAAAACAACCATTCACCGTTTTTTAAAGCTGCAGAGGTCGCTTTTTCAAAGACCCCATCTGCCTTGAAATAGCTGCGCTTCTTAATGGCATTTACTTACAAAATGAAACAACCACTGCGCCCGCCTGCTTTGTACACTAACCGGATAACCTAGTACATTGTGCTTCCAATTTCTATCACCGTTTCCGACATAATCACAATTTTATTATTTTTATTTCTTGAACTCATCTCTTCCATTCGTGCAGAAGGCTAAACACTGCGGTATATAGCAGGTGCTTATGCTTGCAGATTATAGAATTCTAATAAGAGCATTTCACGCGGTATGTAATACGATCCGCTAACCCTAATGTCACCTTAATGGTTACAGTATACTTTATATTTTAGGCTACCGTTTTAAAACTCCGCTTACTATAAGCCCTACATAGTTAGAACACAAGCGACTGGTTTCACAGGCACCAACTAGCACTAATCTCGGACTAGCTGATGTTACCTTAGGTAAGGTAGTCCAAGACTATAGAGCTCATGAGGGTCTGTGAAACCACAAGGTTCACTGTAAACCAAATGTTTAAGAATTACACTTACATCTTATGCAACGGAATGACAACTATAATTATTCTGCTTTTCGAAGCATTACTATTTTAAACATGTAGCTGATCATCTATATATATATATATATATATATATATATATATATATATATATATATATATATATATATATATATATATATATCATAATACGTGATATTGTTGGATGATATAACTTAAGCAAATGCTGAAATAAACTGTGATAAATTACAGTGCTAGCGTTTTTTTTTTTTTCAGACCACGTACCATGACTGCTGAATAATGAATTAATCTAATTTAACTGTATTGTTATTTACTGCAACCATAAATAATACTAGAAGACACAGAAAAAAAAAACATTGTGTCTTGGGATAGCAACTTCTCCTGCAATACAGATAATATTAGTTTAATGCCAATCACGTTCCTGCTGTGCTTTTGTGAGCACGTCACGAAAACGAATTTCTAAAATATGAGTTACCGGTACAGTACTTGACATTGCTATTAAATCTGAGGAAAAAAAATATGTTATGGTTGCTGGCAAGCCACACCTAACTAGTAAATAACTGATGTTGTTTAACCCCTTAAGGTACACAAGGAATTGTGCGCTTGTTCAAACGGGTTCTTCTTAAAATTCATTTGAGAGTGAGGAAACTGAAAATTTGGATGACCAGATCCCACCTGTCAATACATTTTAAACACTGTTCCGTGCACGTCATTGTAAAAGCACGAGCGTTTGCATCACGTTGTCCCTTGTACCTTAAAGGGTTAACGGGTGGCACGCTGTATTATACAGGGTACATCTGGGTTACATGCAGGTCAAGTGAAAGAGCACTTCGAACCTGACTTGTGTCTTCCAAAGTAACTACATCCCCAGCAAATACCTTCACGGAGAAGACAGATCACTGGACACTTGCGAATAGGTCTTTTAACATGTTGTTCATAATGAATCTAGCAGATTCAGCTTTCACCCTATTCCTCAAGAGAGGCTTAGCTGAAGCAGCTCCCTAAACGGGCACAAAGAAACTTGCCCACAAGCAGAGGTTTTAAATAAACTCACTTAATGTTGTCAAACATATGGGGGAGCTGTCAATGGTGCTGAAATCCAACGGCGAATTCCAATACAGCAAAGAAAACAAGTTAATTTTAACAATTACATATGCACTTGATGCACAGTATGGGATGTAGGTACGGTACTGAAAATGAACCATGTGCTTTATTTTAGTCTTCATAGGATACCTGTAGTTTGTTTTAACCATTGCTACACGTTTATATATGTTTTACCGCGTAATGTGTTTTCTTGTTTATCAATCATATTTGTCTTCCCTATTAGAATCTTGTTTCTGTGGGCACCCTAATTCTGTAGATTCTTTTTTTTTTTTAGCTGGAACAGTAGTAGTAGTAGTAATAGTCGTAGTATCAATAATAATAATAATAATAATAATAATAATAATAATAATAATAATAATAATAATAATAATAATAATAATAATAATAAACTATAGGAGACACTGGAGCAATAACAGAAATCAATAGTGTTACCGTCTTAACATATTTAGGCTTTACACCACTGCAGCACATCAATCATTCTGGAATGTTCTGCTTGGTTTGGAGGTCAACCGGTGTCGTCTTTGGTGACGCCTCTTTTGATGAAGTCTTCCTCCTAACTCATCCCACACATGCTCAGATCGGGTTCTAACTGGGGGGGCAGCACGTGGCCGTTTCTCCTGTAGGTAAGCTTTTCTTTTCTCACTTTCAGTGTAGGCTTCCACAACACCTGTTGTAGTCACGCCGCTGGTTTGTCAGCAACAAAGCTGTGTTCCCCCTTACCAGAAATAGACCTATTAATACAGTACTCGACTGTCCGTGGAAATCCAATTGTACGTTAATTCCCCTTAAACAGACACTACATTCAACAAACCCCTCTGCTTCTCAAACACCAATGGAGTTAATACATCAACATCTCTTCATGCTGGATTTATATAAATCCTTCTTAAAAAGAATACAGCCTTATATCTTTTTGTATGTTGTTTACCTAAAAACGTTTATTTTATTTATTTTTCAGGGCAAAAGGTTATCTTCACTATTTTTTCTTGTTGTCGGTGGAGTATGGCTCTTCAGCTTAACCATTTCTTAAACCCTGAAAGCAAATTAACCTTTGAGTACTGTTTGTTTGTTTATTTGTTTATTTATATATAACACTGGGGTCTATTTTAATGAAGCAGACTGGGGGAAAAGACCGTCAGCATTAACACAGAGTTAAAGTATTTAGAATATCAAATCTACCCCATAGCCTTTGCTTCCCCTATGTGTGTATTGTTTAGTCTCTCTCCTAATGTTCTATATGAATGTTTTTTTCTTGGAGACAAGTGCAGAGGTTGAGCAGTTTCACTGTTTCAGTTTTGATCGCTTTATAATTAAAGTTATTTATGGATACTTCAGTGCAATTACCACACAGAGCAGGATTGCTATGAACTTGTGTTGCCTCTCTTGTCAAAACATTTATGCAATGGCAAGTTTTCCTAGAAAGGCCTTGGAATAATAAAGGAAGCAAGACTTACGTTCAATAGCTTTTTTAAAAAAAGGAAAGCATTTAGATTCACAAAATCACACATGTTGTTGCTGATTAAATTTTCACACTGCCATATAGCAAAATGTATACAGGTCATATGCGGCTGATTTTAACCAAATCAATAGCTTATTGACACAGCTGGATTACCTTTTTGGGAGAATCAGGATAGACAAAATGATAAGCAGAATGAACTTTATAAGTGTGTGTGTGAGTGGGTGGGGGTGGAATTGTGAGACAGAGAGAGAGAGAGAGAGAGAGAGAGAGACAGTGATTGTATATTGAGTCTATTCATTTAGGTTAAATGACCAAACAGATAATACAAAACAGTAAAACATACTGGGGCCATACATTGATTTGTAGTCAAAATTCCAGAGAGAGGTACGGCAGAAATGTGTGTTAATACTGGTGTAATAAATGTATCTGAAATGATTTTATGTCAGAACTGGGGAGAGGGGGGTTATGAGAAGAATACATTTTAATTAATGCAATAAATATTTCTGAAATGATTTAAGTCAAAATAAAGTAAGGGACAAGAATAATTCATACTTAATATGTCAGATTTAAAATTGGGGCGGGGGGTCTATGGCAAGATTAAATATCATGTATTTTATTTTTTGGCAAAAGCTGAACCCTTTGAGGTTTGTAGTTAATTATCAGCACACAGGAGAAAGATGTGATATTAGGACATACTGCATGAAATACCAACACTCCAGCATGGATAGAACACAAATGTATGGGAACCGACAATGCAGCTCTCGTTTGCAGCTTGCTCTGGCAGCTACCTGATTATAAAATACCCAGCTTATGTTTGTTCAGTGTCTGAAACAGTGAAGTATTCCTAGCATGGGGGATGAATGCAAGAAGGCGGGCATCTGTAGTTACAGCACAGCCAAGGGACCACCATGGAGAGAGGGTCTCCTGTGGCCTCACCCCCGAGCTGATACTCTGAAGTTAATCAAGTCATCAGTGTAGCCTAGCATTTTGCAGGAAATTGCTTTAGCAACAACACAAGTGTACTGGGGAAATTCACTTGGAGGCCCCGGGGCTGAGCCGGCCATTGTAGCGATGGGTTAGCTAATCTCGAGAAAGGGAACAAGGTCAGGGTCATTTCATTCTGCTAATCTGGAAAGGAATGCATGGCTTAGCATTAGCAGTCAACATTGTGGCTTAACAGCCTGCCTTCTGGACGAGCTGAGTGGAAGATGGAGTGAGGGTGGGTAACCAGTGCAGCTTTGTTGTTTGTTTGGTTTTGTTTTGTTTTTTTTGCTATTGTGCATGGCATTGGTCTTTTCTTTTGGTTGATAATCAGCTTCATTCTACTACAGCACCATGGCTATTTAGGTCAATTATGTGAAATCCCAATCAAAGCCAACTCAAACTGTGGGTTAAAGCAAAGGATGAAAATCTTGTCTACTTTGTCTTAATAAAAGATCATACTGTTTAAAAATGATGATCACGTTCAACAAACTGGTAAAAAGAAAATGTCCTTAACATTAGCGGAATTGGATTGCCCAACATAGGATTGGATACGCATGGGAAAAATAAGAAGGTGGCAGCAGATAAGTTCATGTCTGCAAAAGTAGCCTATGGTGGTTCCATTAGAGGTGACACAACCTCCATGGTAAAGATTACATTGGGTCCGTCAGGCAAAAATCCCATTTTGTAGACCCGTCTGCCGCAAACGTGTTAAATGTTGCTTCAGTTCCTCCATGGCTTGTTCAGTATGAGACTCAAAGCACAGCATTCTGCCTGGATAAATGCTTATATATGTATACATGTCTACTGTTTCCAAGCAGCCCCACTAAATAATTAACAATAGCCTTCTAGCCTCAGCTATAGAATCCATTTAAAAAGGCAGGTGTGGTCAGGAATTGATATGAGGGTCACATTTTACTTTGCGATAAATACAGATTTCTGTATTTTCCTTTACTGTATAAAACTGATGAAGGGTAAATGTCAGTTTACAATTGTCATTTTTTTTTTTTAAACAAAGGTCTGACCTTTGTAAATATGGAGTGTTGCACGTGGATAATGAAATGCTTTCTTTGCACAAACAAAGGCAAGGGGAGTCAGCAGTTTGTTCAAACACTTGCATATATATTCTGCCGGCTAACAGAACACAACGTTTCAAGGAATACAATTAGAATTAGAGGTGTACGCCTATTGTGTATTTACTCACTATCACACAGGCATTTGACAATACTGTGGAAAAAAACTCTATCTGAACCGCTCTGCTGTATTTGTTCTCAATCCATTGTGCTGCCATTACCAGCACTGCAGTGGTCTGCTAATGATTCTAAAGGATCTCCAGGGCTTGTTATTCAGGTGTCTACTGTAAGGTGTATTTTTCTCTTAAGAGATAAACTAAAATTCCTCTTGATACAGTCAGGCAGAGATGTTCAAGCCTCCCTTGTTTCACAGCAACCTGGCCCCCAGGATATCAATTCCTTAACTCTCTAAGGAGAGTCTCTCCTTGAAAAGTAACTGCTTAGAAAACTTTTTATTTCTTACTCAACAGTGTTATTAAACGCCTGCACTTTCCTCATGTGGCATTTCTAGTCAATGGAGTGGTATGTGGTAAGGGTTTAAAACACATTGGTTAAAAACTGATAAGGATTGCTCACTGTAATAGAAGACTGCTTTAGTAGCACAATTTTAATATACACTCTGTTAGTTGTGGAGTTATTTGTTATTTATTTACCATGCATTGTATACATACAGTTACCGCCACTGTCTGACTTTGAACACACATTCCCTTGAGAAAGGCATGTCAACAGAAACAAAATGTAAATACTGCCATGTATAATGTATACATAAACCAAATGCATGTGGGGTTATGCTGAATGATATGAGCCAGCCGTGTTCGATCATTCACGATTGGTCCATGCTGGATCATTCACCTATTGGTCCATGTTGGATCATTCACCTATTGGTCCATGTTCGATACAGTAAACCCCTGCGTAATGGTGTTATTAAGCATGCTGTAGCAGCTATTACTTGATTGTTTTCTGGAGTATGACAGCCCACAGGCCATGCTTTCAGGCTCATTGATGGGGAATCCTGTGATCCCACTTCAGAGAGGATAGGAAGAAATTTTCATGCTGAATCTTCATGCTCTGTTTCCCAGACATCTAAACCACACCGCTGTTTCTGTGGCTCTGACTAGCAGGGCGAGTTTAATATATTTTACAAAAAGCAGCAGCAGGGGTACTAGGGATTTTTTTTATTACACTATCTTCGATCTGTTCAGGATTTTGAGGCTGTACACACTTCATAAATAATTAGAAGACTGACATGACACTGGAAACTAAAAGAAGCAGTCTCTCTGATCGTTATTTCTCAAGAAATTCAAGGTCCAGAACAAACGATTCAAAGCGTAAGCTGGTGAAACAAACACAGAACACAGGTTAAAGGGTTTTTAATGTATTTCTACTTGAGACTGCTTATAACAGCAATAATGCTTTCGGCCCTGGACGTTACCTGGGGAATTAATAACTGACTGATAGAACTGGTGCCTGATCCCCCTGGAAACACAATGAAAATCTAAATATGGCAGCCTTTGCTGGTTTTAGAATAGCTCCTTTCGTGACACAAAAATACACTAAAGAGAGCATTGTTGAGTCATTGGTATTTATAACCTTGGTGAACTGGTAAATAAAGTGCTCAAGATCAAACGTTCCTGGATTATTAAAATAGAACCCATTATCTCTTCCTGTACATCAGGCCACGATCCATGCCACTCTGTATGAAAGAAGCTCACATAGCAACTCCGCACGGATACATGTTCTACAGCACAGGTAAAGAAAAAAACAATCTGTAATTAAATTCAGAGAATAAAGTAGTTCATTCAAAAGAATCTACTTGTGGTACAATACACATCTACTCAACACACATCTTCTTCAAAAGGCTACCTCTTCTAGTGGTCTCAGTTCGGTTCTGTTTGGTTCGTTTGCCAATCGAACTTTGATGTTCACACTGCTCTCCAAACGAACCGAACCGTACTGAGTATGAAAAAAAGCTCCAGTGTGAACAGGCCCTAAGAATGAAACAGCCTTTTTTGAGGACATGGTTTTTGACTTCAATTGCTTAAATTACGCTGGTAACATCGAACATTTACATATTGCATTAGAGTGTTAATGGCAATCTAATTGTTAATAACATAATTAATACCATGTTTGCCGATTGTAGAAAACTACTTATAATATAAACTAAAGCACTACTGAAACAAACAGGTATGGACAGATGTGTTTATAGAGAGAGCCTTGTAAATGCAGTTTAATAATAGCTGGGCTCTACATTATTATCATTTAAATAGAACACAATGGGGGTAAGTTGATCGTACTAGAAGCTACAGATAGACAAAAAGGCCTCCAATTTCTTTCTGTTCATGCAATGTTTTATATTCGAACTCCGGTACTGTTTACTGTGTGCCTGAACAAGGGCCAATTACTGATAATGAAGCACATGCAGTGACAGTATAAGGATGAAGTACAGCAGTGGCAGACAGAATCTTGTCAATAGAGCATAAAGTCTACATAATTGGCTGGCAAAATCAGTTAATTAATTTTCACCTCCAGAGTAAAAACAAAAGAGAGAAATCCTTAACAGTGCTGCTTTACTGGTGTGTTTTTGAAAACCCAATTAATTAGGACCAGGCTCCAACTGGATTTGGTATTGCGTAGGCTTTGTATCAAGTAAATAGTATGCCAGTTAAAGTTATGAGCAGTTATTGGGCAGGAGGTGTTCTATTAGAATTTTTTTGTCTGTTATTATTAAGAGGGTAGAGTATGTGGGGATTCAGTCACAAATGTGAATGTGAGTTTTGGAACAGTGAAGCCCAACCCTGCTGTTTCCTCCTGTTATTTTCCATATGGCGGTATTCAATCAAAAGGTTTCTGCATCATGCCACTGTGCTACTCAGCCAGCAATTGCCTGGCAATTCACTGTTTGTTAAAAACATGTTACGTCTATGGTTCCTACAGTATTACTGCCTTTTACAGAGTCGTGAACTGAGCCTGCATGGAAATCCATACATCAATTCTGCTAAATCCGCAATATGGAAAGCTTGCTTACCAGTCTGTACAACCAAGTGCTGTCAAGAAGGAAAACTCTGGTTCTTCAAAAATGGAAGACTTGTCTTGAGGCTGTGGGATGGGTATCTGGCCCTTCTGTCAATTGGGTAATCGACATGAATGTGTATATCTGCCACTCTGCTGGCATAAGCCATTTTCTGCATCATGACCTGAGGTTTATATGATTAAGGGGTCCTCCTTTTTTGCAGAAACCACGTGGAGATGTCACTCAGGGTTCTGCACAGCGAATCCATTTCAAAGGGTGTTCAATGCAATGTAATTCTGGAGGCAATGCAGGCAGACAGAGGCCAGTTAGAACCAAAGGGATCACAGGTGCACTGAATTAGTGTAGCTTCTCCTATAACACAGTTGTAGTATGTCTATATCCACCAAGTACTGCAGTGCTCATCCATTCTCCAGTAGTGAACACATGTATAAATGATCATTGCAGGCACACTGTAGTGCTTGCATTGCAGTGGTACTGTGTATATGGTCTGGTGCTCAATCCCACTTGTGTTGTGTCTGATTTCTGACGGAGCTGCTTGTGATGGTAAGCTGTGTACAGGTGTTTTTAAAAACATTAATCATTGCGATCTTATGAACAGTTCAATTGTAGGCTAAGTCTGCTATTTTTCGCGACACCAGCATTTACTGTAATGGATTATTCATGACTTGATTATATTTACTGTCTGTATTCTGCATTTACCATGCTTTACCATAAAACCATGCACTACCAGCACTGTTTTGCCATGCTTGCCTATATGATTTACCTTGCTTTACCATACAGTATCATACTTTGCAGCGCTGCACCTATGGTACACCTTTGTAAGGGAGTGCTTTTTGAAGAAGGCTGAATGTTAATATAGTTCTAGTGAAATGCAAGGCCCCTGTCAGCAAATTTTACTTGAGAAATCCCATTTGCATGTTCAGCATTTTTCCTAATGCAGTTTGAGCCTGTGGGAGGTATTACCTGAACCATGTGGCTTCTGCACAGTGTGTGTGGGAATTCTTAACTGAAGTGTTTTCAATATAGTACTGAGGGAAAGCTTTGGTTAAGGGAAAAACTGTCTCATATCTCAAAAACAATATATGTGCAAGCACACACATACAGTGCAATCACACAGATGCAGATGCACAGTGATTACCATGACCTTGTTAAAATATTTACATGCTGTAGGTGTATCCTTAATGCTGGGAATAGTGAAGACACTCTGTCTGTTATTTTTAAACTTGAACAGCACCAGCTATACAATTTGCTATAAATGAGTTTTGCAAATTGGCTAACTGTCATACAGTTCACACAGTACTTTACACTGAGTCTCTAATTACATAGTAGTTACTTAGTAAATGCACGTGTACTTGCCCATAACTACAATGTTATTGTGCATAGTTACAATGTACTTACTGTGTACATCTTTTTGCAAGATATATGTAAGTACACAATTGTTTTAGGAAAAGGTTAGGGTTATATCGTGCAAAAGATTTACACATTAAGTACATTGCAACTGAATCTTAAGAGCTACATACATTTCCTTTCAGTGGACTTAACCCAAAAATAACTCAAACAAACTTTTACACTCAAGAACAGACAATGAGAATTGTTTTTACAACAAAAAAGTAGTTCATTCATTTCTTCCATTTGTACCCGCTAACAGTAAATCATAGCACTCATAAAGATACAGTTGTGCCAGGTCATGTGACCCGAGGGTCCTTTCCCAATGCGTAATGGTTAACATTCCATTCATCTTACCCTGCCAGGCCTCTAGTATGAAGGTTCCAGTGCTGGGGATCTGAAAGAAGGTGTGCTCTGATGACCTGTCAGAAGGAGGGCAGGATTGATTTAGAACTCCACCTACACCTCTCAGCCATGAGGTCTGTCGCGGTGTTCACTCCTCTGCATGAGCTTTTACAGTCTCATCTCTACACTCAGGGAGAGATGAATAAGTCTGCTGATCATAATTACTGGAGGTTAGGAAGCTGTTCAGTGATGCTGTGAGTACCCCTGCCGACTGCAAGTCCGCTAATCATGTCTGTGCATCATTTATTTAGGATTCTTTGTGTCCCTGTTAAGAAACAAAGTCAAGCAAGAGCTGTGCAGAGCGACTTGCAGTGACCCTGTCCCTTAATAAAAGTAATCAATGGGAACTGGCAATGCTGAGGTAGACATTCATTCAGAGATATAGTTCATGTGTTTCAATATGTATTTAAATGGCAGCAACACATTTTAATTAAAAGGATGTGTTCATTTATTATACAATATTTTTTTGTTGTTGTTGTTGCATTAATTTATTTCCTCAAAGCCTTCTCCCTGCTGTAAACGTACTGACTCCTGATTTCTATTGGAAGACATTTGTTTTTTACTCTAAACCATTTACTGTATGCTCAAGGTCCTGGCAATGAAAATGGAGAATGGTTTGTGAAGATGACTGCCTTTGACTTTCAAGAACAAAGGTAGTTATTGTGCATGCAGCTGTTGCCCTGGCAAATAATGTTTGACAGCACCACCTGCTCTCGCCCGCCAAGTCATGAAAAATACAGCAAAAGGTGAACAATGTTGAAGGAAAGCACAGTTTTTATTTAAGTGTTTTTAATGAATATAGTCATTTAAATACATTATGCGATGGTTGATAGACTTTTTTATTGCTATCAAAATGTTGAATGATTAATACAAATATTCAACAATTTTCACCTTTAAATATATAAATATCCAAGGAATAGAGGCATAAGAATGGTGTGCATGAACTGTTTTACACCTGCTGTATTTAAAGTGTGGAATAAATATATCATTGCTCCAGTCCTTTTCCATTGTGTGTGCTACAACTACAGTAATAACGGTGTCTGTTGGCACATGTGTTGTGATGCTGAAATGTGTATTCTAAGAAATGGTCATTATATATCATTTATAACATATTCTTAGACACTCAGTTTAAACACTAACTCAGTAGTCTTGCTTGACAGTTAACAGGAACACAGTATGGTATTCTGGTAACACTTTAGTTTAAGGATCAATTATAAATGATCGATAATGCATGTATAAATGTATTATAAAGGATGTTATATACCGCATACAATACATATAAGACAGCTGTATCAATACAGTGGTTAAAGATCACGTAACCTAAGCATTGATCACTAAAAGAAATGCCAGTGAAGAGTTATTTTTTTTCAATTAAATTAGTGCCCTGAGCTGTTATTATCATACATGTTGATTCTATCCTTGTCAAGAAAACTGAGGCATGCTTTGCACTAGTGCAAACAGAACACAACAGAACACAAATTGGGCCCAGTGTGATGTTATGTAACATCTCTTTGTTCCCCTGGGTACTCAGAAGCCAAAGGTACATTACAGCTAATTCATCCTTAACCTTTTGCAACTGGATATGGCTGCTTATATGAAATAAAATCTAAGCTCCATAAATAGGAAGATGGTAGAATAATGTGTAAAAAGGTCAAATCTAATAGTGTGTGTAAGCAGTACATGTACAATACATATTTTGTAGTTATATTGTGAATATTGACTCATGCTGTGTAGAGTAGTTGAATTGAATCCAGTGTTGGTGAACCACATACAGAGAGAGAGAGAGAGAGAGAGAGAGAGAGAGAGAGAGAGAGAGAGAGAGAGAGAGAGAGAGAGCAAATTAAAATGAAAACCAAAAGGTCATATTTATCTGTTTGGGTCCTGCCAATAATGATCTGTTGATAGCAATCTCAGAGGTGTGAGTCATTAACTCTGGCCTTTAAACAGTTCAGAGTCCATCAATCTATTTCTCTTTATTTCTATCTGTACGGAAACCTACAGTAAAAGGAGAGACCATTTCGCACAAAGTTGACTTTGGGCTTACACAATATAACCCCAAGCTGTTGTATTTCATTAACTCGATGACCAATTTAACCTTTAGCTCAGGAATGGACTTAGAATAATTCTGGGCTTTTTCTTTTTAAGGAATCATTCCTAAAGGTAAAAGGTTACAGCAATTAGCCAGAGCATTCATCAACTGCCCACCTAGGCCCTTGATGTCACAACAAGTGCCACCAAGCCTTTGGCCAAGTGACAGGAGTCATTTGTCATTCTGTAAGGAACGTGAAGCAGTTCCCTCACATGTGACTGTGGAAGCAAAAAGAGGACAAAATGTAGATCTGTGAATGCGAGCAATGACAGGATGAAATCCTTGTCACTTTGCTTGACAGATGGGAAAGTAAAAGATGAGACAAGAAAACACCATTAAAAAGAAGGTGTTTTAACCTTGTGAAATCCCCAGTGCTTCAACAGCGAATCAAAGGCAATCCAAGGTCACACAGCATATATAATATTGTAATGTAAGTGCAGCAACGAAGACGGTGTGCATTTTTGGAAGTATGGAAAGTAATACAATTGTTTAATAAGCGCCATTGGACAGGCTATCTTTTCTGAGAAAGGAGGTCAGGCTCAAATTGTTATTTATTCTGTCTGATGAAAACATTAAAGCCGCTGCATGGACTTTGCCCATGGAAATACAATCTTGACAACCAATGCAGAAAATAACGTCTAAGGTTACTGTAATAAACTGTACTTTGCAGAACTAAGCATGACCGGAATTTGACTTGGTTTTGAATATGATTTAGCTCTTGCAACTTGTAGCAGTTCCCTTATAAAAGTTTACACTAGTAAAAGCAAAGCAAATTGTAATAAAGCATGGTGAATGTATGTTAAAGCATAACTAGATTGCCCCGCCCAACTAGATTGTAACGTTTTCTGAACAAAGATTATATCATAGCTGCAGCAGGTAACTGTTTTCAATGTTAAATTTAAATCTATCGTCTTGCCTGTGACACTGCAAGCTTTGACAAACACGTCCCCGTTGCGGTTTGCAGACTGATGAATAAGCAGTACAAGGTGCTGACATATAGCTGTGGGATCATGAACTTCAAAAAGTCATGTTTTAGCAATTCATGCTGTTATTAAAAAATGCTATTGAAATATCCACTTCAAAGATCACTGTATTGGAACTGTCAAGGTCACGACTTGAGCAGGAATTCAATTAAGGGGATTATGAGTGATACTGATAATGCATCCCGTTGAAGTGCAGAGTAAGTGTGGCCTTTGTGAGAGTGAACTTTAAAGACCATCCACAGACAGATGGATGACTGCTGATCACCTCCAACATATTACATACATCTGTATTGAATTTAATTTGTTTTAGATTGGGTCCATATTGATAGGTACAGCTTGCAGGTCTTTAATTGTTTGTTTATCTTATTAACAAATTATAATTAGATATAATACCACTCTATTGCAATACACAGTCATGCTATAATATACACGATTGCTATGTTTGTGTATATAGGGTTACCACTCATGTTTTTTCTTTGTTTCTTATCTTATCTCATCTCAGTTTAACTGTAACTATCTTTCAAACCCCAGACATTGTGTTTCCATCACATGTATTTGGGGTAGATTTATATATATAGATATATATATATTTAAATATCTTGACGTTCATGCTTGGATCAACCATCTACAGAACTTTTTCAAACATCTGAAAAATGTAAGAACGTTTTGGATTATTTGGGATATGACAAGCCCAACTGGGCAGCAGTGTGGAGTAGTGGTTAGGGCTCTGGACTCTTGACCGGAGGGTTGTGGGTTCAATCCCCAGTGGGGGACACTGCTGTTGTACCCTTGAGCAAGGTACTTTACCTAGATTGCTCCAGTAAAAACCCAACTGTATAAATGGGGAATTGTATGTAAAAATAATGTGATATCTGTATAATGTGAAATAATGTATAATGTGATACCTTGTAACAATTGTAAGTCGTCCTGGATAAGGGCGTCTGCTAAGAAATAAATAATAATAATAATAATAATAACTGATTTTAATCAGATGGTTTCTCTTGACTGTGTAGTAATTGTCTCTACGTGTGACATTTTCACATAGGGTGAACACACAACCCCATTTCAGTGAGAAAAATATTCAATGGCTGGGTAATGGTTAATGGCTATAGAGAGGCTTGTGTAGGTGCGGACACACAACTCATCCGCGTGCCATTCCTGGTGCATCATGACATGTCTGCGTTCTGTCACCACAAGACACTGGAACTTTATTAAACTGATACCGCAGCATGCTAAGGACTTTAAATTGTGCTGAAAGCAGTTCATACTTGCAATGATTAGTAAAATGATGAGCAATTATAGCCAGATATTGCTTTAGTTTCAGTTTTATTTATTTGTCATGGGGTTGAGGTAATTGTGCAACATGATTTTAAAGATGCAAACTGGGAGCTTTTAAAAAAAGTAAGCTAAATACCTGTGTCTAACACATTGGATGGTGCTGGAATCATTGTTAACCCTTTCTGTAGCCAGACTATGATATGTTTTCTCTCAAACTGCCTAAATCAAGGTAGAATTTCTGCTATAAGAAGAAGAAGAAAACAGAACAGTATTATGATTTGATTATGCACCAATCTAGTCTTAACATTACATACCTTGCAGGCTTTTTTCATCTCAGATGAGTTGCATTTGCTTTTGCTTCAAAATATAGCAAATGTTAAATTCTCAGCGAAGCCATAGATCATTAACTGGCACAGCGTTAGCAGTATCATGTTTACTATGAATTAAATATGCTGTGGGAACAATGTGGTAGTTGTGTGTGTGACTGCATTGCTATGAACAGAACTTAAAGAGGTACCATGGAATTGAAGAGTGTATTAATGTTAGTATGTACAGCCACATTTCTTAGGTGTTCTCCCGTGGATTTCAATATTTCTTTAAAATGCTCTTACCGTATGCAAAACCAATAACAGAGGTTTTCGTTAACGTAATACATTTAGCTACACTATAAAGTGGCAGGTTTATTATGATAAATAGCATGCTTCTGGCTATCCCTGCATCTTTACTTGTACATCAAAGAATACACACTGAGGTTAGATTAAAGTGTGTCTCATCCAAATAGCTTTGCTGCAGAGATATGCATTAAATAACATCCAGAAGATCAAAACAAAGCTCCAGGAATCAGGGTATTTAGTTTTGCACACAATTTCTGAGATGGGAATATGCACATCATATAATTTATGTATCCTAAATCCTTTTGCTATATAAGGAGTGTCTGCAATAATGAAGCAATCCATTACTTCAAAAAACTCAATCTACAGAAAAGAAGGTAACACTTAGAAGAAGGGACCATGCAGTAATGAAACATCAGTGTACAGGATGCATATTGTAATATATGAAGGATATGTGATGCTTTTCATTTTTATACCACCAATTATCTGCATGACTTTTGCAAGTCCATACAAAATCTTTATAAGATACTAAAGTACTTTGCTTACTGTGCTGTGGCTGAATTAACCTTTACTTGTCTACTGCGACCCAGCTCAAAACTGTCAGTACGATATGCTAGCTAATAAAACTTCCAACATCTTTTCATTTTGTAATAAGGCATGTTGTTGCATTGTAACTACATGCATACCTGGGTAATAACTGTGTTATTACACTGCAGTTACAGTGTGCTTAGAGACATGTAAAGTGTTACCAAATCGTATTTAATAACTCTAATCAGACTATAAGCAAGCAGTCTTTAAATAATTCATGAGTTACACTGTGGTGAATCGAGTCGGTCATCACAACAAGAGACAGTAAACACTTTCAACACCTGATCAAAAACTCAGCCGAGAACACCAGGTTGTGAACTTTCATTGCCTCATGTCCTGCGTATGCATTCACATTGCAAGGATTTAATCTCTTTTCAGATTTGGAAAGAAATTGCTTCCTACACTCAGATTCTATTAACATCTCATAAGGAGGGCGCCGAAGCTGCTATTGCATTTCGTGTATAAGGTTATGTAGTCTGACATTTATCTGCATAGACATAGTATAGATAAATGACCTTTGGATTGTAAGATATTATATTACCAAGGGTTGGTATAGAATACAAATACAATGACAATAGTTCTTTAGATATACTACTGTTACGACTCGTACCGCTGCTTTTATGAACCAAAAATATTATTATTATTATTATTATTATTATTATTATTATTATTATTATTATTATGTAAAGTACTGGGCATTGGCTGATATATAAATAGTTCTCTCTACGTGTGGTTTATACAGTAGATTTTTTGAGAAGTAGCGACACAGAATTGATTCTTTCCAGTTTGTCAGAAAACTGTTTTGTGCTGCTAAGTAAAATGGATACTTTTTTAAAATAATTTTTCAGTGAATGTGCCCCCCTTGACAGATTGTGTTGACAGCCATGGCTAATCTGTGCACATTGGTGCCTTGAAGGTAGTGATGTAGAAAAATATTGATCTCATGAACACAGCTCCTAATCAGTCCAGGAAGAGAAGATGAAAAATGTGGAGAGGTGGGGAATGCTGTGTTTGTATCTGGGAAGAGGAAGGACTATCCATGAAAAAAAATCCATTGTTTGTTAATAGAAACAAAATCTAGTTAAACACAGACATGGCGAGCTTTGCAGCTAGAGCAAAACAAATGATGAGATTATTGTTCAATTTGAATCCTTAAAACATTTTTTTTTCTTATTCACTGTTCCCCGTTTACATGTTAAAGTAATTATTCAAGCATGTCAAACATTTTGTACAGCTTTAAAAAAAAAACCTCTTGTACATCATTTAATTGCCATACAGTCCAGTCAATCGGCTTCCATCAACTGTCCAAAGACCAGAGCTATCTTTCCCTGAGAAAACCTTCAACATCGAGAAAATGACTGAGCTGTAAACCAAGGTGGCTATTTTATCAGATCCGGGACAGCTGGGGTCGCATACATTCAGTTGACAGATCTTGATCTTTATTGAATTTATTATGTCTGATGGATAGCCAGTGTATTTCAGTTCTTCAACTTGACAATTCGTGTTTCCAATACTATTGATCATGTGTGCACTCCTCCTTAATCTTGTATCTCGCAACACAGAGCTTACTGCTAATCATACTTGTTATTGTATTTGCTGCAGAGACTCTTGAGTTACCACACCGCACCACAGCGCTCTTCAGTTTCATTTACAGCGTTGTAAAGAAACGTTGCAACTCTATCGTTGCGTCATCGGTAGCTGTTTTAGCACAGTGACTAGATCTGTCAGGCTGCAAACGGGTTGGAGGATGCAAAAAAAAATAGAATAAACTTTAAATTATTCATGGTTTCTGATGCTATCCAAGTTTATAGCAGGTGTGCTAAAATGCCTCTACATTGTAAGCGGGGTGATCTCTGTTTTGCTGCAAGGATTGCTATAACTATTCTAGCATGATTTGTGTCTCGTTGACGGTAGTAGATTGGAATGTGTACATCTTGCTTAGAAATCGGACACTTCCAGATAGGATTGTTGCTGTTGAACTTGCAGGAAGATACCTAATAAGCAAACAATTCATGTGTCAGGTGTTAAAAAACAAGCCCTCGAAAATTCACAACTGTGTGTTTAAATGCAGTGGAAGTCCGTAAGACAGTTGCAGCTGCCAAAAGATTTTAATGTTGGAAATAAGCATGTGTTTACAGTGTAACTACACATCATTTTGTGTAAGTACTGTGTTATTACATTGTAATGAGGTATAGTTGAAAACCTGCTACAAGTGTGAGCCTACTCGTGCATTTCCAGACCGGTGTTCCACTGGATTGGATAAGAAGGCTACCAAGAGAATGCTGTCATGGTTGTCATGCCTACCAGGGGGCTGAACCTGGAAAGATGATGTCACTGCCAATATGTCTATAGAATCTTCCTTCATACCCCTTGCCTTTCAGCTATTTTGCTGTACAGTATGGAAAGAACATTATTTTATTGTGATTTTAAAACATTTTAATGAACACATTTACAGATTTATTTGCCTTTTCAATGTTTTACTTTCCTTCTGTTTTTGCTATTTTTAAAGCATGATGCTGTCTCCGTCTTTTGTACAGTTCCACTGGCAGCTACCATGTGGCATGATGATATCCTTGATTTTCTATTTCTCGAGTTCTATTAAAAATTGCCTGATAGTCCCCATGGTAAAGACCCCTTCAGATTTGAAGCTAGAAAAGTAAAGAAAATGGAGATAATATTTTTGCAAAGCATCTCGGCCAGAAAAGATCATTGGTTTTCAGCAGGCTAGTGTTCAGGATTTCATTCTGTAGAATGTTGATCCTCATAATGTTTTTGACATTCCTTCATTAATCTTGAGTCAACAAATCCAATCCTTCGGCAAGCAGAAACCGATCTTCGCGTTTAATCTGTACTGTCACGTTTCCCTTTTTGCTTTTTTTCGGATTTAAGTTATTTCGGATTTAATTCACCTATGTGCACAGTGTGGGAGTCTGTGCAACTATTCAGCAACAATCATTGGAAAGCAGAGGCATCTTGGTGACTTCACAAAGGACATGATAGCGAATGGCCATCCCACAACACTCAGAAAACCACCACCGGAAAACACAACTCTGGTCACATGATGGATCAAGTCCACAGACAAGCCATTGTGACCCAAATCACAGAAACTCAACACCAGGTAAGATGTACCTGTTGCCACTCAAACAATGAGACAGGAGCTATGTATATGCTGGCTTTTGTGTGTCTGTGTGTGTGTTTAGGGACCAGTAAATAATCCTTACATGATGGTTATACGCTATAGCGATAGACAAAGGTGCTACATCACACTTAATTCATCTTAAATAATTGACCACAGCAAATGTATACAGGTTTCCTTGCATTGTTTCAGAACATTTCAAGTAGGTTTTCAATTATTCATTTATGTTTTTATTGTGGTCAGCATTGTGAGTCCAAGCTGGTTATGTGAATCCAATAAAGAGACTTCAGTCCTGAGTATTTTGGCTACAGTTTTCTCTCTTTGAATCATCTGACCATATAAAGATATCTGACCATACAAAGAGGGATCTCATGCCCTGCTTCCTTTGTCAATTCTAATGCTTCCCAGGCTGCTGACACTTCAGTTCTTCAGTTCTTCTTCAGCAGTCACTGTGTTGACATTGTGACACTGTGAAGATGATCATGTAAATCTGCAACGACCTGTAGCCTTGGCTCTTGACTGACAGATCACAACTATAATGTCACAGCACATGCAACAATTGCATCGGCTTACATTTTTAAATACATGTTAACATATATAGCTTCAACAAACTATGCTATCTTTTTGCCACCATGAAAACACTATTGGGACTGGGATATTAAAATCCCAGTTCATAACTCATAGCTGGTTATATAGCCCTAAGATAGTAGTGAACTGGTCACAATGGTATTGCAATGGCTTTCCAGTGTACTGGTACATACCAAAAAGGAATCTGTTTGGACAGTATTTCATTTGATTTCTCTTGAAATTCAGTGCATGCTAAATATTATTGTTTATTCAACAGAAAGAAAGATCAGTTCAAACCTATTGTAATGGTAATACTAAGCAATATTAATGGCAATAAATTTTCTACATCATTTAAAATATATATATATATTTTTTAAAAGGTCTCAGATTAGCTACTGCCTGACCAAACCACAGAAAGATACATGCTGTATATATTTGAGGATCTGTGCCCATTCCCTCTCTGAACATTTAGATCTGTTAGCACAATACATGCTAATAGTTTTCAGCAGGGCACTTGGTGCCAATACTGTTTTTATTTTGCTGAGTGTATTCTTTTTTTAACTTCATTACTAAATGTCTCGTGTCGCACCAGAAATGCGCTGACATCTTTACAATCCAAACATATTATTTGAAGATTTAAAAGGTTTTATATGGCACATTTTCCAAGCACTATGGTATAAAGTGAAGAAACAACTTTTGCATTTCAGTACTGACCTCAATTTAAATAGATAAATGTTTAAAATGAGCCATTCTCTAAGCTAGCAAATTGAAGATTTAAATAAAGAGTTTCTAAAGATATTGAAGCTGACAATATTTTCAAATGAAATATTGATGAGTGTTGGGAAAAGTGCTAAGATCACCAAAACGTTTTGTAAAAAGCTCATTAGATAAGAAATCAGCTGTATTTTAATGATATAAATGCTGGCAATCCAACAGAGCCCTCCCAGGGGATTTACTTGCTTTTGCATACAAAGGTACACCAAAGTGACTCTCTGTACTGTTAGAAAAGTGCCTTACTTTCCATGCTTTTTAATAGCAAGCTTTATTTGTGGGATGCATCTACATGTTTATTCAATGCATGCAGAAGTATATCATTTTAATTGCGTGCATGGCCTTGCTACATATTTGTAGTTCTGCACATACTGTTACCCCCTGCAAGCTAGTTCATTATGAAAATGCATCTGGTCAACCTGCATAAATACATGTTTGTTTGTTTTTTAACTCTGTGCTTGTTTAACAGGCAATGTTGTGTGTTTTACGCTGTCATCATTGATACTGCTGAACCATCTATGCCAGACGAAGCGATGGGGTGTGAGATTGATGAAGTTTAAATAGATTAGGAGAGACAAATGGGTGCTTTAATGCTTAGAATTTCCTGCAATCTTTTATCATGTCTCCTATACTATGCAAATAGCAGCGGGAGGGTCATACTATGCATATAGCAGCCTACTTCCACACAGTGCAGAGGGAGGTTCTTATACCTGCTGTACAGGAAACCGCCTACTTCCACACAGAGCAGAGGGAGGTTCTTATACTTGCTGTACAAGTATAATCGTAGAGGGTTACTAATCACAATGAAGTAAAATACAGAGCTCCTTTATTTACCCACATATTCTCAAACAGCTGATGTCATGTTACTACATTTAGTTCAATGCTACATTGCGAGAACATTAGGTTCACTAAATGCTATTGGTTAACAATCTTAATCCTTTACTTGATACCTGTCTCTCAGTGCTGTCTTGAAGACTGTATGAAGATGTAAGTCTGTAAGGAGGGCATTTGGAGGTAAGTTATACACAATCTATAAACATGTTATTATTATGCTATTAACAGTTAACATAGATTGTAACTAGACATATTAACACTGCAATACCGTAATACCTTTCTGAGATCTTTATTTGCTTTAACAGGCTGTTGGATGTATATTATTAAATGATTCAGATACATAATCACTTAAAATACAGTGTTACCTCAGTGTTTGCCTTTATTACATTATAGTCGATCATGCATATCTATACATGCATGTGGCGGAGTGTCCCGCCCCTATTTATTATTATTTGTATTTTTGTTTGCGGCGCGGATAAAAGCGCCGCGTCTTTTATTATATTTAAAAACCCAGTGAGGATGCATGGCTGATCAGCTACTGATCATTTAACTAGCTGACAGTCATGCATCCTTACCAAATGCGTGCAGACTCTGGCCGAGGGATAATAAGATAATTAACAGCTAGTTAACCCCTCGGCCAGAGTATATAAACCTGCAGCTCTCTGCACTCGTGGTTGAGTGTAGAGGAGAGTACGGGAGAGTGGAGAGAGAAAGAGCGCGAGGAGAATAAGTATCCAGCACGACACTTACTTGTTTGTTTGTTTATTCGTTTGGCCCTCGTGCCCTTTTGTTTTGTGTTTCGTTAAAATCATTTGTTTGTTTATTAAATACGCTGAGTGCAATAGCATTCAGCTTCACCCGCCCATCCACTGTTTTGGTGTCAGTTACTTCCTGGTCCGTGACGTCATCCACCTCACCACTGCGAGCCAGACTGTCACATACTCTGGCCGAGGGATTAACTAGTAGTTAATTATCTTATTATCCCTCAGCCAGTCTGCATGCATTTGGTAAGGATGCATGACTGTCAGCTAGTTAAATAATCAGTAGCTGATCAGCCATGCATCCTCACAGGGTTTTTAAATATAATAAAAGACGCGGCGCTTTTATCCGCGCCGCAAACAAAAATACAAATAATAATAAATAGGGGCGGGACACTCCGCCGCAATGCATTATAAAGCATGTGTTCATAATACTAATACAGTGCTATCAGAACATGTCATTAAGGTGTTTATAAGAAATGTTGTAATTGCTTATAATATGACATGGAGCTTAAACTAGAAATGTAAGAAACTGTTACCCCTTGTTAATAACTGTTAAAACCTTTTATAACACATTGTGGCAGTGTAGCAGGGTAAAAGCCCTGCCGAGGGACAGGTGTGTGTGTGTGGGGGGGGGGGGGGGTATTGGGTGGCAGGGAGGGAGTTAAAATCCTCCCTGCAAAAGCATGTGGGTGTATAAAGAGGGTGATCACAGATGTTAGATTAGTAATGATTGGGGTTGATGTTGTTGAGAGGTGAATGTGTTTGCTTGTAGTGTTTTTGTAGACCTTTTGTTTTGACCCTTGTGCTGTTTAGTTTGTTAATGTGTTTTGTTCTGTGTTCTGTTTAGTGTTCTGTTATTCGTTTGTTTGTTAATAAACATGTGCCTGAGCGTTTAACCTGCAGCTTCTGTGTCTGAGTCTTCCTTCCTGGTCTAAACACCACTGAACAGGAAATGGACACATTTGTTTTTATAACCTTTAGTGCACGTTAACAATGTGTTTTTCTTTCTGTTGCTGTGCTTGTTGCTTTCAGCAGGTTTGCCCTCTGCACACAATGCAAACTGACAGTTTGCAATCTGTAAACAGCCTTTTAATTGAGCCCTCCCTCTTAGAATGCATGTTACAATTATATATTTTTTTATCAGTGACATTTTTTTAATGATTATAGCTTATTTGTTTATAATCTTTTTTTCAGCTATGGAATATATTTTATGAGTATGACCTTTCCAAGCTTTCCAAATGTACACAGAAACCCACAATGTTCGGTATTTTATTATTATTACTGATTATGTACACAGACGTTGAGGACTGTGCAGAAGAAACGGTGGCCAATCTAAATATCACCATTATTTCATTAAAGAAGGTGATTTTGTAAAAAGCAAAACACTAGCAAAATGAAATGCATATTATTAAAGCCTTGACAGTATTTATATGCACCATTGTTTAGGTTAATTGAATAGACCCAGGTTTGTTTTAGGTCAATATAGGTTCTTAACAAAATAACAACCACCTGCACTGAAGCGATTCAAGCCACTCATTCTACTGGTCCTTAATGGATTTGTTAAGTCTGATCTTCAGAAAGGGCAGTGCTTTCAGAAGCTTTCCCAGTTCTGGCCTCAGGCGTGACTGCTCCAGTGGAAGCAGACACTGTGAAATCACTCAAGGGCGTTGGTGGTAAGTTTTGGGTCGGCTGTACATTTATTTTCTCTTTGTTCGACTTCTGAAAATGTGCTGCTGTCATTGATGTTTCCACCAAATTCTTTCTTCAACGAACAGATAAATGGAATGCAGAAATGTCACCCAACTAGAACGGAAATCTCATAGAAATAATAAGCATGAACAAAATAGAGAACGACAGCATGATGCATCGATGAGTGCATATTCCATGATGAACCAGAAACAAAACCGGTAACGCATGAATACAAAATAAATTACACGAAGAAAAAAAAATGAAAAACTTGCCTTTGAGATTTATAAGCCGTGTAGCAGAGATTAAATAGCAATATCTCATCACATCAACTGGTTTGTGGGAAAGATATGCTCACAGTAAAATCACTCGTGAGAGACGGGAGGATGGGATATGCATGTTGGTGGTACGATTAGTAAGAGAAAGGAGCCATGCACAGGAAGAGTCATGGAGCAGAATCACCAGGGGACATCAGGAAAGGGGACAACATGCATGGCCAATAACGGGACAGCATTGAAAAACCCAACTATCATGAATGTGAATGCCTTGAATCAAGTAGAATGAGTGTGGCCAAGGGGGAAAAAGGGGATCTGTTTGTAGATTTGAAAAGATTTCTCTCTCTTTCTCTCTCTCTTTTTGACAGTATGCAATGAGCAACCAAACAAAATGTAATGCATTGTAAAGCACTTTAAAACTAAAATATTATTAGATTTCCCACTGCAAGAACACCTGTTTCAGCATGCTATCAGATCAGTACAGGCTTTCCAGGCTAAGATTCGGTTTATTGATTCAAGACTCATCAGCACATCCTTTGCCCTGACAAAGTCTGATGAAAGAGGTGGGCAGTGGTAGGGAGTGATTGGAAGATTCTGGCGTGTCAGAAGGCAGGCACATCTACAGTAAGAGGCAGCATCAGGCATGAAGGCGTCGGGCAGCCTAATTCAAGGGTCACTGCAGGGTCATTGGTTGCATGGGTCTCCAGTGGCTGAACATGCCTCCAAAAAAATATCCTTTTGGCAAGAGGATAATTCATACAGTTGAAAACAGGAGGGCTGATGTGATTCAAGGAGGGGAAAGGAATTCGTAGTTATGACATAGATCACCATGTTAATGCAGAGGCCATTAGGATAGCAGGCAGCATTGCAAGAAAATGGATGACCGTCTGAATGCGAGCAGGACCAGAGATCTGAGCAATTCTGCAATGATTGCATTGCACACAGGATACATATTTTGTCAGCTCCAAAAACATTTTAAGAATGACACTGATTGCAATAGCTATTAAGCTCTAAGTACAGGACCTGCTGCTAGGGTCATTCATCAACAAAACCAATAGTTTTCAATGAATTCATAACGACACTGAAAGCTTAAAGAAACCCAGTGCAGGATGAATCTCAGTCGCTCACACACTCCTGCACAGGTGAATCTTTTTCATTGTTTTGTCCCTTGCTAAAATAAATTAAAAAAAAAAAAACACAGAGCAGACAATCTTTCTTGACATGTTATATGAGAATCAGAAACTGGGAATTGAGAATCAAATTGAAAAAGTGAAGACAAAGCCCCTTGGCCATGCTACAGCATTTTTAATTATAAAGTGATTGCTGATAATGAGGAATACTAATCCTAAAGGAAAGGGGGGCGGGCAGTGGTCATGAAAGCGCTTTACTTTAAGAAATACTGCAGACTGTGGAATTAAGAGTTAGCTAGCACACAAAATCAAATGAAATCCACAGATAGAGGTTCAGCAGGAGAGTTGCAGAGCGCAGACTGATTATTTGCATTCCATTAGCTGTTGGTTCTATTTAATGTCAGATTGTATTTGATCTTCTACTGACCTGATAATAGGCAGTGTTAAATTCCAATCACAAACTTTGAAGATAGTTTGTGTGTGTATGTGTGTGCGTGTGTGTATGTGTGTGTGTCTATACTTGTCAGGAAAAAAAAGTCAAATTAAATAAACACAAACAATATCAAATCTAGAGTTTGTTTGGTAATTTAATTTTCTTTTTCTTAAGGTTCATGCAGGCATTTGTCTGAATTGGATTTCAATATCTGCCACTTGTTATCTGCTATGGAATGAAATGGTGCTATCTAAACTCATGTATCATGTTTTCAGTCGGCGTTTTGCACCAGCTTTGAATGGAAAATGAATATGTGTTTTTCTATGGGGAATCGTTCCAAGGGAGATTAGTTTGAAGTCATTTAAGATGGACAGATGAGGACTGTGAATGAGAACAATATCATTTGTACCAGTTTTACTTTCTTCCCTTCACAATAGAATAACATTAGCCGCTCCAAATTAAATTTGAATTAACCTTGAGAAGTTAAAATATCCATTATATTGTCGTTGATCTAAACCAAATCATCCTTTAAAAGTTTTACTGGAGGCTCTGTGATTAACTCTATTAACTTGTAGGCCCACACTGTTGACATTTATAGTGTGTATACCAAAACAGTAATTTGAAAAATATGACCCTGTTTCAAGGCCAAGAATATTCCCTGATGTATTTCCAATGAAAGAGTAAAGAAGAAATAACACCCTAATTAAAGGTTTTCTGCAGTATAGCTTTGTAAAAAAAAAAAAAAAAAAAGTCACAGCATCATGCTGTAGTGTGCACAGGCAAGTGCAGTAAACCAGAGTATTATAGGCATGGAAACTGCAAAAACATAGCTTATATCCTCTGTGCTATTCTCAGTGCAAATGTACAATTACTAGTGTAAATAATGTTATACAGTAATTATAAGGTTTATTTTACATGTCTTACTTACATATGCACCACTGCAATAGTACTGTATAGCCTTTTTATTATATTATTCATAACATGTTTATAACATTGTTTATCACTCATTTATCACAAATATTATTGATTGGTCATGGATTCTGAAACTAAAGTGCTACCAATCTGCTGCTAAAGTTTCATTTGGGAAAACTGCCTTGACTTTCCTAATAAAGTAAATTAGATCCTGTAGGGCTTAAAATCTAACAGAAATCCCTGAATGAAACGCCTATGGGAGGTATAGGTAGAAAGTGACAGTGTCTATTATCCTAATACGCACTAAAACTAAAGGTCAAGTCCATTCTCTTGCCATCATGTTCCCCCGCAAAGGTCACTGATATTTGTAAAAGAATTAAAGCAGAACCTATTTTTCATCTGATTCGCTGATATCCTGGCAAGTGTCAATGGAGTTGACAGAAGCACGCAGAACGTTATACAACAGAAGCTTTCTATTCTTAAGCAAAAAAATTATAATTCTTGTGTAGATCTTTCCTGGGGCTATGTACCCGCTTTGGGATTGAGAACCTTAAAAAACAAAATCCAAACGCAACTCCTAAAGTTGGAAAAAGTAATAAAAATATAAGGGTGTCTCCTAAGAAAATTAATAATAATAATAATAATAATAATAATAATAATAATAATAATAATAATAATAATAATAATAATAATAACATTACCTATGGGTGTTTTCTCTCTTTAAACCTGTCACTTTTAAATTGAAACAGGTTTTTGTTGTTGTATGGAACTCTATCATTTTTTTTCATGTAGCAGTTCCCAGAAAAGATAGGGTTACCATATGATTCCATGTATGCCAGGACAGTGCGGTACAGGTCAGGCTTTTCAACTCACACCCCAATGCATTCTGGTAAGTGTAGTCCTGCTGTGAAAGGTACCTGAGACAGGTAAAACGTACCAGAATGCATTACGATGTGAGTTGAAAAGCCTGAACTGTCCCAAACTGTCCCAGTATACATGGAGTCATACTATAACTCTAAGAGGCATATGGTTACAATTTTGGCTGACCAAAAGACATCCCAGTGTGAGGGCCAGGAGCCGCAGATATTTACAGTAGCATCCTGAGCCGGTTTGAGCTCCTGAGTCGGGACGGACTCTACAGCCACGCTCTAGTTTTCCTGACCCTTGCTCCCATGCAGGACACTCAGCACAGGCTGAGGGTACAAGAGCCAGACCTGTGGCAGATGCCAAGCAGACTGCCCGCCAGATGGGTTTCAAGGGCATTGCAAGAGACTTCTCCAGAGCAGACACAACAGATTCACAAAACATCCTTCCCACGGTGACTTTCTGTTTAGCCCGAGGAAAAGCAACCAAGGGTATTTATTTAGATCTTTTTGCATTTTTTTTCCCTCCAGACCACTATGCTCAGGGAAGCCTCTGTTGTTCATTTATCTGCTTGATGGAGTCATTTCCAGTGAAACTCCAGTCATCTCATAATCTTGGGATTCACTGGTGAAACATCTGAACTTTCCATAACCTTGTATTTTTTTCCCTTTTCCTCACTAATTGAAGCATGTAGTGACAGGAGAATCGCTCTTAGTGCATGCCAATTTTTCTAAATAAGGACCTAAATGGAGCTGGTCACAAATGCACTTTTGATCTTTCAGTCAGTCCTGTTAGTTTTTCGTGTTTTAGATATCTACACATGGGATACTGGAGACTCAATCCTTCTCCTTGAATTGCCTTAGCTAATTAAAAAACAGTAAATAAAATATACACACTTGACATGGGCTAAGCATTGCAATCTAAATAAATATCATAACAATTATGTATCAAATATTCCTTTGCTATTACTGGTTTGTTTTACAAGCAGAATTATATACACAGTTCTTAAAGAAGCCAGCCCTAATGGGAACAAAAGCCTGAGGGCCTGTTGTGGCCTATATTTACACAGTACACTACTAGTTCATTTCCTCACATTTGTATGCAGGCAGCAAACAGCATCAGCAACCCATTCACTGTCTCACGCAGCATTTAAACCACAACCTGTCATGCTCATAATCTTAAAAAAAACATATAATAGTAATTATAATAATATATTCTTAAAAACACTCTTAAAATGGTTACATAGCTAATTAATATGTTGGAAGCCATTATAAATAATACAGACATACCTTGATCCATTCGGCCAAGAAATGCATACGTTCCTAACTAAACCCCACGTGTTCCGCCTCCTTAACCATGGTACCACAGGGTGTCAGCGTTTGGGGTCCTTCAGTTCTGATTACTGCTGGGGAAAATGTCAGCAGCTCAGAGTACTACCACAGAAATTCAGCAGCACTCGGGTAAACTGGAATGCTCAGCAAGAAATGATGCTCCTATTTGAACTTTTCAAAATTGCAATGCAGTAGCATTTCAATGCACATTCTCGGCCCTTCAGGCTATCAATAATTGATATGCCATTTCTCCAATGTTAAAAAGGGAACAGGGACTCGGAAAAAAGAAAACTGGGGTTGGTAGAAAAATAGTAGAGCTTTCCGTAGGCAACACAACCGGTATTTAATTTATAAAAAAAATAAAGTGTTGTTCTTGCTTGGAGGCTGCAGGATAAATTTGAACAGTAAAAAACACAGCTTTAAAAATCATTGGGGTCTGATTTCTATACCCACTTGCCTGGCAGGGAAGCAGAGGCTTGACTCATCCATACATCACCAAAGGCATCAACAATTTTTCAATGGCATATACTGGTAGTGAACACTAAACAGTATTAGCCTGATATACAAAAAACAGCTTCGGTTCACAATAAACTCTAAATTAAAGAGGTGCCACATTTGTGTCTTCTTAAGGCACATGGCTGCTTGTGGTTGCCTATGTCCTGAATCAAACCCCCGGTAAGAAGGGGCTCCAGTCACTACCAATCACCATCACCAGTCTTCCTTGCTATTCTATTCTTGGACAACAGCGCAAACTTTTTGTCAGTGTAATTTTATGTTGAAATAAAAAACATCATGCATGCATTTGGCTTTACTATTTTTGGCCCTGGTTTTCATTTTTATAACCTTGTTTTCTTGTCTTCTATTTGCTTCATAAAGTGTTTTAAAATTGCATGTGAAGAGCTGGTCTCCACAGTTTGTTTCAAAGACTTGAGAAACGATTTGCCCAGTGTTTACTGTTTGCTGTACAGAACCGTCATTGAAATGTTCGGACTCAGCTTTATCTACTGCAGTGTATATTCTCTGAGCTTGCATAGTCAGTTTTCTTCAGAAGCTTGATAGTATGTTGCTTTCTGGCAAGTCCATGCTGTGTGCTTCTTTTTTTTTCTCAAATGTCCTCGTTTTCCTGGCAAGCGGTCCAGCTGCATCTGTGTTTATTACAGTCAGTGGCCTGTAGCAATCACATGCTTTCCTTAATCATGAGGTCCAGTTTCCACAGCACATCCCGCCATGTGTTAGTGAGTTCTTTAAAGCATCCCTTTCCCCATCTGGGCAGTTGGCACTGCAGCTATGGCAGGGTTTAGCAACTGCAGTTGGCGTTGTTTTCTTGTTTTAACTTCTAGTTTCCTGTGGGTTTCTAGTTTTGGAGGCACTGCGATGGTCTGAACCCCAGCTCAGCCCCTTAATAACTGCGTGCCCACTAGAAAGCATTGACCTCCCAACTGTAGAATAAAGTGTTGTTAAAATATAAGGTTTTAGACAGTTGCATGCACACAGTATTTAAATGAAGTGAGCATTATGCTCTTAACAGGCATGTGTAGTGACTTCATTAATGGACAGCAATCAGAATATACTGTGGCAGCAAGATTTTTTTAAAAAATCAATATGAGTATCGTGCATTGGCATGGGTCAGTGTTTTTTTATTTGGATCTCTAGGTTAACAATGGCTAGTGGGGTGCCTCTCGTTATCTCAGTTCCACACTGCATTTGCATTTTAATTTAGTGTCTTAGCCTGTAAGCAGTGGAATTAAAGATGCTCCGGCCTGATTTTCTGACCCTCTAAGATTAAAATGTTCACAGCTAACAAAAATGTTTCAATTTGGCTGGCACTTCCCAGCCCGGTTTTTGAAAATCCTAAATTAAAATATGCTTTTTAATAAACATTCTAATTGCTGTGAGTATATAGTCAAGAAGAAAGTGCATTAACCATGTGAACACTTTAATCACATCAGTTGTTCAAACAGTTTCTTCTTAAAAGACATTTGAGAGTGATTCAAGTATTATGAGCAAACTGACAATTTCGATGACCAGATCCAACCTTCACTTTATGAAGCAAATAGAAGACAAGAAAACAAGGTTATACATTGCAAAAGTAAGAAAGTTATCATAATTTAATTTCTTTATTAAAGGGTCACTATAGACAGATTCCAAGATAAGATAAGTCAACCAAGAACTCTGAGTAATAAGATTATGGGTTATTAAGAACATAAGAAATGTTGGCAGAAAGGTGGTAAGACTGTTTGCTCATCAAGGCTTGTCTCCTGCTAGCACACCACATCCCAGGGCAGAATCCAAATGAATCAGGGTCCCCCGAGTGGCTCATCCAGTTAAAGTGCTGCCACTGGGAGCACAGGATGAGTCATACAGTTTGGACAGCACAAGTTCGCATCTGGTCTGTGCAAAGAGGCCAAACTTTGCTGGGGACTCCGAAGGGGGCGTCACATTGGCTCTGGCGCTCCCTAGGTGAGGGATGGGAAACTGGCAGGGATTCCTTCTTCTCATCATGCAACAACGAACCCTACTGGCCAGACACTGAGCACATTCATAGTGGATAAAAAAGCTGGGCTGATCTGTACCCTGCCCACCTCTGCTCTGGATTGCTCAGCGTAAAAGCAATTCTGGCTTTAGGCTTGTGAGATCAGCAGACACTTAGTACACAAGTACCTATTGATGATATATAGATAGTAAGCTATTCTAATTCAGTAAAACTTTAACACCTACAGGTAAGGTAATGAAATACTGTAATTAAACGTACCATATACCAGACTTTGAAAATCATCAAAGAATACAATTCAGTACAACTTTGACACATTACAGAACTTCAGGAATCATTAAAACTTCAAAAATTCAGTAAAATGTTTCGATACTTTGATACTTGCTGTTAAGGCATTGTAATAACATGCAATTGAAATGAAATGAATAAAAAGTTCTTGGCTGCTCAATAACATAGACAGGATCTCCAGCCCTTGCTGAAGAAATAGAAGAAAAATCAAGAACGAGGCGACTGTTTTAATTTGCTTAACTGCAGAAATGTAAAGCACACAATGCTCCATCTAAGGTTTTTGTGGTCTGAATAATTTTGCAACTTTCATTAGCCTCAGTCTGCTGGTCCTTTTTTTGGCAGCTAAATCTCATAGCTGTTTTAGCAACAGAAGCTGTGTGTAATACAACCACACGTAATTTATCACGTGATTACAGGTGCGTTTGGTTGATTAGACAGTACGGTTTCATAAAGATCGGATAACTGACTCTCTACTGTATTTGTGTCATGTTCAAGTCAATGATGTTCTAGTGATCGAGAAAAAAATAGCTTGTAGGGTAGAAGTGCCATGATGCATAAACGTGCTTTCCTTCCTACGCAAAAGAAAGCAGATGAAGTTTGGCATTTAATAATTAGAAATGAAAAATGTTCCAGTAACCAGTGCATATCTATTGACATATCATTTGCTGCAGTGTTGAGACATGAGCCATTCAAATTCAAATTCATGTTCTGTCAGACATTGCTTTTCTGGCGGGTTGAGGTTATGAGGGCTAGGTGACTGAAGTACAGAGTCACAACTTAGACAGCGGGTTGAGGTCATGAGGGCTAGGTGACTGAAGTACAGAGTCACAACTTAGACAGCGGGTTGAGGTCATGAGGGCTAGGTGACTGAAGTACAGAGTCACAACTTAGACAGCGGGTTGAGGTCATGAGGGCTAGGTGACTGAAGTACAGAGTCACAATTTAGACAGCGGGTTGAGGTCATGAGGGCTAGGTGACTGAAGTACAGAGTCACAACTTAGACAGCGGGTTGAGGTCATGAGGGCTAGGTGACTGAAGTACAGAGTCACAACTTAGACAGCGGGTTGAGGTCATGAGGGCTAGGTGACTGAAGTACAGAGTCACAACTTAGACAGTGGGTTGGGGTCATGAGGGAGAGGTGACTGAAGTACAGAGTCACAACTTAGACAGCGGGTTGAGGTCATGAGGGCTAGGTGACTGAAGAACAGAGTCACAACTTAGACAGTGGGTTGGGGTCATGAGGGAGAGGTGACTGAAGTACAGAGTCACAACTTAGACAGCGGGTTGAGGTCATGAGGGCTAGGTGACTGAAGAACAGAGTCACAACTTAGACAGTGGGTTGGGGTCATGAGGGAGAGGTGACTGAAGTACAGAGTCACAACTTAGACAGCGGGTTGAGGTCATGAGGGCAAGGTGACTGAAGTACAGAGTCACAACTTAGACAGCGGGTTGAGGTCATGAGGGCTAGGTGACTGAAGTACAGAGTCACAACTTAGACAGTGGGTTGGGGTCATGAGGGCAAGGTGACTGCCTGGTCCTTCTGTAGCTGTTCATTTTTTACTGTTGTCTGGTGCCGTTTTGAGCATTTTATGACCAACAACAGTTACATTTCTACACAATCCACTGTCACTATAGTCTGTTTTAGAGCTGTCCTTAATAGCCCCTATACCTTAGCGGACTGCATCAGTACATTTTAAAATCAGCCCATCAAAGCCCATGTCTTCCCAGAAAAGGTTTGGCTGTCTGTTATAATGAGAGGATATGTATATCCAGAGGCATTGAAATAAAACACATAAATACTTCACTGAAATCTGTGCTCCAAAATAATGATGTCACTTCTTCAAAAGCCCTGCCTTTCACAGTCTTTCTCCCCACAGGTACTGCAGATTAGAAGTGTTGTCGTCCTTCATTTACTATAAAAAAAACACACAGCGCTATAAGAATCTTGCAATGAATCATGTGGCAGCTGAGCGTGTCAACATTCTCACTTCGTGTTCCATGCCCACTGCATTCCTGACCTACACACTGCATGCTTCACTCTTGTAGATGGAGCTTGCTTCATCAGTGCTGTACTGTTTCCGCCATTCAACTCTGAACCTAGGCCACATCAGCTCATATTACCGTTATAATTATACCGAGCTTACGAGTGAATAAATAAATAAACAAAACTACCAAATAGAAACCTTCCGAATAAACTCATTGTAGTTGAGGGGCGCTAGGGGTCCCTGCTCTCAGCATCCTGCTCTCCACTCCTTGCTCCCCTCTCCTCTCTCCCTGCTGCCCATTCCACACCCATTCCTAAATCATCTCCCGGTGTTTTATTGCTCTGCTGTTAACAGAGGAACCATTTATCAAACAAATCAGTCTGCAACAACACTCCCGAACAGCACTCTCACTCACATACCCATACAGTATAATAATCTCTTACAAGTATTGAGCTAAATTAATAAAAGCAGGACGACTTGAAGGGACATTTGTTTCTCTTTTTAGGCACTGAATGTATAACAGTCTTGGCCTTCGCCATTGCAGAAACCCAGTTTGAGGGGAGATTCAAGAGCAAATGTCCAATTGTTTTTCATTAGTGGTAAATATACTAGGGGCATCACTGCACTTCTAGGAGGGATTGCTGTTTAAAACATTGTGCATAGATATGTGTGATTATAAATGCAGGGATTCCAATATATTTAGTAAGCAATGGGTCTGCGAGCGGGGTGTAGTTACACACCTCTTATTTACACATCCAGCATGATCTGCACAATCTGTATGGCATAACACAGGGGGGTTGGAACACTCCCTTGTGAGTTGTATGCATGACCAGTGCAATTAAAACATGAAAAATAAAAATGGAAATGGAAACAGTCTTAAACAAAGGCATATTTTTTTTGTATTATTCAAGTAACTTAGAGGCTGCTGCTGTGGGTTGGCACAGTTGCATAAACTAGGGCAGAGCAAATGAGTAAGTACAGAATATTCCAGCCCACACAATAAAGACCAATGTTCTGAAGCCTCAGTCATAAGTGCCTCCTTTTATACATATGCAAAGGCAGAATCCACTGAATTCACCAACATTTGAGTGCATTGGGAAATGAGATGAATATAATAGTTGCTTAAGAATATCTTATTCCATTGGTGGAGAGAGAGAGAGAGAGAGAGAGAGAGAGAGAGAGAGAGAGAGAGAGAGAGAGAGAGAGAGAGAGAGAGAGAGAGAGAGAGAGAGAGAGAGAGAGAATATTTGGAACAAAGACATATCTTAAAGATTCTAATTATTACCTTCATTTAGTCAGTTGTGTTTATTATTTATTATTGAATTTAATCATGATCATACACAACATTATTTAAAAAGAGCTTCTAATATTGAACAAGTTTAAAAAAAAAAAAAACACTAACATGCAGAAGCTTACTTTGTCATGAATGATTATATTTTGTTTTGCACAGGAAGTAATAAAGAGGTCCAGGTTGAGGCGTTGTTCCGTCTGTAAGTACGATGGAACAGCAGTGAAGGGTTGTTTGTTGTTGGGAGTTATTTCAAACTCGTACTGGCAAGATATAAAAAAAACAACAGCATCACTAAGGAGAAGTAGCTTGCCACATTTCAGCGTCATTGCATTCTATCTGGCTTGGAACTAATTGGTTGTTGGATCTATGCTCAAACAAGATAATGACCCCAAGCATATTCATCCGTCGACTTAGAAAGGAATCTGAGGGAGCGTCAACATGAGACCGCCAATACCAACACACACACACACACACACACACACACACACACACACAGACAGACACACGCACACACAGACACACACACAGACACGCACACAGACAGACACACGCGCACACACACACACACATATACACACAGACAGACACACACACACACACACACACAGACAAACACAGGCACACATAGACACACACACACAGACAGACACACGCGCACACACACACACACACACATACACACAGACAGACAGACACACACACACGATAACTTACTCTAATTTTGCTAACAAGTCTAAATGTAATGTATCAAATTACATAAATACAGCTTGTGTTCTGATTTTTTCCAAGGAAATTGTATTTGGTACTTGTTGGGCTTCTCACAGCTTTTTACTCCAAATCGTTACAACGCTTATGCTTTTAAAGTAATGTCTGCAATTCCCAATAGGTCCAACAGTTTGCTATGGTATTCCACTGAAATAATTATGAATCCTTTTAAAGTCATCTTCATAACTCACTTTTAAGTCATTATTCAGAGCTTTTCATATGTAACTCCAAAATTCTATGAAATTATATAGAGGTATTCAACATTGATTTCAAAGTGTGCCGCATCAACAACAGATATTTACAGCTCACACATTTAATGTCTGAGTTTTGCTTGTGCTACTTTATGAAAAAAAGTCATGCTAATGATTCAGTAAAATGCTTCCAGAATCCAGCCTGTTGTGTTCAAATGTTATCCTGCTGACAATGTAATGTAACATCTCTGCTGCCTCCTAATGATCTGCATTCACCCAGACATCTCCTTGGAAAATAATAATAATAATAATAATCATATTTTAAACCTGAACCTACATTGTCTCTAGATTTAAAGAGACTTCTTGAAAAAAAAAAAGTTGCAACACTATAAAGGGAATTGGTTCAGGAAGTTTACATCGTCAGATTATTAAATTTACATCATGGAAATAGTCGGAATATGTACTGTAAATAAAATAAACGTATAAAACAGTGACCAACCAGATTAAAATTGCGCCGTGGCGAAGGAGCTGCTTGACAAAGTCATTGCGTCACTGTCACTGAAAGGTTAAACTACCATTTTAAAAATAACAATAACCAAATGGGATTTATAAAGCGTTTTATTTTTTTGTTTGCATTTAAGTCTTTTTTGAGAAAATGATTTATGCATTTGCCATGCTACACCGAAAGCTGGCAGTGGGAGTTGTTCTAATTTACATGCAGATTCACAGCTGTTTATTCCTCACAGTTGTGAAACTGCGAAGGCTGCACTGGAGTGTGTGATGTGAAACGTTACAGATTAAGAGAGGCACTCAGCAGATCTCTGATTGGAATCTGTGCTCTCAAAAAGAAGAGCCGTTCCTGAGATTAAAAGTCTCCAGGTTACAGTGAAAGGTCTTTCAGGACACCTTTCTGTGTGGCAAATATGTATGAAGTCTGAATGAGTTTGCTCTTCAGCTATTTAGCTGTGTATATATACGTGTCTTTAGTAAAATTATTCATTTGCATTGACTTGAATGTCTCTGACAATTGGCTGCATTAAATTAACACCAATCTATAACGATGTAACGGCTTGGTGAAATGTATACACATTTATTTTAATGCAACCTGGCATACTTCTCTCTTATTTTTTATTTTTTTACTTTAATATTTCATTCTATCTTTTAATGATTTACTCCCTAGCAACATCACTAAGCACCTTTGAACTACTTCAGAGATTTGTAGCGTCCTCTGGGTGTTAATTAGTTATTGTTAAAAACGAACCCCTTAGAAAAGCTTACCATGCTTTTCTGATGTAATGCTTTCCCTGTGTTTTCTGCTACTTTAAAGTGATTTGTCTGTAGCAGGGCAACACACTCCAGTGACACACCAGCTTCTAATATGAAACACAATGCCAGCTCAAACAGCAGTTCCACATTCGTCTGATGAGCGAAGCCTACTTTAATTAATAACAATGATCCGAATTCAGAAGCAAGAATGAGCACACATACTGGCCCAGCCACAGAAGCAGAGATGACAGGCTCAGGAAGAAGAGAAGAGAGACAGGGAGATGAACTCAACAGGTCATGATAGAATCATGATGTGAATACCAGGTACGAAGCTGGTGAGTCTAGTCTGGCTTTGCGGTACGCAGCAGAATAAAAGAGAAAATGACATCAGATAGGCAAGCATCAAGCATTTTATTGATCTAAACAGTGGGGGACAGTAACGCCGCCACTCTTTATCTCTGTATTAATCCTGCTTGTGTTTCCTCCCAGGGATGATTTACTTAATGCATTTACACACATTTTAGGATGGCGGTATTAATTAAGAACCATGCCAGTTCAGATAATTCAAATAGGCCCCTGTGGGTACACATAACTGCTTATTCTTAGAATTACCTCTAAATGGCCTCTGTGTGATGACAACCTGTATGCAATTATGCATCTCAGAACTGTCTCATTGTGAAAGCCTTTGGCTGAAACCTTGGTAGAGCTCATTGAATGGCTGGAAATCTTCTGGAAATCTTATACAGTTTTTGGAGACACCTGCAAACGATTACATGAAAGAAATACATCACAAAAAAATAATGAATATATATATATATATATATATATATATATATATATATATATATATATATATATATTAATTTTTAACATTTTGGATTTAAACAGTTTTGGGTTTTTTTGTATTTTTTTTTGTATGTTTTCTGTTGATCCTGACTCAAAGATATCACTATAGGGGCTTCCCAAGATTAATTAGAAATGCACCACTATATATGAATTACTATTTGTTACGAAAGTGCTTTGATGCTATTGCTGATCCTTAATCCATCTTTGGCTTCTTTTTGTCTTACGTGTGCTGTTTTACAATGGGCAAATGAAAAGCACAGCAATCAATATCTCTTGCACTTTTATCTAAACTGTTCTCCAGGGCCCACCAAACAAATGCCTCAAAACAGCTGTTCAAAATTCAGGCTGCTGGCCTGGGTATTTCCTGTTTTCCCTTAGCTCAAAGTTCTCTGACTTTTGCAATGCAGATATTTCCAAGGAGTGACACTCTCAGTTACAGTATAGCTTCACTAATACAAACCTCTTCCCTTTAATTCTATCATACTGAAATACATGCTAAAAGCAGCAGCAGAAGTCTAACTTCAGTATCAAAATTCTAGGATAAGTGTGCCAAACATTTCTGTAACATTAAGTGTCTCTAATTATTGTGCATTTACATAGTAGTTACTTATAAATACATATGTACTCATACATAATTATAATGATAGTATGCATAGTTACAATGTTGTTAATGTGTAAATATTTTTGTGCAATATATGTAAGTACACAATTGTATTAAAAAAGGGTTAACCTTAACTTTTAACTTAACCTGATACAGTTGTGTACTTACTCACATTGCACGCAAAGATTTACACATTAAGTACATTGTAACTATGCATAATAACATTGTAATGATGTGTAAGAACACATGTATTTGCTAAGTAACTACTATGTAAATGCACAGTACTTACAGACACTTAATGTAAAGTGTTACCAACATCTCCAGCTGTCCCTGTATGTTTTATAAAAAAAAAAAAAGGTTATTACAGGTGCTTGATAAAATATAAGTATCAGAAATGTAAATTTAGCACAGATCCAATCATTACTCCATTCAATTCTGAACAGGATCCCCTCCAAACGGGTTGGGTTAGGGTTAGGGTTAGGGTTAGGCTTGCTTATGCTTGAAGTGAAACAAAAAACAAATAAAAAAAGCATTATCATCTGAATAGAATAGATTGGCATTTTGACATTGTAAAAGTAAACAGCAGTTTATGAGTGAAAAACTAAATAAAAAATAAAACAGCATTAATGCATTGAAATGTATATTAGGTGCATGAAAAACAAACACTGTTTGATTGTTTCTGATAAGCTATGCTTGGGTTGTCTGTGCAGCGGCCCATATAATTGCAGGTGCACAACAGTGTCTTGTTTTGTCATTGATGTTCTGTTGTAGGAGTGACCTATGGAGGTCACTTTGAAATCTCCCCTTTATCTCCTTCACTAGAAGGCTCTGAATCACATTGGTGTTTTCAAGGACTGATAGGAGAGCAGTTTTAATCTGCCAGCAGGTGATGGGACCCTGTCAGATCTTATTTGGCAGAAATACGAAAAGCAAGTATGAAAATTCTTTAACAAACATTGCGACTAGAAGCCTTTTGGTATTTCTAAAGATATCTTCTACTTATGAGAGTTTTTTTGTTTTTAAAACAGCAGAAAGCATCTTTCTTTCTTATTTATTTATTTTTTTTAATTGAAGGGGTGGGTGGAACAAAGTGCAAAAATGAGTCACATAATTGTAACTCTCTTGGCTACAGTATTCCTGTTTTGCATAAAACTCTCACACCCAAATAACTAAAAATCACCAAGTGGAGGCTTATCCTTTCAATTGCTTATCTTTTTGCTGTTTATGTTAGCATTAAAGAAAGAAAATGCTAAAAACCAGACCGTTTTAGAATTGAATTTGTCTCTGGCTCATGCACTACAGTGACCCCTAATGGTCAGGCACCCAGTGAGCTGAAACGGACAGCTGCATGGATGGCTATTGACCTCCAGGGGGCGGAAGCTCGCAGGCATCTGCTGGGGAGTGCTCCAGACTGCAAAGAGGTAATGGACTTGACCTTCAGTTCTCTTGAGCCGTGGTGGGGGGGTTAGTGCAGTAAAAACAAACAAAAAAAAAAATACCCGAAAGATAATCTGTTTTAAATCTTACTTTATACTTTAAATATTTATTTAATCAGTTTCTTCACAAATTGAATGAACTGCATGCATGCTGATTGGTTAAAATCTGTATCGGTAAAATGAAACAAAGAAGAAAAAGAGAAATCATTTGTAACAAGAAAGCATTTATAACAAGTGTATCTTCTTCTAAAAACGTTTTTTGCGACCATGCTGTAGCATTCTTAAACAAAAGCTTCACAAACGATTTCACTTAATGGTCCCGTGAATGCAAATTATTGATCCTGTCATTTTTATTTAGTCAAGCAGTGCTTGCCAGAACAGCCTGCAATGCATTAACCTCATTATCTTCTATAGTTACGCTAACACCCAGCACTTCTATTAATATGGGGGGCCAAAACCACCCCCTTTCTTTTTTCTTGCTTTCGTCTGTACGGAGAATTGACTGCATATTGTAAGATGCTGCTGATTTCCTGTAGGGAACAAAACTGACCCTATCTGTATGCTGCTGTTGTAACCCAGCTGCACTGCTTAAACATTTTGAAACAGTAGGATGAGTTCCCTGGATTGAAAAGGCTTATGATGGCTAGCATGCATTAAACAACATTATAAAAATGCATGCATTTAAATGGAGATGTACATACTATCGTTGTAAAGCAAGCTTCGGTAAAACAGGGCTGCTTATATAATTGATTTGTAGAACCATATGGCTAATGTGTATGTGAAATGAGTTCCGCTGCTTGAGTGGCTGTGCAGCTAAAGGTGAAATGGATATCAGCACAGTGCAGACATGGAATGCAAAGTGACGGGGTTTCAATTGCTAACAATATTAACATGATGATAAGCATCCCCGACTGTGAACACAGCCAGAGAAGCCTTTCACTAAAACCTGGTCTATTTGACTTGACTATATTATATTTTAGTAACAGGAAAAAAAAAATATGAAGAATAAAAAAAGAAAATATTATAAAACGGATATAGTTTAGGGTGCTGTGTAAATGATATAATTTAGGGTGCTGCGTAAAAATGATATAGTTTAGGGTGCTGCGTAATCACTGTTGGACCAGAAATGCCAGCAAGACGCAGTTGTCCAACTAGATTTCACATTCCTGAGCAGAGATGATAGCATTAAAACATGTAGTAAAATATCATTCACTCTATTTCTCCTGAAAGCCAGCTTGACATGATGATGGAGCTTGTGAGATCTGCCATGTTTGCAATGCGGTGGCTGATTGTGTTCGAACTGCACACACCAGACTCGCATGTACTCGCATGTACTTTACCATGTACTGACACCTCGCTGTATCACCATCTACAGTATATGGCACAGCACTGTGCAAACACTAAGGTTCAATTCAAGGGTTAATGGGATTTGATTCATACAGAATGCTTGAGCTGAGCTCACTGTAAATACACACACTGGGTGGCTTTGTGAATTTACAGCTGGATTTCAAAGGTCTGAACCTCTCAGTTTTGTTTAGTTTGAGACTGTCAGTGCTATAAAAAAAAATAAAAATAACTGATAAACTGAAAACTCACTGTTTTAATAATTAGCTCCAGCAATAATTAGCTTCCGCCTTTTTCAGATAGCATGACAGAAACTGCTAGGCGGAAGCCGAAAGGTGGTAGCTACTATTTATCACTTACTTTTCTTCTTGCTTAAGTATTTCTTGTCTCTCTCTCTCTCTCTCTCTCATGTTGGCACCAGTGTGGTTGAGCTCTCCCGTGACGTCCCTCCAGTGCAGAAACAAAGAGACGCACTCTGTGTACACTGCTGTCCTTCTCACAACTGTCATGAAAACCAGATTTAACAGCGGAAAAGAATAGCCATATTCGTATACATGCAATTATGTGCAGTAATAGTCATAGAGATAATAGAGAATAGTAAGTTACGCAATTAGCTTGTGATTATCTAATTTGATAATTGATCTTGAGAATGGGATCTTTCCATGTCTATGCTAATTCTTGGAGAGAGATGATCACCTCCTAATTTTGAATGTACTAATTAAACTGCACAGCACTTCCTCCCCTCTCAGCTAGACAAGGCCCTGCGTGTGGGCCTTGGAAACGATCTAAGGCTGCTACTGTGCGAAGTCGCTGGTGCAGTGAGCCTGTCAGCTTTCATTACACGAGTCAGACAAGTTGTCATAACTGTCTCCCGTAACTCTCTAGTCTTAATATAACTTTGACTCAAGTTATTATTATTATTATTATTATTCAGTTATTCAATCTCTCCAGGGGCTAAACAGCACTAATGTCCTAATAATGTGTGAAAAACAAAATAGCTTCAAAAGCCCACTGCTCTAACTCTTTCATTGTATTTTTACCCTTATTGTCATCCTGAGACATAACAAGGCATTAAAGGGAATGATTTGGATCAACTCGTGTAGTGACGTCAACTCCCAGAAACGTTTCCTTTTCAAAAAAGTCTTTGTCAACAATATTTTCCTTGACGTTGACCCCTGTTGAGAACCACTGGGTAAATGTGATGGATTAGCTACTACAACACTTCATGTTAGCTGCTCATGTATAGTTTACTTGGAGTTGTTGTGATCACAAGTTTTTGAAGATTCTGATCAATGTGAATTAAAGATTGCTAAATGACAAGCTTGGTTTCTTCTCACCCAAACTAAGCTGTATTAATTACAGTCAAAGTTGTTATAATAGTGGAAACACTAGTGGAGGCTTTGAGTAAATTGTTGATGCTCATAACATCGGTATATATACTGTAACTCCTGAATGTGTCTAAGACTTTTGCACAGCAGTGTACGCTGAAATTGTACTATATGCATATGTTATATAAACTGAATCCTCATGATCCTCTTCGGGTCAATTCCATTGCTAGCACTTCCTCGGCGAATCAGAAAATTCTGTCTGACTGTATTTATGAGCTGGGTAATCCAAATAGCTTTATAGTATAGCCTAAAAACACATCTACCTTTATAATAAAATACAGCTCTATTAAACATAATTCATGGACAATAACTAGTCAGGGTACTTATCATTTAAAGGGAAAGCTGCAACTTTGAAAAAGTATTGCAGCAATCAGATTGTTCCATTGTCTCCTTAGACTTGCAGCTCACTCTTCTCTGTTTTACAGGCACGGGGGGGGGATGTGTGCCTGCAGGCTTCCAAGCAGAGGCACAAAGCAGATCTGAAAAGCCCTGAGGCAAAGCCTCTCTGAGAGACCTTCCAAGGGCACTGCCAGAACATTTGCATTTTATCTCAAGGAGCTCACCTAAAATACGCAATGCACTTTCTGCACTGAGACTAAACATGCACCAGCAAATGCGCTCCTATAATCTGCAGTCTGCATTATTCTAAAAAAAAAAAATTACATGTTTTACATTTTTATTGTTTGATCACATTTGAAGAAAATACAAAAGTGAAATTCTATTATACAGGCGTGTTCTGATCCTGCTTTGTATTGATGGTTATCTGAAGTCTTTTCATAGGGCAGAATGCTAATAAGGAATGAAGCCGTTCTTTGTATAAGAACACAATAGGCAGGTGAAATGAGATAATAAGCGCTGATAATATAGTACGCAGCTTTTACATAGCTTTAGGAGATCTCCCTTGCTCTTATTTACATCATACCATACTTTAAACTAAATGGTAATGAGTTAGATACATGCAGTAACTGGTTAATAGTTACTAGAGCAGTGCCGAGCAACAAGTATAAATGAGCATCCGTTACAAACATGGCACTCCTGGTTTTATCACAACCACCCCCCCCATTGGATTGTACCTGCAGAACCATATGTGCAAATTACTGTCAATATTACTGTAATGTTTTGCCACAATTTAACACATAACCGCATAGTGCTCCCAGCAATCGATTTCTGTGGGTTTCATCAAACTGTAGCCGCAATATAATTATTCTGCAGGAACCACAGTTTTGATTAAATATTTATTATCGGTTGAGTCAGCAGAGCCTTCCTCGAAGTACAACATAATCAAACCGTGAATCCTGAGTTCATCAAAGCCTTGAATATTCTCAGCTGTATTTGCTGAATACTCAAGTCTTCAAACTGCTGTAACACAGGCCCAGTGCATTTCACACATACTCAGAGAGCCAATCCAGCACCTCTGCTTACTCCAGGAAAGGCAAGCAGGCCCCCAGATTCCTCAGCAGCTTGGTTGCTCTCTTAACAAGCAGTATAATTGGAAGAAAAAAATGTAAGTGGAAGATAATGTAACAGTGTTTTCAAACTAATGATAAAGCCTTGGTTAGACAGGTGTTGATTAAATAGAAGCCATCTACCCAAAGACAACATGAGTAACAATAGTGGATTTGATTGAAGCACAACAAAGACAAGAAAAATAACATACTGTATACTTTTGAACACCAAGTAATGAATGAATGCACTCTTTCTGTATACTGCAAGTGCACACCATACATGCCATGTTTTAATTGCTCCACATCCAGGATACCCTCAACAACAGTCCTAATGTCTACAGCTTTAAAAGACCAAATAGGAAATCTGAAACTTCAGTTTATTTAAACTGTAATGTAGAGCTCCACAAACAAAAGAAGAAACAGCTGCTTGAATTTGTGAAGATTGCTGCTCTCCACATAAGCAGGCTTGGTGGTCCAGTGGTTAGAGAAAGGGGCTTGTTACCAGGAGGTTCCCGGTTCAAATCCCAGCTCTGCCACTGACTCACTGTGTGTGACCCTGAGCAAGTCACTTAACCTCCTTGTGCTCCATCCTTCAGATGAGACGTAAAACCGAGGTCCTATAGGTGACTCTGCAGCAGCAGTTGTAATGCATAGTTCACCCCCTAGTCTCTGAGGGCAGCAGTGTGGAGTAGTGGTTAGGGCTCTGGACTCTTGACCGGAGGGTTGTGGGTTCAATCCCCAGTAGGGGACACTGCTGTTGTACCCTTGAGCAAGGTACTTTACCTAGATTGCTCCAGTAAACACCCAACTGTATAAATGGGTAAGTGTATGTAAAATAATGTGATATCTGTATAATGTGAAATAATGTATAATGTGATATCTTGTAACAATTGTAAGTCGCCCTGGATAAGGGCGTCTGCTAAGAAATAAAATAATAATAATAATAATAAAAAGCGTCTGCTAAATGACTAATTAAACAGAAAGCTAACAGCTTTGTGGAGCACAGCAATCAGCAGAGATCAATGCAGTTGTTTCTTCAGTTGTCTCGATGGGAGTGGAGAACTAGCTTAATCAGCACCATCAAGCCTCACCCTGGGGGTCATCACCTTTGAGCTGTGGAAACCTCAATCCAAATAATCTAGTATTGTGCAGCAACTCATATTGACAGTGATGGACAGGAAATGCTTTGCCCAGGTCTTTCACATAATATCCCTGGGATTCATGTAACTGCTGTCTTAGCAACTGGTTTGCACATCACTACACAATGCATGAAGAGTCTCACATGTACCGAAGGAGATGCTGTAGGTTGTCATAACTTAGGTAAGTAAAGGGACCCATTTTTAATGATCTACAACTTTGGCCTAAGGTTTTGCATCACCCTATAGAATTAACTCATTGTGTTTCATAAAGAGCTGTAATGTTACAGGTACTTAGATCACTGTTTACGTAATTGAACAGCCCCCTGTCTCTTTTCAACAACATGAAGTAAATTAAACTAAGAGCTGAACCTTATTGAATCCATGTCAAATATATATGCTTGCAGTAAATTGCTCAGATTGCTCCAGAAGCTTTCAGCTTGAATTCTAATTACCGTGCTTCTTTGTAGCAACTTTTGCCGAGACAAAACATCAACTTTCTGCTTCGCATATCAGCTTCTCTCTCCCTCATGAGGAGCCCCATTAAAAAGCAGACTAATTAGAAATCAAGTGTAGTTGTTGCACCTCTTCCGGACACAGGGCGTCTCTTAAAGCTGTCTCATCTGCTAACCCCACTTAAAAGAGTTCCACCTTTCAGCCTTCCTTACACAAATATTGCGCACAAGATTATGCAAGTCAAATGTAGAATCTCGCATCGTGTATCTTGTAGGGCTGTTAGCTGGATATCCCAATTAGAACACAGCATGGCCCATGCATGAAACTAAGAAATTTGAGTGATGGCCAGATTATACAACACAGCAATGACTAGATTCTACAATACAGCTAAATGCATGGGCTTGATGATCATGTGTACAAGGGGAGGTAGCTTTGTTCTAAACCAAACAGGGCCTCATTTAAGACATCCCATATTTGCAGCATGTATGGAAAACGGCAATGAAAAAAACATGCTTTTCTTAGTTTCCATATTGAAGTAGCATTGCCATTTCACTCACCACAGTGACTGTATTTGCAGGTACAGTCCTCTTACAGGTAGAGCAGTATGGTAGGTGAAACTGATAAAACATTCTTTGGTAAATTGAGTAAGTACCATTGGAGGCTTAAGGCTGCGTTTTTAAATATAATCTCACTATAGGAAGGAGCATATAGCATTATTTGTTAAGGATGAACAATTTAAAAATCAATTTCCATCCCAGTTGGTTATCTATATCTGATGGCCTCTTTGACAATCAATATAAATGCTCCTGCTGTTATGCTGAATTGAGAAGATTTTGTCTATCAGTAGTTAGGGTATCATTACTTCCCACTGTGCAAACATGCTATGTCTTTGTGCAAGGTACGACTATTGATTCTTACCAAGTTTTTAAAGCAATTTCAGAACCTTTAAGTTGCTTTTTCGGCTGTTACAGATGGATATCTTGTTTTAATTACATTTTCTGTTCCCTCTTGTAGCGGTAGTTAATCCGTTGTCTTGTTTTTATGCTGCTCTGAAAATAACAACAGGCAGCTTAATGTACTATAGAAACGTATGCGAAAAAAAGAGCACATCAAGAAAAACAGCACCAGCTGTAAAAAAAACCCAAAACCTTTATTAAAAATACATTAGAAATATGCTGTGTGATCTGTATCTGTATTAAAATTACCATGTAAATCTATTCAAGCCTCCCTCTGCTGATGTTATCAAGCCTCTTCTGTAAGCATTGTTTAAAAAGACTATTGATGTTCCAGCTGATTCAATTCTGGAAGCTTTAGATTCTAACACTGTTGCAAAAGCAAGCAAATAGTTTAAATAATTCTGCTTATGGTTACCTGTTTTGTTTTTCCCTCCTGATATAAAAAAAATCAAAAGGGTACCAAAAAAAATTAAAAAAAAGAAAGACCCAAACAGATGATTAATGTGTAGGGATTTATCAGGTGCTAATTTAGCAGTTCAATACCTACAGAACGGCTTCAATGTTATAACAAGAAATTCCAAACTTAATGAGCAAAGTAAATCTCCTTTCCTGCTGAGGCTGGCAATTACACAGCAGCATTGTGAAGCCATGAAATATAAAGGAGTGCGGGGGAAGCAGAAAGTGTCCTCCTGGGTGCCAGGAATAAGAGCATTGAGACCCTCCCAGGCTCTGCAACCCAAACTTTAATCAACAGCATTGTATTGGACTGTATCTCGAGTGTCCCAGCAGCTCTCATTAAAGGATGTATTTATTTCATGTGAAGGAAATAAATACATTGTGCCAACTTTCCAGAATGAAAAATAAACTTATGCCATTAATATTTCCATGACCTTTGGTGTGTGGTATCTCTCAGTTCGGAATCATTTGAACCCTCGTACAGTACATATATGCAATTAGAGATGTTGTATTCTGATTTGTGATTAATGTTAGAACACAGTATACAAAGGTGCTAGATGCTTCTGCTGTATTGCTCCGAAATTCTGGAATGAGCTGCCCAGTACTGTAAGGGAAGCTCCCTCATTGATGTTTTTAAATCTCCATTAAAAACACATTTTTATAGTCTGGCGTATCCAGTTATCTAAAATCATACTCTTGTTATTCCAATCACTGGTATTACTTTATTAGTTTTTTCTTTTGTTTTTGTCTTCATGTAAAGTGCTTTGTGGTGACCCTCATTAAAAGCACTATTCAAAAATAAAGATTGATTGACACTTTTTTTTTTTCTATTGAAAAAAAAACACACCAATTAAGTTGCATGCCTGAGTGGTTTATTTCTGGTTTGTTCATTTAATTGTGCTTGTTTTCTCCTCTCTGAAAAGAACTGTGCTAGTGAGGATTTGGAGTACATATATTTGAGAATGTAGCCCATTTTGTTGGATTTGGTTTGGTTGGCATAACAACTCCCAATTTTCATTGCCTTGCATAAAACATTACAGAATCCTTTTTTAATTACTGGACTGTTAGACTGCATGTTGAATCATAAGCGATAATGTATTGAGCACAGATACAATATATTCAGTTGACTCCTATATAAAGGTTTATTGGTTAAATGGCTGAACATTCTTATTGAATGATGTTTTTTTTATTGCATGACTCCAGTTTTAATGTTTCTGCGTGCCATTGTTTGCTGCCATTTGGGACATCTCTTCTCATGAGGCCTGTCCTTAAAATAACATTTTTAGATAACTATAATAAAAACCTGTCACTGCCAATTTACAGACTAATAGCCCTTCATTGTCTCTGTGCTGGAGAAAAAACAGAAAGACGTTTATAGCAAGTGTACAAGCCTGTCCTTGCGGGATAATCCTGAATTATAAAAAACGAACAGCACTGCGTTGCTAAAATATACTTATTTGCTATTTGTATTAAATACTGAAGTTAATAAAATAGAATCGGTCTGTTAATATCTGCTTAGCTTGCATCTCAATATATTGACCCTGGAAAAGGTTTTTGTGCACTCAGTGAAGAGCACGTCATTGTGTATGCTGTCTCAGAAAGCAACATGAGCACTGCAAATCAGGTTTCAATCCCGGCGAGGAGATGAGGGTTACCTTCACTAACAGGCTGCTGATTCTGAGATTCAAAGTGTAACACCATCTGGTAAATGGTATCGCATTTCAGAGTATTCATAACTGTTTTGCGCTTCTCGTTTTTAATGACTGCATATGGACAGTTAATTATTTAAAAAAAAAAAAAAAAGATTTGAAAATACCGAAGAAGGTTACGAATGACGAAAACATCAGCTCTACTGTTTCTCATTATTTTGCATCGTGTTATAAGCAGATAAATGCTCCCAATTAGATTGTGTGAAGAGGATATTATTTAGTTAAAGGTCTTTTTTTATTTTTGTATCCCTCAGTAGGAAAGTATGCAGGACCAAATCTTATTATTCTGCAGGTCTAAGGATGAAGGCAATTGTATAATTAAACAGCCCTTTAGTTCACAGAGTTGCTTCCAGCTACTATTTAAGTAAAGACATTGTGTTCATATCCTCCCCTTATGTGCCAGAGTGCATGCATGACATGTGGATAAAAAGGGCTCAGGGTGTATTGACTGGAGAGGATTGTGCATCACTTTGGGGACAAATAGAACTTAATAAAGCATTCAGGCAAAACACGTAATTGGTAAATAATTGTGTATTGCTATGTTGTTATTAAAGTTAAGGATTGTGCGAATATAATTGTTTCTCTATTTTATGAAATCTCTATTCTTGAGTATTGAGTTTTGTGGCTGAGCCGTTTTTGGAAGACACTGAATAGGCCTAATAAAACAATTTTAAAAAGACTTAACTCGTTGTAATATTCTTTTTGGTAATATATGTATTTGAAAAAAGGGAAATCCTACCCAGTCCTGTATCCTTTGCTGCTTTATTTCACAGTCGGTTACAGATTCAGAAAGTCCTATGATTTTGGCAAAAATAAATACATTTGTTTAATCGAGACCTTCTTCTCGCTTGCACTTTGGGTGTCCTTTTTCTATCCAAAGGGCTCACAGAAATGAGCACATAAATTCTGATCTGCCAGTTTCTTAAAACTTAAAGACAGAAACAGGTCAGAAGCTGCACTGTAACTATTAAACAGCTAGTTTATAACCTTATCAGTTAACTTGCTGAGCACACTGAATGCAATAGCAAAACCAGTTAACTGTTTCTGACTGGGACAAAAAAATGAAGGTTGAAAACTATGAGAATCCCAGTTTCCCGGGATGCCTGTAACTGAAACTCCTGAAGCTGAAAGGAATGCCCTTGTCCCTGAGAAGACTTCCTGCCCTTAAATAAATAATAAACGCTGGAAACATATCAAGGGAGGGAACCGGGATTCCTTTTATTTTACCAGATTGCTTCATCCTCTCTCGATTCATTCACACAGATGTACCATTTGAGAGCAAGACTGCTTCATGGAAGTGCTCAGCACATGCTTCTGCTTGACAAAGGAGGAGTGTTGAGAGGCCCCAGATACCACAGATCATGGGGAAAACAGACTTGTCTCGGCGGAGATTGAAATCTCCCTGTTACTTCAAAAGCGCCATTTTCTTTGACATTGACTTCTGAGCTTTTTTTCTTTCACGATTTCAGGAGTGCGTCACACTCAACTTGTTTTGTAAGCATTTCTATCTCGCTCCACAATTCTACCTGTTCAGCACATTTGTCGGGCTGAACTAAAAACTGCATCTCACCAAAGAGTCTAATGTATTTTTCGTACTATGCTTCCAGCTATTTTTAATGTTGTTGTATGATTTTATTAGGACTAGTTAGACAGGGAGGGGCTATGCTGTTTTACCTTGATATTACAGGACTGATAAACTTGTTTACTGTGTTCCAAACAGCAGGTAGGTGAAGACCAGAATAATTATCAGATAGAGCGTAGCTTGTGTGTTTTGGATAGGTAAAAGGTTTATTGTGTTCAATATATGGCAGAAATGCATACAAATTCGCACAAACCTTAGTTATCAGGTTTCGAGACAGCCCTGTTTTTTTTAAGCAGCTTCTGTCTTGGAAGGGACAAACCTATCGGTTAGGACTATCGATTCCAAAAATATTTGGACAATTTCCAAATAAAAAGCGCTATCAATTCCAAAAAGATTTGGATAATTTCCATGTACAAAGAGCTATCAATTCCAAAAAGATTATGTTCTGTGTAATCTGTACACAAAACAATATCTATGTAATACTTCAGTTCAGGCATCTGTTAACAACAATCTATACACGTTTACAATACACTATTCATTGACACATTACTGTTACACATTATAATATTATGTGATTACATAATTGCCTTTATCCACCTATAACGGTTCCCTAAATTAAAATGTTACCAATATCTATATGTAGAATAATAGATGTTTTAATTCTCTTGAGAAGCTAAATATTTAAACTACTGTACTGTTTGCTTAAAATGAGACACATTTCATTTAATGCCACCCGGTAAATAAAACTAAATGATATGTATTGCTTTTAAACCACTCCTGCTTTTCTATGCATAGAACAATTATCTCTGTATTGAATGCCACCAATCCCATTTCCACCTCATTTCGCAAATGTAATAGCCAACTCTTCAGGTCTGCTCCCAGCAATATGGAAAAAAGCAGGCTGCAAAAATTGTAGATTGCAAAAACTACGGTTTGAAGTCAAGCAATTACATGGCTATAAAGTCACGTGGCCACTTGGCACTGCCGCTGTGTAAAGAACAAATACAGTACAGTACAACCACAGCTACAAAACCTGGCCTCAATAGCCATCATTCATCTCAAGGATATTTCATGTAACACCACAGTCAGGCACTATTCTATTTAAACCTTCAGGCATCACGGTATTGTCTCTCTATCCATGTAGTTTCCTTTACTGTTCTGTATTGACGTGAAAGTTGAAAGTAAAGCACCCCGGCAGCAATGGCAATAGAAGAGAAGACACTGCGAGAATCTGGGGATTCATTAAACTGATCGTGACCTGGGTGTCCTTGACATAGCGATTATTTGACAAATATTAGCTCTTCTGCTGGGCGCTAGATTTAAAATGAATTCAATCAAGTATTGAAGGAACAATCCTGTACTGCATGGGTCTAGTGGCAAAGTGTAGGCATTGGGAGGGAAATAGCATTGCTGCAGACTTTCTGAATAAGTAGGAGAAAAAATTTAGTACATTCATACCCACTTGTACTCCCACCCCCACTTTAGAGAGTGGTCTGAACCTACCCACTGTATATGGTAGAGAGCTTCAGGGCATATATTTCATGCAAGAAGCCCCAACTCCACTGTTTTACTGCTGTTGACTACATAACACAATTGTGCATTTATTCCAATAAACATTTAATGTGGCTAACTGTATATTGTTCTAAAACAAAGCATGTGTTTTATGAGAAACAGAATTCGTATTAGTATACTCCTGCTGTCACTTTCGAAAAGCTGATTTTATTATAACATGGCAGGATTTAATTGTGATAAATGACATTTCTGCTCAGACACAACGACTACTAAATCAGCAGTCTGAGCTTACTGTATAAAATCAGCAATCCCTTCTATTCATTGATCACAGTAAAGTAATATCAAATGGGATTGGTGGAAATAGATAATACCCTTTAGGATAATTCAGATATTTTTTTTCATATATTTTATTTTCATTTTTTTCTTTTAAATTACTCACAATATGTTTAATTTTTTTATAATACTTTAATTTGCTTGGACAGAACTACCTGATGCTTTTTCAGTCAATATTTCACTGTAACAGTTGAACAATACAGCACAGAGTCGAGTGTCCGGAAGTCTATTAACCACACCTCTACCTGGGTACAAAACATATTTCTGATTACTATATATTTTTTGTAAAATGTGTTAGGTGATATTTTTCAGGCTACCCTGGTTTGTAACTGGCAGCATCATTCTTTTAAAGAAGGCAATGCTAGGCACTTACATTAGTTTTCATTTCTTGCAATGCATCCCTGTTACTTTCAGCATGTGGGTCAATTATCCAGAAAATATGTTGATGGAGCTGCTAACGTCCCCCACTGGTCTGGTAAATTGATGTTGCACTATACTGTATATGCTGAAACTTAGCAGCCAATCTAAAACAAACAACTACCAGTACATTAACCTTCAACTAAGTGGTTACCTCATCCTGCCCAGTAAATCACAGACACACCAAGCAGCCTCAGTCCCTTTGCCAGTTGATTTCTTTATATTTCTGTAGTGCATAATATTGTATGGTGCTGAGGGGAAAAAAACGATGTGTTTTCTTAAATGAGTTGCCTTAAATGCATGCTGCTATAACACGTTACATGTAGTGGCAGCCAGCAGCTTACCGTGAGGTGCAATCCGCATGTCAATGAGTATGTTGTAACCTTGACATGGCTGTAGCTTCGAGATCCCTCTTAATTGATTACTAAAAGCAATCCCATCTCCTATCTCAATCCCATCTCCTATCTCAATCCCCTCCTATCTCAATCCCATTTCCCATCTCACTAGCTCTTTATAAACGGGATGGGAAAAAAACACATTGTGCTCCGTGAATAAGATACACTGTGTAAATGCCGCAGTGTCACGGGTGGGGGTGCCCTGGAGTCTCCGCAAGCAATGAAGCCAGGCTTGCATTTATTCACTCCCCCAGTGGATCTATGTGAATAAGCAAGGACATGGTCAGAAAGCATTAACATGAACCATATTAGCATTAGCATGCGGGTAATTGCATGAGAATTAAATGCACCGATTGATATTCTAATGGTTTATCAATGAGGCCTATATTAATTTGCAAGACATGTCCACGTGGTCTTGTTCTGGAAGAATGTCAGTTTCTTTTGGTAGACATCTAGACTCAGAGCAGAATCCATTGATTTTTAAGCCAGTGCTAAACCGCTTGAAAAAAATCAGTATTCATTGTAAAGTGTTTGGAAATGATGTGTGCCATAAGCATTCTTTTTCATATATGTTTTAATGATATATCATTTTAAACACAAGCCTTGCTGTTTGTTTTTGCTATGAAGCCAGGGGGGTTCTGACATCAGATCCAGGCTATTTCATTTTGCTTTCAGTCAAGCCTTGGAGATCTATACCAGGAAGGATCTGCATTTTCTGCATTCTGACTTCCAATCTAATCATGTCATAAACTCGGGTTATCTCAACAAAACCCAGGGAGATTAGATCTCAGCCATTTGTGTCTACAGCATTCTCTTACTACTGAACCTCCCAAACTGTTTGAAGTCATCATTCTTCATGGCATTCAGAGAAAACCTTTTCATAATAATGTGAACACATGTTTTTCAACCTAATATCCTATAAGAAAAAAAAGTAGCTCATCAACTAACATTAAATATATATATATATATATATATATATATATATATATATATATATATATATATATATATATATATATATATATATTTGGAATGCTGTTGAAATGTCTTTTGTAATTGGGTATGTATTAGCTTAGTTTAAGTATTACAATAAATACATTAAACATTGATTTATTAAAACATCTATAAATGGTTTCGTGATAACAAAGAACAATGATAGCATTTTAATGACACATTACAAGTGTAAAGTTTCATGGCTTATAAGGACATGCTATGGAAATATTAAGGTTTGTTAACAATGCCTCAGCTATTCTTATAATGCTGTTATTGTTAGTGTTTCTAAATGTCCAACATAACACTTGTAAGTGCATTATTGATTGTCTACTGTATATGGGATCCTTAAACTAAAGTGTTATGTGTCATTAAAATGTTTGTGTAATAAACTGTCCCCCCTTTTCAGTAATCATGAAAACCTTTAACAATGTACCTTTTTTTGTACGATATAAGTAAACATGCATCAACTTCTCTGTAAATACGCAGTAATTAGGGGCACCGCATGTAAAGTGTTATCTCGCTTTGCTTATTACTGGATTGCATTTCAGATTTTATAATTACAAAAAAGGATTTTACCATTTTGCTGTAACAGATTTGACCTTCAGAATTTGACCACAGAAACAGGAGTCTTGCATATCCCGGTTACCCCCTGAATTGAAACTATTTATAAAAAAATAAGACACGGTGAACTTCACCCAAGGGTAGGAAAGCAGTGCAAAACTGTGTCTTTTGAAGTAAGGATGCTGCAGCAACCAAACAGAACGTTAAATTAGTTTCAGGGGACTGCAGTGGTGCATGAAATTATTTCCGATGGCACATTACATAGACCCATCCCCTGTGGGAACGCAGCACATGAACAGAAATAGCCGTGATCTGCTCTTGTGCTCACAATGGTGATAGAAGGAAACTGACAGATGCTCCTTGCGCTATCGGGTTCTGGTGTTGTTTAAAAGTGCTCTAGGCTGCAGAAACGCATTTTTAATTCATCATGTACTGTATGTCCGCTTTGAGTAAACCAGGTGAGGGACTGATGTGCGACATTGTTAAATGTATTTGTTCACGTACAGCAGCTGTTCTTTAAAAGCACTTTGTGTGATACTGGGACATTACATATGCTGCATATTCCTTGACAAGCTCTTAAATTGCTAAATGTTATTGTTTCGTGTGCTGAGCACACAGTTTGGAGTGCATTACTGGTAAAGGCAGAAGTTGGGTCATTCTGAGATGACATTGGTTAATGCTAGAATGACCTGCCAATAATATAATATAAATGTTAAAACAAATTATAATTGCACATACTAAGTATATAATACAGTGAGTGTTTGAAGCTGATGTCATGAGGATCAGAAGTGCAGGACATAATTGGGTTTCTTTCATCTCTATGAGGTCTCATCAATATCACTACAATATGACTGCATGCACCACTTCTATCAGGTATTGTTTGGTATTGTTTGTTATCCCTTGTACAGAACATCATCATTCATTAACCAGTCAACACATGCAATTCAATAAGCAAAGCCCCTGAACAGAAACAAATGGTTTCATTGTTAATGTGCAAACGTTTTTTGTTTTGTTTATTTTCACAAATACAATCAACCTCTATTATGTTCTTGAAAGTCCAAATTGTAATTCCAGGCAGGTTCTGTCCTATCTGTAGGTGAACACATAGACAGATTGCGGTTTGTTTTGATCCCTGTGACTCTGCTCTGTGATTCTGTGTTCTGTCTTACAAAAGAAACCAGGGATGCTCAATGCTGCAATTTACTCCACTGTGGTTGATGAAAAGCCAAGACATTTGCAATCAATGAGAACATGAGCCTCCAATTTAAGAAACTGTTTCTGCAAATTACATTTTTAAGATGCTTCTCTTGCTGTGTTTGACTCACTCAAAAGACCTGCATGTCTACAATCTTTATATATAAATTTTATAAAGGTTCTCCCATTGAAACATTGCCTGAGCTTTACAATATCCTTCTATCTTGTTCAACACCTCTGTGCGTATATTATTTTATATACTGAATATCAATTCAATTAAAATGTATGCATGTTTAAAATGCTAGTGACGTTAAATACATCCATGCATAAGCATCAAAGTATCCACAGGGTAAGCAGAGGAAAGCCATCAATTTAATATTTAATATCACAGGAAGGCAGTAGTAGAACCTAAAGCCCTGAGGTGGACACTCTCTCGTGGGTTGTCTTAATTCAAACCCTACCCCCTATAATGGAACCAGCACATACGTTTTCCCCTCCCCTCTCAAGCCAGAGAAGTTTACTATGTGCTAAATATTGTTCGCTACATATTGCTGACGTATTTAGGCCATATGAAAACTGCATGCTTCCAGTTCATTGACAGTCCCCTGTGAAGGATGGCAAAATAAAAAATGCACTTCTGAAAAGGTAAGACACAGCCCTAGTTAAGCTAAAAGAGTCACCTTCACTAGAATAGTGCATTTCTTTTAAAGAAAAGTATGGAAGGGAATTCTCAGAAGTAATGTATTGTATATTTAATTTAGATGACCCAGTACATCTGTACAAAGTTTGAAGCTGTGGGAAAAAATAGGTTATTTTTTAGTGTGATTAGGGACAACGACGATGACGGCAAAAAAACAGCTCATTATTGTTCGTGGTTTTTTTTTTTTTTTACATCATAATTCTGAAATATTCCTTCTGCATAGAAAATGCCATCTCTAATGATTCCTTGACCCTAAGATGGAAATCGAGCACAAGTTTATAATTTGGCATTGGGTTCTCAAACATAGCTGATGTCTTGGCATCAAAAAGATAAAAACTGAAAGAATCCACAGGTGGGGCTCGGCTGATGTTCAAACTGCTTGTGCTGCACTCTTGTGGTTCACTGATGTCAGTGTTCCCCATCTAGTGAATTGCTGCCTTGTTCTCATCTCTCCACACATGTACAGTATGCATATGTATCACCACCGTGGCTTTGTGGAGTGTTCTGGGCACAAGCTCAGTCCATTAACTCATAGAGATGCTGAAGCTCTATGAAACTCTCTTATGGATGGGTGTACTTGTGCTCTAGGTAGGTGACTGGTAGGACCATGCATTTTTGGTTAAATGACCTCTAACTCAATTAATCTCATTTGATAATTTTCTAATAGAGGCAGCAAGGTTTCCTTAATGCTGCTCACCTGATTTCACTCCGCTGTTTTCGTCGGTTCATTCCCTTTGTTTGCGCCAGGTCATGCTTTTGAGTTGCTTTACTGTAGCCACCAGGTGTGTAACTCAGCTCATTTACAATTCAGTATTTGTACTGAATGATGTAACCATATGGGACCAGATCATCAGAAACATACTGTATATGCAGTGAATTCACTTCCAAGGTTTTGACTAGAATCTCTTATTCATCACATCACAAGTGGAGTTTGTGGGAGCCTTTTTAAAGCAGCACTGTGCATCAAAAAAACTCTAACACTGAGCATGCAAATGGTGCTTGGACTTGTCTTGCTTTGATAAACCCATGGTGATTTAGTGCTCAGCCCCAGGCTGGGTCTATACATGACGCTTCTGCTGAAATCTGTTTATTCCCTTCAACATAATATTACATGAGTAAAGAATCAACGATGAATCCATTTCCATGTGTTACTTTCATGTGTGGAGCCCTCAGCTCTGTAGGGATGGACTGTACTCTGGATCCTTCATGTGATAGTCAGTTGCAATGTTACAACCCCACTCCCAAACTGTCTTCTATCTAACATTCAATAAAGACAAATAGAAACACATTCATCACACTTAGGAAATCCCAGAGATGCTTGCTTCCTGACAAATCAGAGTTTCAGATCATATGTATTTCAGCCCGACGCATCATGAGAATATCTGCTGAGATACTGCACATGTTCCACTCCTCAAATACCACTGGTGCAGTAGTCCCAAAGGTCGTGAATTGCACAGGTTTACCTTCTACATTCACTAATTGTACATTGAAATAAGATTAGTATGGGCAATGTACTTGTATATGCTTTCGTCCTGCAAGTATAAGTACTCAAAATTTTTCTCCCTGTATTTGTAGTCTGGTTAAAGCTCTTAAGTCCCTGTTTTGATCCGGTTGCGTTGTCATTGTCATGTTTGGGAGTTTTCTTTACAGCACAATAAGGGATGCGTCTTTCTCTGAGGCCATTACTTTAATTGCAGATGTGAAAGCCTCCATTCACTATTCAGAGCCACAGCTAAAATTGGGATTTGCAGAAAATCTCTAGAGGATAAAGCCTTTAATAACAGCAGGGACTCCTTGTGACCTGTTCTTAACTGCAATGGAATTGAGTTCACCTTTTCCAAACTAAGTTGGCTTGCACACAGGGAATAGTGTGCCCTTCTGGTCCTAAAGCCCTAGAATACGTAAGTAAGAAATGTTACATTTTTCTTGTGTTATTCCATATTCTAGTCCAAATAACTGGGCACATAGAACGATATACATTATTCATTATAAACTGTGTTTAATGGAAGAGAATGCAAATAATGCTATTCAGAAGCCATGCAGCAAATTGCATATATATGGTATGCAACCTTTAATTCATACCTATCTTTATCAGTTAAGATCAAGACTCAAGACCTGGTGGGTTATGTACAGCATTGGGACTGAGTGAATGGGAGGAAGCTGTGAGTTTATTATTTTCTGTTATTTTGATTCTACATATTAAAAGACTGATACATCCATTCCTCCAGTGAACAGTAAGCATGTCTGTGGCAGGGTGCTTTGAAGACGATGGGCTCTATTTAATGATATAAACAGATGGGGGGATTCAAAGGGTGGCAGTATTAAGAATAGGCTTGCTATCTGTGCTGGGATTTTTTTTTCTTGGATCGTCTAGCATTGGAAATAAGTGTGTCCCGGGATTTCAGCCTGCTTTCACTTCCAAAACACAAAACAAAACACACATTTCGATATAGATCCCCTTCGGACACAAATTTGTAATTACTTTTTTAAAAGTTTGTGTGAGCTCTATGGAGTTCGAGAAGTTCACCTGCCAGAAAAAAAGCACATATGCATTATAAAATATATACATAGATAGGAAACTTAACATGGTACAATTATGCACACGGTGACTGAAGGGGATCTTTTCTGTGATCAATAGAATAGATCACAATGGAACAGAAGTAAAAATACAAGTTACTGCAGTTACACTGTAATTGTCCTTTACTAATATTTACTCCATGCAATTAGCACCCAATTCCGTGATTATAAAGATAGACTTCCATGCATCAACAACATGTATTAACAAAGGTATTTTCCCCAAAATATAATTTTGTTATAAGTACAAATATTGAAGTACAACTATTGTGAGTTGTCCTTGATTCAGCCAAATGGCAGGGGTGGTTAACAGAGAACGTCACCTGAACCTCCTCCACCTGCACATTGTCATTTGCAAGAACAATTTGACTTGATAACTGCAGCTAGTCGCTTTTCTTCAGCGGTGTTTTCTCTGCTGAATAAAGACTCTTTTATTCCGATGGAAAGGAGTACTGGAACATGAGATTTTTTCTTTTTTTCTTTGAACACTGTCACAGGAACAGCATAATGTTCTTTGTATACAATTTATAAAGGCTATCCAGGCCAATTGTGGATAATTCTAGAGTTATCCAGCTAATATATATGTATAGCTAATGCTAGAATTTAGTGCGTGCTTTTAGAATAAGCCTTAACCATGACATATTGTGCAAATGTCCTGTAGTAAACCCTAATAGTGCAAACAGTTGTGCAGTATGCAGATGAGTATGCAATAAGCCTAGTCACATACCAGTACTGCACCTAATGGAAGGTTAAATGAGTTTATTCTTTAATCAGATAATACATTCAGATAGTCATGACAGTTTAATTAAATTATAGTTATAGTTACCAGTACTAAGAATTAATCTATGCACCAGCTCCTGCAAAGAAGCATGTTTATGTGTTTGACCTCCATGGATAAAGTTGGATACTGAATATGTTGTAAATGTTTATTTGATATGAACCATATAACATAAAACCATTAAAACTACTCACTTTCATTTGTAAGATTCTACACTCTTGGAGGCATTCTATCAATTTGGGTTAGCAGGCAGTGCAAGTCTTGCATGTTCCATGCATACTGATTTGGATCAGGGTGAATTGTCCATATACTGTATGATAGACTTACAAAATATACATGAGTTTTGCAGTACACACTTTCAGTGTGCCACCAGATGGTTTGCACTGGATTCATTACTAAATACGTATTTTCCCTTCTACAGAGAACATCTAACGCACAGACTTTGAAACACCTCAGCTACGGTGACATGCACTGAGCACGGACTGAAAAGGCACACATGCAATCCTCCTTCACTGCCAAGTAAACAGACCTGTATGTTTCATTCAGTGTTAAACAACAAATAAATGCCATGCTACTGTACACACATTGGCTATCTATGTTCCACATGAGCGACGTCTGGCTCCAGGGGAAGACTGGCCATCAGTAAAGTCACTGAAGTGCACTTGACAGTGTTCCATTGAACCCATCCCATTAAACACTGATGGCAAAACCTGAAATGTATACTTAGTCTTTTAGAGTAGGTTGCTTGAGTGATCGGAAGTCAGTCCATTAAACACCATTCGTTGGGTACTGAAGCTATTTCAGTAACTGATAAACCAAGGCACTCCGATTGCAGTTTGGTGATCCCAGTGATAACCATACCGGATGAAGGACGGTTGGTCAGGGACCTGTCTGTGATAGAGACGGGGAAGAGGACGCATTATATCAGTGAAGGAGTAAATTGGTTAAGAGTAAGAAAATAAACTGCATGGGCGTCCAAGGGGACTGGCAAGCAAAGTGAATGTGTATCTGAGCCAGCTGATTAACAACCACCCATTCAGCCAATATTCCTTCCCAGCAAAACAAATGATCGTCATTTTATGGTGTGACAGCCAGCCTTCAGCCAGTGAAACGTGTTATGCAGCCTTCATATTAAACAGCTTCTTGAAACGAAAATAATAATCCCCCTTGGAACAAACATTCAACTCTTTCTTCTTTAAGGGACGCGGGATGATATACAGTGAATGTAAAGTATAGCATGTGAATCAAACTATAGAAACAATGGTAACCATGTTCTTCACTGTGGTTCTCTTTAACAAATGATCCTCAATGGCATTGGATGAGTAGCAAGCTGATGATTTTGTACTGTACGTAGAGGTATCTACTGCACTGTTGAATTTTCCATAGGAGATGTATCCATATTTTTCATTGTTAAGTGATCCCAGTGAATTTTGTTCAAGAATGGCAATGCACATACTGTCGTTTCCAAACAGTTTATCAAATTTAAAATCTGCATCTCTAATCTGTTGGTTGAGATGTGTCGCCATGGAGACCTTTCTGGAAGATGCCAACGGAACATGTGAGCTGACTGCAAGTGGTATTAAAGTTTTATTTGTATTCACTTGAGTCTACAGCACATCTATTAACCTGTAATAATCCAAGCGCTATAAACCTACATATATTATTCTTCGCTAATGAGTACGAGGAATGGAAAGTCTTAGGTGAGAACAAAATTACGCTGTTTTATTTTAATTATATAGTACTGACAATGTTGTATTTCAGCTGTGAATGTTTGTTTCTTTTTTAAGTAAGGAGAAGCAGTGCCTGACCTTTCCTATGGTTTCTATGGAAACAGAAAATGAGGGAAGAATTTCAAACATGTCCAATAAGCTCCCCTTTGATGCCTTCAGGCCCGAATAGCTGACTACTACACAATTAGACAGAAAAGTTGTTTAGCAGGACCTGTAGATTATTTTTTTTTATCAAAGCTGTTTTTTTTCTGAACTCGTGTAATATTCATGTACGCTAGTTATGTTTTATAAAAAAAAAAAAAAAAAAAAAAGAAGCATGTACTGTATTTTGTATTAATTTTTTTGGAACACAGTTTTGTTAGACTTATTTAACAACATATGAATTCCATTAAATAATTAGAGCATGCAAACACCTCTAAAGGAGTTCTGACCAAGGTTTTAAAATCACAATACTGTACCACACACAGCGTAAATTATATTAAACATGGCAGGTATGGAAAAAGTACAATTAACACATGATCATATGTTGTCCACAGAGGAGAAAGTAAAATTATGCTCAAATAAATAAGCCATTGTGCGTGATGACAGTACATAACAGTTAACACAGTTTACACCTGCTGCTGTACAGAGTCAAATATTAATGTTTTACAAATTAGACTACATGCAGGTCTCTTCCGAAAGACACAGTCAACAGCAGAGTTCATAATGAAATAGCGTGCTTGTCCTCAGATTGATTAAGCCTTATGATATTCAAGCAAATATTCAGAGCTGAAATGTACATGCATCAGTGGGCTTTAGTGGGAGAAGCAGTGACAAGTCTAAGATTAACATGTTTATGCTGAAGGCTATGTTTAAAAAAATAAATAAATAAATAGTCGCTACATTAAAAGTGAGCAAGAAGGTGGGAGGATGTAATGGTAATAATTAAACTGTTTCTGGGTTTGTTGAGAAATAAGGGTTTGTTTAGCCTAGGTCTGTTAAACCTGTTGAAAGCCTGATACTTTCTACATCGAGGGCAATTTTCATTTTCTCAGGTCCCTAATTAATTCAGACACCTGAAGCAGTACATCACGCAGCTCTGGAAATTAAACGAATGATTTGTAGTACATCAGTTATTGCCTGAAGTTTTATTCTGTTATTTAAAATCTAATATTCTGATCTCTGAGTGCATTTTCAGCTGGGGCTGGAGGGGAAGAGACAACATGTGCCTCTTATTATGTCATCGTTATCTGGAATGGTGAGAGACTCATGAATAATCTTAATAATTCTGAGAAACTCTATTAATAAACCCTTGCAATCAATCTTTTTTTTATTTTCTCTGCTGTTCAAGCTCTTTATTAGTTCAGGCTTTATGAGATCATTCCTGTCAATTCCCAAACCGATAGATTTAATGTCAGTATATAAAAAAAGGTCTTATTCCTCTGAATGGTTTTCTGCGATCACTCAGATGGAATGAAGAGAGTAATGTACAGAGTTGTGGTTGGTGACACAGGTGAGGCTCTTTTATTGTATTCTCACCTGTGGTGGCCCGCATCTAGCTCAACCTTCTCAACGAGCAGAAACCATCAGAAGCCACAAGCTTGGCTCTTATGATTTAAAAACTGTAATGAAGTACTTTGGCAGCTGACTGGGTTAAGTATTCTAAATGATGTAAGAGAAACCAAACAATCTTCGTTAAGGACGTGTCAGCATTCCAACACATCAGATCCTGTGTACAGATGGCATCCCGTGCGCAGAAGTATGTTTAATAGCAGATCCTGAGTACAATCTTCGCTTTAATAAGTTCATTCATGGTTTGTCTCTTGTTAGAATAGGAATTATTTTGCATGCTTTACCTGCATGACATGGCTAAAAACAAATTAGCTGCGTGTTTAGCAAGCTCAGTTAAATGTTCAAAGCCAGTTTGTTACCAGGCTTGTAAGAACAGGACAGTTTTATGAATGTGTAATCAATGGTTTCAAATTGGAAAGGAAACAAAGTGATGCATTACTTTGCAGTGGCTAAAAATAAACGGTATGCCAAAGTACTTGGCACATGCAGTACACAGATAAAGTTGTTGCTGGCAAATGGTGTTCCCAGAGCAAAGCCCCAGTAATCCTCCCATTGTTTTAACTTTCCTTTATTACTCCACTGGGAGTTTGTAGTTTTCAGTTAAAGTAAGGACCTGCACCAGTGAAGATAACACTTTCTTCATTCTTTTCTTTTTCTGATCTGTTTATTGACAAATGAGCTGGAAATGGAAAAGCAGAGTCTCTGGATTGCTGTGTTTGGTCCATGTGTGCTTCTCAGCTTCCAATACAGTACAACTTCAGTGATTGTACTTACTTGTTTTGGAGTTTGAATTCGCTTTTAGAAACAAAACAAAGGTATCCCTGCAACTCTTATAAACTCCTGCCTACTTTTATTGCCAATTTCAAGGTTCAGTCATCATAGTACTATAATTTATTGGTCCTATTTATTGACATTTTCTTAGTCTGACATGAAAAATACTACACAGGCTCAATGTTTGAAGACAGTACTGGGCTGAGATTGCGATGTTCTTCGTTCCTTCTGTCACTCTTGCTATCGGCAGGTAGAAAAACATCATTTTTCACAATCTATAAATTCCGCCTTCTGACAAATTTACAAATCACTTTACTGTGCTATTGTGTAAAGTAAACCAGGGCTGCCAAGACATGACAATTGTTTTATCGACAGCCTGAAAGTGAATCAGTCACAACTATTGCAGTATTAGCAAAGCTAATTTAAAAAGCTGCAATTAGTTTTTCTACTGCATGTACTGTATAGGCTGAAGCTATAAGAAATGTTGATGTCCACTAACCAAAAACTTGATTATAACAGACTCTTCTAGATAGATTGCATGGGCACTTGGAAATGGGAGAGTGTTTGATTTTGCAATAACTTTTTCGGGACCTGGGGAGTCATTGCAATGAAGAACCTGCGGCTTATTTTTGTCTGGTTCTAATTCTCTATAAATGAATGCACTGGGGCTATTTGAACAAGTTTCAACAGAGCTGGTGCGGCAGTAAGGAGAAAAATAATGTAATTATTTTGGTTAACGACTTGAAATCCATGGATTTCTCTTGGATTTATTAGGTTGTATAAAGATCACTATGGGCACACTCAGACCTTTTATTAGACCAGCACTAATATTGAGAATACAAAACTGAGGCATCATGTCTGAAAGCAGCCTTTTCTAATGCAGCTGCAATGACAGTACACATGCATGTGTGTGGTTACAATGGGGTTACTGTCTAACTGGTGTGCATTTATTACTGAGGAATTAAAGAAACTCTGCACGCTGATTGGTCAAAAGCCATGTCCTTAACAGAGCACAATCTGATCATTTCACCTGATTGCAGCCCAATCCGAATTATATCTGGGATTCTATACAGTACTGTTTTGACCCTATGAAGTTATATTTCTTACAGTCTGCTTCAAATGAAGTGTCATGAATCTGTTAAGTATTTATTTCTAGTTAATGCGCTGTAATCTGTCACACAATTTAATGAACCACAGGGCAGAATACACACTCTCAATGAATGATTCACTGAACATCTGTGTTAATAAAGGTCTGTTACAGTTCAACGATGAGTAATAAACATTTTACTAATGAGGAAGGATCTGATTGAGAGGTAGATGATGTCTAACCACGAAGCATTCATTACAGCTGCTGGTAAACAATTTTTTTTAGGACAATCAATTTTGAGGTGTGGTTTGGGTGCTGGAAAAAATACACCTTCTAAAAGTCAAACTGGTATGAAGGGCCACATTTTGATTAAAGGGATTCACACTAATCTTGGACTACCTTACCTAAAATAACCATAGATTAGGGCCAATAAAGGTATGTGAAACCAGCCATGGGGTATATGTGAAACCAGCCATGGGGTATATGTGAAACCAGCCATGGGGTATATGTGAAACCAGCCATGGGGTATTTCAATCTGTCGTCGTTCAAAACCATTAAATATAATCAGTGAGTATTGTGTATCTGCCGTTAATATACTAGGTAATGTTAAAACACCCTCAGCTAGTGTTAATAACCCTCCAGTCATGCACTCAAGCATCCATCCTGAGAGCATCTATATGTATATTTATATATCTCCTATACTGTAAGACAGAGGTAACAGCAAGAAAGAGTACAATAACATTTGATTGCAGTCATGATTTGATTATCAGGTAAAGGATATATAAACCATGGATGGTAAGAAGCGGTGGATTCCAGTTGTATTTTATTTAGAAAAACCGACAGCATTAGCATTCCTTATGATTTGAATGTAACATTTAATAACAGTGAATGCGTTGACCTCCACCAAGTACTCTTGTGTTTTATCGTTGTGTGCTCGAGGCCCTGTACCATCTGCTTTCCTTATGTTAGCTTAGTTGTTTGAAATTCACTTTTACAGACTGCACCATGTTGATAAATGAACTGCCAATGCTGACTCCAACTGCAACAGATATTAATCAAGTACTGTACAACTATTTATGTCAGCATATTCAGACCCATATGCACATCAACACTCATGGTCATGGCTATTCAGATGTACATGTTATGACTATATATACATACTGTAAGACAGCAGGGAGGGGGTTAATTTCCTCCCTGCAGAAAAACATGTGAAAATGCACTCGCAGGGCAATTGTTAATTGATTTATTGTTTAATTATCCCCTGCACCTGGGCGGCAATTGTAAATTAGTACCAGTTGCAGGGTATAAGAGAAGAACAGTTACTTAGTTCGTGGCTGCTGAGTAGAAGGAGGCAGAAGAGGTGCTCTGCTTCCGAGCAGTCGAGAAAAAGGTGGCTGCAGTTTAAACAGGTGAGGTTTGGTTTTGTTGTTCTGTGTTTGGTGGGGAAACGGCTTAGCCATCTGTGGCAAAGTGGTAAAGACGTGCAGGTGTGTGCAGTGCAGAGCGGAGTAATCACACGTACAACATTTGTACAGGTGCAAGGGTGTTTATTTAATTTGATAAATGTCCAGAGCCTTAAGGCAAACCTGTAAATAATGACAATGTTGGAAGTGGTACAGCGGCGTGTATCACTTCGGTTTGTAATCCCACGGGTTTGACCCGTAACCCAAAGTCCCGTTCCGTCACCCACACAAAACACAAAACACAGACACAATTTAGACAGTGCGTGATTCTAGTGCTAGTGGTGAAAACAAAGACAGTACCTGTAGTGGAAAAGGTGCGTGCTGAAATCCGGGTTTTTGCTGGCCTGCGGCTGCAGCTCCAGAGTTTAGTTAGTGCTCGTAAAGAGCTAGGTGTTTGTTTTGTGTTTGTTTCATTTTTGTGAATTAAAAATAGTGCGTCAGCGCATAAAAATCCATTCCTGTGTGTGTTGGGTCAGTTTTTAAAGGGGCAACGAACCCGAGTGGAAGCAGCTCGGTTACAATACATATATGTGTGTGTGTGTGTGTGTGTGTGTGTGTGTGTGTATGTATTCAGCCTTTACATTGCTATTTGAATTGCAAATGCTAAATGTAAAAGATGCTGTCCAGCATAAAGACAGGTAAACGGAAGCAGGTTTTTTTATCTTAAATTTAAAATCATCTTCAATTGCAATATTCTTTAATATGGAACTAGAATTCTGAATGTTTATTTTGCTTCATTGAATGATCTATTTCTGGTGTATATATAACCTTAGGCTAAAACCCTTAAAGGGGAAACATTTTGCAAAGCTAATAATGCTTCATTTTAAATAATTGAAACATACTTGCATATTATGAAGTAATGAAAATTCTTTAATACATAGTGATTTACACAGAGGAAATGCCCAATGCATATTAATGTAAAACGAATAGATCTGAAGCCTAATATATGAAGGCACTGCAACGTAAAAGCATGCTCCCTCATACTCACATGGTATGCATTTCATCTTCTAGTTTATTACAGCTTAAAGCAAGGGACCTCTAGGTATTCTTGAAGGTCATTTCTTCACTGAGGGAACAGCCATTCCATTTTCTGTAACATTGTAATGAAGTAAAGACAATTCATTAAAAAAAAACCTGTTAGAGTCCTCCTGTAGCAAATAGATAGATCTGAAAATTCCAGCCATTCCCTAATGGAAAGTGCACTGGCCTTGTTATGAATGTACTTATTATAATAGATTTCCAAGTTGCTATTTGGCTGTGATGACTTTGGCTGTAAATTGGAAATAGCAGTAAAATGTTTGCAGCGAGCTGTGAGGCATGTCAATAAAAATAAAGACACAGTGAGTTTTATAAATTGCCATATCATAAGCTCTGAGCTTATATTTAACTGCAACCATGCATCACTGTGCACAGGGACATTGTGTGGCAACTCTGTATTCAAGTTCTGTAATAGAAAAAGATTGCCTTGTCCTTGTGGCAATGTATTCATTGCATGTGTCCTTGGCAAAATGAGTTCCCCCTGGAAATACAAGGCAAAAAATCCACAGATCCCCGAGATTCATGTGGATACAGCTAAGTGGTTGTAACCCGTGCTAAAAAATCCAATAAGCCTGCAAGGCTTCTGGGCTGGACTTCAATGCATGGGCCTTCTGCTTTAAATTGAATTGCCCTTTTATTTCAAACAAAAAGAAGACGACATACAGTAGCTACAGCTTTTTTGATTCATTTGTTGGCATCAGGTGGCCAGTTAAAACTGTTCAGCAGACGTCAGATCGCTACTTAGGGTTTATCAGCTCCAGGTCGATCATATCATTCACACTGAGTTAGATTTGTTTAAATGCATTTTTAAACTCTTTCTATAGTAATGTTTTTTTTAAGCAAGATCAGGTGGTATACAGTATTATTATACCTTTGTATTAGTTTGTAAATGAGTACTACGGTACTTATTAACTACCTATTAACACAAAATGAGCATCTGTTAACATGTAAATAAACTAGTAGTTAACAATTCATTAACATCAAAAAAAGTGCCTCGGTTTTGCTTTACATTTACAGTGCAATATCATTGGTTGATTTTTTTTTTTTTTTTTTTTATCATATAAAGGACGTATCTTCATATAAAAACACAGACTGGAATTAGATCACATTTATTGCTCCTATACCCACGCAGCAAAATAACAAATAAAAAATAAAAAATTGTGATAAAGATAATTTTCAGTCATGTTATCCCAAAACCTGACAACGAAATTAATTACATTTTTTATCATTTTCTTATTTGTTTCTTGTTTGTTTGTTTGCTTGCTGGTACTTTGTATAGCAGTGTAGGATAGCAGCAGCATCATTTATCAGAGTCCCCATTGTGAGTTGGTAATGCACTTAGACAAACATTCTGACGAGAAGTCTTGTCAGTTGATATAAGAAAAGGCATTGACAAATTGCTTGTCTGAATGTATTTCTATCGTATGTCTAAAGTTAAATGGATGAATCGTTATGAGTTTGGATACAAAAGGGAAATATGGCACGCGTTAATGGCCTATTCCCACTTCCTATATAAAGCACGATGCCTGTGAATGGGACTGCAGTGTATGGCAATCACGTGGTTTCAGTCTAAGTTGATTGTGCATTATTGAGTGTGGACTGGGTATTGGAGCGGAAGACTGTGAATAAATGCAGGGGGTCTGATGACTATAATGTGGTTTATTTTTTACAAGAAATGACATCACTTCTGCTACAAAGAACAGCGACATGCAGTGAAGCTGTACTGAATAGAATCCAGTGCCCACAGAACCTCAGAGTCTCCTGAAGGTTCCAATGCCATTGTGAAGAGTGCTAATTGTTTCTCCTGCTTTACATTCCAGCCATTTTCACAAGCTGCAGAATCCATCTCAGAGTGACCCAAGCCACACTCAGTACAATGTCTGAAGGACAATTATTCATAAGGCCTGCATTATGGCCTTGCACTTCACAATGTGTACAAATATCTATCCTAATGCTCTTTTGGGTTATTCCGTGCCACATAGGCACGCTCTCTTGATCGTCCCTACATTTCCCCATACCTTCACATCCACAAATGATTTGAATTGAACAATTCTTTATTGCATTTGACAGAGCCATGCCCATGAAGGAACGTGTTATACATTTTGGCCCATTGCCTTGTCCATTGGAGCGCTATAGCTGCCCCATGAGCTGGCTGAACTTTAACACAATGATCCTTGATTGATGACAGTTATAGCCAGCGGGCAGGACAGGTGGCACTCTGGGCCAACTTCCTCCTGGACAAGGCACGCTGCAAGGTGGAGGCAGGGGAGGAGGAGGACCAAACAAAGAAACGACAAGGAGGCGTATGATTAGAGAGGGGCTCCTCCTATCAGAAACACAACGTAGTTTCTAATTCCCATGTGAAACAAATGAAAAGAATAAAAGATGGTGAGGTAGGAAAGCTGGACTGACCCCTGTTACATTTACATCAGTTTTGAAGTCCCATTTACAAGCACATACGCTACACATAAGCCACGCGATTGCGGAATACTAATAGACAGAATGATGAAATTAATACCACAGTACTGGACAGTTTATCTTCATCTTGGAGATGGACTGCAGATTTAACTGGTCACTCCATTTCATTCTGTCGGTCCCCCTGTCCCTGTTCAGGTATCAGCACTGTGTTTCAGGAGCCACTGCTCAAGTGTCAGTCAAACTGGCCTGGAGAGACAGAATACTCTACAGTTTAATATATCCCACACAATTGTTATTGATTGCACACATACTGTATACAGCTGAGACCGGCCAGCTCTGATGAACACATGCAGCTGACTGAATCTGACATCCCTGTGATTGTTGGAAGGGCTACCAAACAAATATTGTCCCTTCCCAAAACATCCTTTTGGTTGATTGTTGCAATCAGACAACAGTAGCTCATGACATTCTATCATTACGACAATCATCTTTACACCCAAACACAGAGGAGGAAAGGCAGATTGTCAAATAACAACAAAAAAAAAATCCCATCTGCAAATATCAAGAGCATCTTAAAAAAACAAGAGTCTGCATCTTCAATCCTGCCAGGGGGCTTGCATGCTTTACATCACGGAGGGAAAGATATGAAAAAAACAGGAACGACAGACACAAGCAAACAATGGAAATCATCCAATCCTGGATCTCACAATCATAAGACAGGAAGCACATTTAAACACTGATAGATCAAAACCGGTCAGTGGTATATTCTTCTTGTGGTAACACTTTGCATTAAGTGTCTAATTACTATGTATTTACAAAGTAGTTACTTAGTAAAGGCATGTATACTTGCACATAATTACAATGGTATTATGCATAGTTACAATGTACTTAACGTGTAAATCCTTTTGCATGATTGTGAACAGGATAGCTGATGGTGACGTCAGACCAGGAAACAGATACACAGTACTGTGAGTGCAATGCGCTGGTGCGCAGATTTATTTCAAAGTAAATAGTTTTAACAAAACAAAACACCTATACAAAAACAAACGGCACGATGGCCAAAATAAACCTGAGGGTTAGGGATAGGGTTAGTGCGTGCAAAAAGATGTACACATTAAGTAGATTGTAACTATGCATAATACCATTGTAATGATGTGTAAGTGCACATGTATTTACTAAGTAACTACTATGTAAATACACCGCAGTTCGAGACACAATGTAAAGTGTTATCCGGTATTTCCAATCAGGAGGACTGGAGAAATGGTTTGCTTCACATTCGCTGGGTGTCATGGATTTCCTTCTTCTTGTCCAGTTGAGTGAGATTGTGTTGACCTGGTAATGCACAGAATATTGGAAACTCCACAGGCTTTTTATATAATGCTGGAGTCGACCAAGATAGTGTCCAGATATACAGAGGTTTCCTTTATTGCAAAAAAATAAAATCAATCATTCACGAACACTGCGGCTGCCAGTTTTCCAGTAGCCACACATGTACGTTTTGAATTATGAAATGTTACATGGTAAGGAGACTGGGGAATCTGCAGTGTGGTAACTGAACACACTTTGATGACATTTCCTAAATGTGCTGGTCTACTTATTTTCAGTTCATGTAGAAATAACACAATACTTAATGGGAATGCTACTAGACCTAAACAAAAGCTATGTCAATGAAAAGGGTTACTTCATGTTTGTATTTGTTTGTCTCATTACATTCAGGGGTGGACCTTTCCATAGATCCCCTTCGGTCACACGTTATTAATAACATTTTTTACAAATTTTAAAACAGATTATGTGAACTGTATGGCGTATGAGAAGTTGCCATGCCATAACTGTGAAAAAAAAACAAAAACATTATGCATTATAAAACAGATACATAGATAGGAAATTTAACATTGTACAATTGTGCACACAGTGACTGAAGGGGATATATATTAAAATAAACAAAAATTCAATGACAAACATTTGGAGCAGAAGTCTTCTTTGTATAGCAATAAAGAAGCAGGAGCAGCAGCTTGTAGGTCAGTCATGGGAAATGCAAGATTTACAGCGGTAATCTTTTTATTTATTTGTTTATTTATTTAGCAGACACCTTTATCCAAGGCAACTTATAGAGACTAGGGTGTGTGAACTATGCATCAGCTGCAGAGTGACTTACAATTACATCTCACCCGAAAGACGGAGCACAAGGAGGTTAAGTGACTTGTTTCGGGTCACACAATGAGTCAGTGGCTGAGGTGGGATTTGAACCGGGGACCTCCTGCTTACAAGTCCTTTTCTTTAACCACTGGACCACACAGCCTTTTTCAAGGCAATAGCTGTGAAGGGTGCGGATAAAGTTTGTTAAAAAAAATAAAATGAAAAGCACAAAATCAGTACAAATGTATGAACTGAGAAAGCAGGAAGTCAAAAACACAGATGCTTTTCAAATGCAATGATTCTGAAGCCCAGCAGGCTGTATCACAGGAAGGAGCTGAGCTGTGCTGTTATTCATAGCTCATTTTCTTTATCTTTCTTGCTGTTAATAAAAAGCCAGACATCCAAATGCATTAACAGGAAGCGTTCATTTCTGGTAAACAGCAGGATGCTTATACTAGCATGCTAATATTATGAATGCAGATTCAGAAAGCACATCTGCATATAAACCATAAAGAGCAATTTAGTAAAAAGAACCAAATATATTGGATAGTTTTAGAGGGCAGCCTTTAAGTGGATTTTTATATAGCAAAAAGAAAAGTTATTTGAGGTAATGTACAGAGACACAAATACAATGATTGTTCAGATTATCTGCTAATGTAGGGAAGTGGCTAGATGCACACAGGATGGGAGGGACAGATGCATTGATACAGTTCATGTAAATCCACATCATTAACACTGCACCTCACCAGAAAAACAGACACTGTCAATGTACAGTACAAATGCTTTATAGATACTTACAATGTAACACTTTACATTGTGTCTCTAATTAATGTATATCTACATAGTAGTTACTTAGTAAATACATGTGTCCTTGCACATAATTACAATGTTATTATGCAGTTTCTGCATGACAGAGCCTAACCCTAACTCTACCCTTGGTAGGAATACGGTACATTGTAACTATGCATAATAGCACTGTAATGTATTTACTAGGTAACTACTATGTAAATACACAGTAATTAGAGACACAATGTAAAGTGTTCTTCCCATCGACTTTACTGAGACATTTGAATGCGAGACCTCGGCTCAATATGGTTGCACTCCTCTGCTTCCCAACACCAGAACACCAATTGTAATTCCTACAGTATGATCATCCATCAAGATACAAACATTTAAAGACATAACAAGAGCAGTGTCTACCTGCGTCAGCAGTTGCATTATGTATGTGCAGACCAAACCAGACCTAGCTCTCGCTTTCATGGAGCCTACAGCCTTTGCATTCACATTTATCTGCACGCAGATCGGAAGGACTGATAGCATTTTGACTGACAAGTAAGAGGACAGCCCATGACCTTGTGCACATGATAGGAACCACGTTCCGAGTCCTTTAGACAGCTGGAATGCTTCATGTCTTTAAAAGTTCATAAAAATGGTAATCAGATTATTAAATATAGAATCTCGCTCGTGACATATCATATGTCTTCTAAGTATTTTTTTTCCTCATTTATATTCTCAGTTCATGCTGAAGGTCTTTCTGGTCAACTAAGCTTCCTCCTTCCTTGAATAGCAGAACACCTTCACAGGCTGTCACTAATAGGCTTAAAGCTGAGGCAGTTATAATTATGAGCTGCCGCGTTCCCATTGTAGGCAGTAAGCCTCTTTGATTATTAAATGTGTCTTTTGTGAGGGTTGACACTGAAACTGACACATCATTGTCAACTCTCTTTTATTTCTTGACAAGTTGCCTGTATCGGCTTAGAACTGGACCAGATGTTTATGCAGAAACTGGATTACAGTGCCAAGAAGTATTATTAAGAGTTTCATTTTCAAAACCTGTTAAAAAAGTTAGCCATAGTATTTTTTGTACAATAAAGTTGCCTGTTCCATTCTTTTTCTCGTACGTATACTGCATCTTTACTGTTCTTCACTATGCTTTCCAGTCTTATCTGTGATTCACAATATCTTTAATATGTTTTACTGCACTTTTATGTGCTTTGGCAATAGTATGACACTATTAACCATTCTAACCATTGTACATTAGGTAATTGTATAGGGCAGCAGTAGTGGTTAGGGCTTTGGACTCTTGTCCGGAGAGTCGTGGGTTCAATCCCAGGTGGGGGACACTGCTGCTGTACCCTTGAGCAAGGTACTTTACCTAGATTGCTCCAGTAAAAACCCAACTGTACAAATGGGTAATTGTATGTAAAAATAATGTAATGGTATGTAAAAATAATGTGATATCTTGTAACAATTGTAAGTCGCCCTGGATAAGGGCGTCTGCTAAGAAATAAATAATAATAATAATTGTGAAGGTATGCTTGCTTCTGTACAGTATTTGCTTTCAAATGTACTTTTCATGCTTAACAAACAAAAGAATGGGAGTCCTGCGCTGGGAGAACAGAAGGCGATCGAAAGCAATGAAACTTGGTATGCAGCTGTAACAGAGCAGATGCTGTATGTGAACCGGTGGCAAGGATCCTTTGCACCCGTGGTTTTAGAGCTTTTAACCTCATCTCACCGACAGGGGACAGGACGGCAGTGTATTATACAGCACTGCCCCCTTACACAACAACAGCTGACGGGAAGAGGTTTGGTGTAGCTGCGGAAGTAGATAACTGACACTAAGGCTGGTCACCCCTGTGGATGTGCTGGGCTCCGCACAGGGTGTTAATGTAAAGTCATTGCAAAGATGCAAGTCACATTGGGCATGCAGAAATGACATGACAGCTCCCCTATGATTTAAGGCGCCAGCCATACCATCGCTGTACAACGCAGACCTTTCCTCCGTCCTGTCAGTGAACCAGTCAAGTCAGTGTATACTGTGTGGAAGGGTCCTCTGAATATGAAACTAGAATAAAAAAAATGAAAATAACCTAAACCTAGTAGGCCTGCAGGGAGAGAAAGCTGTGTTGTAATGTGCACTCCACAGTGTAGGTGAAGCGTACTTTAATGAATTATACTTTTTATACTGTCAGTTCGCAGATGCAACAGCCCCGGGGATGGAAGATGGAGGCTAAACGACATTGCTGACTGCCAGCCTGCATTTGTGACTAGTGACTGGCATGCCTGGCAGGTGGAGAGGCACCCCTGAGACTAAACCTCTACTGTAATCATTACATCTGTGGCTTTCAGTTAAACTGAGCAGACCGCGTGTCTTCAATTGGAGCACAGATTCAGCACCTTACTGACAATGTCATCATCCTTATTCCTTTAAACTGTTTTTTTAATGCATTTTAGCATTACGTATTCTAGAAGCCAGCATAAAAGAAATAAAAAAAATGACAGTGCTGTCTTTCATTTAGAAATGAAAGCTCCAACATCCATTTCAATGAGCATAAGAAGGGGGGGGGGGGTTAGAGTGTATCCTAATACTTAATTTAATAATGTCAAGTTATGTGTTTGGCATGTTCTCATTTCTATCACTGTATAAATAATGTAAAATATATAATATAACATTTTTTAAAGGCTTCCTTTTCATCAGTTTGTTTATTGAAGCCTTTTGCATGAGGAGGCTCACCTTGCGCAAACACGGCTGATTTGGAAGGCATGGTGTCTAACCGGCTCATCATCATGCAGCAGGCATACCTTGTAAGATGAATGCATAATGCAATGCCATTGTTTTACTGGAGACAAGTGGCTTGAACGCACCCTTTACTTGTTGTGTTTTTTACATACTGTTGAAAAAAAGTATTGCTACAGTATCTACCACTGAGAATATATTAATACTGTATAGTAGATCATGATGTTAATGTGATACAGCCATGGCTTGTATCAGATCGTTTGTAGCATATTGAAGTGACATCACATTGAAATGAGCTATTATATATATATATATATATATATATATATATATATATATATATATATATATATATATATATATATATATATATAGTGGCCCACCTTTCTTAACATCAATGCTTATAATAGACACGATCTGACCTCCCACAACAAAGACAATTGTCCATCTTTGAATTAGCACAAGATTCATTCTTTCTCTGTCACAGGGGGCTAGCACGGAAGTCTTTTTTTAACGTTCACAACTAAGGCTCCATCAGATTTAATATTCTACTATACAGTATGCATTCCCTGTGATCAATCTGTTTCTGCATATATATATACAGTATATATATTTTTTTCTGATGATTTATATTGTTTCGTAATTCATAATACAGATCTTTCATGTATTTTTTTTTTTCAAATCTGTACTATTGCCTTCAGTCCCCAAGGTACTTATTCTTTCAACATCATAAGGTTTTAGCAGTGGTGTGTTTGGCAAATGCCTTCTATGTCTGGAAGTGTGATTGAATAGCACCATAACACAGGGAATTAACAGCGCCATATCTTTTGATTAAATCTACCCCTAAAACATTATAAAGACAGAACATGAGAATTAGTTCTTTTTTACTTTCTGCAGAGACACAGAGTCCTTCCTAGCTGCTGACAATGAACTCTACATGGATATTTAACTGCTGTTATGCATCCAACAAATAGAATGACGAAGCATTTTATTAAAGCTCAGAAAGTTCCTTATTAAAACAGAAATATATATATATATATATATATATATATATATATATATATATTAGTGCAAACACACAAAATACTGTACAAGTCCATGTAGTAACTGCTGACCAGTTATATGGCTATGTATAGATCCACTTTCAGCTTGAAAGTTGTGGATTTGTACTACTGAATTAACTGGCTCATCAGTAAAAATAAAAAAATTAAAACAATTGTGCTTGTTACAGTGCATATCATTTTAGATTCAGATTTCCCTGTTTTTAGAGATATTTTTTTAAACTTTTGGGTCTGTTGGATATAATACCAACAGACCCGATAGTTGATGAGTTGCACTTTTCTGAATAAAATTAAATAATTGCTGTTTACCACAGGCCTTGCTCAAACACTGCCTCCATTGAAAGATTAAGTAAGGCAGAACAACATGCAGTCAAGTCCATTGCCTAGAATCTGTTTTTTCTCTTAGGAACCCAATGCTGCTGCCTAATCAAAATTCTTTGTCTGCATACCCCAGGGTTGAGATAATAATACAAACTGGATTTCCACTGCACATCATATCACAAACTGTAATGATACACATGCATTTCCATTAAAGGCTTTTTTTTCCTATTCAAACGTTGCAGACTGAACCTTTTATCATTGCCGAATCAGCGACTGACGGAAGCCCATTTAATGAAATCGGCAGACTTAAATGGACTGGGTGCCATTGCCGTTTAAAGCCTTCACCTTCTGAGATCTACGTTCAAATGTTTCCATCAGCAGCGAGTCGAAAAATCTCACCTCTTTGCACGTTCATCAGAGCCTGCAAATTGTTTACAGAAGCATCAATACTGAACTACAATCACACTCATTGAAGCCAGCCTTCTAAAAGCATGTGATAAACAGGCAGAATGAGGGAAAGCATGCTGTATTATTGCATTTACCAGTGCTGTATGGAGAGAAATTTTATTCCCCTCGGACTGTTTATTTTTTATTCTCAATCACAGGCTCCCACCAAAACAATCTTTGTGATTAATCTTTACTGTTTGCCTCACTTAATGCACCCTGCCAGCTAAACTGAGCAATCTGATAGTGCTATGCCAAAAGGAAGTACTATGAGGTAATTGAATAAAACACAAACAAATGTACTGTACTTAAAAGCACATTTCTCAGGTAATCGCAGTGGCACTGGAATGGATGCCAGTGTAGTGGCTCCCCCGGAGAGGAACAGTGCTGCAGTGCACCAAACCTGAGCATGTGGTACCTTTACCTTGAGAGATTACACACTTCAGAACGAAGATTACCCTTTTATACATATATTAGAAACTGCAGTGCTGTGTTCATTGATTTCTTACAATTACAGCATTTTACCATCGTCATTATCAATTATAAAACATATTTTTAAAACTATCAACATATAAACAATATAAACAATACTTTAAAACTATCAACACCAAGATGTCTTAACTATCGCACTTCTCACATGGTTTTAACACATGCATTTTGAAATGTCTCTGTACTTTTTACCTCCAAACCTTCCAGAAGCAGTTTCCTGTTATGTCTCAAACAGACATTTTTAGCACAGACAGTTCTGCAGTTATTTTTCCACTTTCAAGTGATTGAACTTCAATATTCAGTTCCTTACAGAGACACTCACTTATGCAGTCCAGTCGGTGTACATGGTCACAGTAATATATTTTTACAAAACCTATGTTAAAGGGAGATATAGCCTTTGTTAACACGTGTTTATGGCAGCTTCAAGTTTAAAGCACCTTAAAAATACATAAATACATAAACTCCCAACCTTGATTGATTGCAATGAGATTGCAAACATCCTGAAAAAGTTACAGGACAGTAAAACAGCAGAACCTTCCTTCAAATAAAACTCGCTGTCAGGAAAAACCCCATTCCCCTGTACTATGGCTCTATCATTGCAGTGCCACTGCATTGTCATTAAAGATCATTTGGGAAGGTTTAATAAGCTACGATGCACTAGTACCATATCTAGCCTTCATTGGCTCCACATCTCCCAGGAAGAAAACCATGTGTATAAAATACCAGTTTGTATTATACTGCACATGCACACCTCTTCCCAAGTCAGGCTATCATTAGCCCCCTGCTACACTAGATAGTTGAATCTCAGTGGGCTGTGATCGTGATACAATGTTCTCAGCACATAAATACCCACGCTGCGTCTGTGTTGCTGTCTCTCGTCTCGCTTTGCATTTTATGTTAGGAGAAGTGAGGTGTGGTTATGTCATGTATGTGGCACTGGCACTAAATGGAAGGGTTTACAGGATTTTTTTTAATAGACACATCTCTATTACAAAGTCTTAAGCTTATTTTCTTTGGGACTTGAGCGTCCGAACTTAAAAGCAAAAGCTCCGATAATTAAGGAGACTAAACTGCATCAACATATTGATCTGGTTCTAATAAAACCCCTTACTTAGCACTACAGTTGTTTGCTGGAGGCGATAGGCTGTCATGAATACAGACCAGCCCCTTGAAATACATAACCAGACACTGTTTTATTTGATCTTTCTTCTACCACGCTTTTAAATACAAGGGCTGCAAAATACTAAATGAATGTGATTAAGTAAAAATGCCTTGGGGTATTTTAGGTCTATTAATAGCTTCAAATGAATAGAACAATTGACTTAATTTAGCACTGGATGGATGATGGAATTTGGACTGCCATATTAACTGTGCAGTCAACAGCATGCTTATCTAACTGGCTGTCTGTCTGTCCAGTGCATGACATAAAACTCTTTGCCAGACAGCCTTGTATTAACAGGGATAAGCAATCATCATGAATGTCTTCATTTAATTAATTTGCATTAAGCTGTAGATTGAAAGTACTCAGGTTTATTTGTATGTGGTTCTGTGCACTGCATTAGCAGTCCACTCTATTGTATGTTATGAGAGGGAAATAAAATGATAGCTTGTCATCAGAAGATGAAGATCTTTTGCTTGACCTTGAGCTTGATTCCCTCCAACATAATGCAAGCATAATGAGGCTTATTGTAAGCAAAAGGAGCAGGAAGAAGGGAAATGTCTGGTACTACCCTCATCTAATTCACACAGAGCAATGCTGACAGAACATCTATATATAGCCAGAAGATGTAGAAAAAATATTGCAATGTCACACTCGTCCAAACACATAAAATCTTAGTGTGGTAGAAGGTATTAGTTTGTTTTTGTGCAATGCATTTTTATTGCAGCTAAAACATTTTTTTTAAATGTATCCATTAAAAAAAATGTAATTCAGTGGAGATTACGGCCATCAAATTTAAAAAGCAATGGGACCACTTTGCGAAAGGATTGATCTTGAATTGATTGTCAAGTTTCTGAATCACTTCATAAAAAGACAGATGAAGAATGCTCCCCCCGTGAGATAATTGCAATAGTCATGTATGTTTACTACAGCCTTGAATTGCACATTTAACAACACATTCATATGTAAGATGTGCAGAGATAATTGCACAGTAATAATTATGAATTTCGCTGTAGACATTTCTATGCCTCTTTAAAAACCAATTATTCTATTATCTACCCTGTTTTTTTAAAAGGTTGATTTTGAAAAATAAATAATGTTTGGTATCCATGATAGAATTCTTAACAGTTTCTAAATACAGTGTTAGGTTAGGTTAGTCATTCACTGTTAGGTCATGTTGACAGTAAATTGCACCAGTAATATATTTTGCTGTATAAGGGCCCAGCACTGGGGCTGGTACTGAAACTACCAGCCCCCTATATCTTCCAAGCCCACAGTCTCACAGTCAGTTATTGCACACGATTTTTCATCAGCAAACGTATTTATGATAGCTTTAAGTCTCTTTGTCAGCACGCTGTGATTTAATTCAACAGGATCTTCTTTCCTGGGAGACCGTCACTAATTTAAAATGCACTGCTTCAATTTTCAAGATGCTGTGTGTCATTCGCACTTATTACATTTTACAGCTCACCTGGCTGCCTCTTCTGGGACTCTGCTCAGATGAGTGGCCCCAGTAGGTCGTCCGTCCTCCCCCCCTTCCTTCTCCCATGTATATCCCTTTCCAAGCATATCAGGTTCCAAACGTTTTCAGGCTGGATTAATGTTCCAGAGAAGATATGATCCGCCGTTGTCAAAGGTCAGCACACCCTTCCCGCTGGTTTTGTAGGTGCAGTGCCCAGAGATTTATGTAGGTGCTTGAGAACAGGACAACAGCTCTGGAACCCGCAGTCGATCCAGTTCAGCTTGTCCTTACCTATAAAGTTTAGAGAAAATGTCAGAAGTACAAAAAAGCGCTTCAGTAGAGACGAAGCATCTCTCTTTTCGGTTGACCGCTCTTCTATAATTACTTGTTAAAACAGCTATTAAATCCCCAATCAGATAAAGACCTAACATGTGAAATGTTATGACAGTGCACTTTTTTAATGAAATTAACACATGCTTTTTGCTGCAAATTGTACAGCCAGCTAAATCATTTCAATAACGTAATGCTTGATTTGATGTCCTAAATAATGCATGTAAATGACAAGTTATTTATTTATTTATTTTGTTCAGGTCGATGGGCAAGCTGAGTTAGCAAAAAATAAATTCACTTCTATTAACCCCGTAGTGTTTTGACTGTCTGGAATATACTTACAGGTAGTTCCACAAAACTGTATTTATTCTTCGGTACATTGAATGTCTCTAAATGTATTGTAATTGCAGATGTGCTTACCTAGTAATTACATTGTAAATACACAATCACACAGTTAGTTTATCAGGTTCCAACATTTGGCACTCCGTAATTAAGCATTGTAACTTACATGTAATTACTGAGTCATTACAGTGCTGTTACAATGTAGGCACAGGCACTTAATGTGAAATGTTAGCCACTTCTATCTTCTATCCAACGACCAGTGGACAATATTACTTTTCACACTGCGGTCAGAATGAATTGAAGCTGGTCCATTTTGTATCGTTATTTAGAAGTTTCACACCTTGCTTCCCCGTTCCATAGGGAACCAATGTTATACAGAAATGATACAGGAATAAAAAGAGAACATGTTTACAATCTTGCGTTGAATGCCAGCAACATCCAGTACACACTGCCCTGTAATACAGCATCCCTACCCTTGCTGGAAGGCTGTGTCTCGCAGCGGGGTGTGTTTCGATGGCTGTGACTACAATGATCTCAGTGGCACAGAGAAAACAAGAAGCTCCATCGGAAAGGATAGACATCTTGTTTTATGTGTAAAAGGTTTTGCCGAGACGTATCTTTTGCAATGAACAAATGAACTAACTGTTTTCTCCAGTTGTACCGTCTCTCTGCTAAAGCACTTAAACAGAAATCAATAACTCTGTTATTTATGGTTGTCATGTCAGTTCTTAAATCCAGAAATAAACAAAAACTCCCTGTACAAACGGCTTGCTTCCCTTCGATAGAGGAGGGCATGTTAATCAAACTCAAGACTGGCTTCAGAGTCATGTCACATCAGATTAAATAACTGGCATCTAATTTAGGTCTGCTGATGAGTATCAGGGGTACTTGCCTAAGTTCCTCCCCTTGGGTGCTTTCAGGTCTTGAGCCAGGTCCACAGCTCTGTGATTTGGAACGGCAGTGAGGACATTGCAGTGGCTGTTTGTGAGTGCTAGCGCAAGGGGTTGCACGCAGAAACACAGGTTATACTACCGAGCAATGGAAAGCATGTATTCATTTCATTAAAAAAGTGCAGTCATAACAATTTGCATGCTAGATCTTTATCTGATTGAGGATTTAACAGCTGTTTTAACAAGTAATTATAGAAGAGTGGTCAACCAAAAAGAGAGATGCTTCAGTCTCGTAAAACCGCTCTGCTGAAGCACTTTTTTTGTACTTCTGACAATTTATCAAAACTTTACAGGTAAGGACAAGCCGAATTCTCAAGAGCGGTATTCTCAAGAGGGGCCTTGACATCAGTGCAGCAGCACCAGGCTTTATCTTAACAAAACCACAAATTACAACATACAGCGCCTCAGAACAGAGCCTCCGGCAGAGATCTGCAAGAGAGTAGCAGCTGCAGAAACAGAACTGGAATTACCATTAAAAAACAAACCGCTTCTAGTTCCAGTTCCACAGTTAATCCATGTCTCATTGATTGTGTTTATATAATAATTTAATATATTAAAACAATAACTGGATTTTTTTTTAAATGGTTTTAATTGAATTTATGGCATAATGAAATGGGGAACATTACGTTCTGTTCAGTAGAAGGGACAACTTCCGACACAGATTACGTCACCAGTAACCCAGCTAAATATAACCCAGTTGCCTGTTGTTCATTGCTATTGGATGGGACGGGATGGGTTGGAGTGTCTCAGTAGCCTTTTCCAATTGTCAGGCAGTGTCAACCCTTTCCAAGTGGGTTTTGAGACATTTCTGATTCACTCTAGTGGTGCAGGATGTTCTGAACTACTGCTATTAATCGCTTAATAAAAATTGATTGCAATAGAGGCAATATCTGACAGCAAATGAGAATGAACAGTATTTGAGGGAGGACCCTCCAGTTGATATACAGCATGCATTCAGCTTAGAACCAACAAAGCCGTCTATAATCTACGAGTCCCTGGAATATGATTCCCGCCCTTGTCAAAATACGTCTAAATTGGTATTTCAGAAGAACAAATAAGAAAAAATAGAATAGCATAAAAAAAATACATTACACACAATCCACGCCTCCCTGGGTACAAGGAAGCACGGTGATTAATCACTACAGGCCGTTTAAAAATACATTATTAGCTTTACACAACAATTAATAAGCCATTCAAAATGTAAGTGGCTCTTTACAGTCCACCAAATGACAAGGAATGAAACGCATTCCAGCAAATGAAGACAAATCCCAGTAAGCACACAGCAGCAAAGCAATTAACACAATCCCTGCCTTTGCAGAAGAACAATTCAATCAAAACAAATGTTGGCATAGCGGTGTGTAGCAATGCCAGAGGCCTGCAGAAAACATGCATCCGGCTTTCTACACACAAATGTCACTTGTTTCATTCTACACATGCTGACTAAACCGCAGCTGACAATTTCAACAGTGGCGGTCTGTGTTGCTGTAGCTGTACTGCTGCAGTGCAATAAATGCAGTACAATAAATTGTAGTCTTCTGATACTATCAATCAATGCAACCCCTCAAAAAAAAGGTGAAAGTTATCAGTCCATTCTTGTCATTCTTTATTGAATAAGTGTTTCTTAAAATAGATTCTCTGAGACATACATGTCACTGCAGCTGCAAGAGGCCCTGTCTCTGCTTTCTTTTCTCCTGAACTTCATTTTGGTTACCATCATCAATTTAGGTATTTAAGTCTGTTGAACGTGTGCTACATTTATTGTACATGTCAGCAAGTGTACCATAGTCTGTTTTACACAAACTTCATTTCCATATTCTTAGTGCACTTAGTCATTCTCCCACTCAAAGACTACCTGCTGTGTTGCCTCACCTTAGGCAAAGCCTAATTTACTGCAGTGCCTTCTAATGCATCTTTAATAATCTCTGTACAAGCGTAATGCCCTGCAATGAGGTGGAGCCTTATGATGGATATGCAAGTTCAATATCTGAAAAGCAGCAGTATTGCAATGGGATTGCACTTTGGTACTGCAGTGCTACTAATTCTTAACACAATCCAGTCATTGTAACACCAAAAGAGTGTGTCATTTTTCAAAACGATGGTCACAACATTCCAATGCTTGCAACCTTCCAAAGACATTGCTCCACGATTTACAGTCCGCTGTGGTACTTGACACGCAGGTACACTCAGCTCAGTCGTTGCCGTGCATACGCAATACAATTGGGAAAACAGTGAACGTTCTCTAATAATACAAATGCATTTCAGAAAATAAAACCTCTATCTTCCAAGTCATGGAAACACAGCAGGCATAATTAAAACCTTTGAACAAAATAATAAAATAATAACAATAATAAGATGATATCTCTGTAAATAATAACAATGACATGGTATCTCTGTAAAATAATAACAATAATAAGATGATCTCTCTATAAAAACAGAATTAATTCCCTTGATTAATATTTGGTTTCTTTCGCATTAAGGTCGAATTGTGGTTGTGATTCAGATCTACAGGAATTTTATATATGATTTTGTTTCTGATTTTGTGGTTTGTTGGTTCTGTTGTTTACTGATTTCGAAGGAAACTCTACAGAAGAAAGATGACAAGTCTGTGTAAGTAACTGTATGACATATAAGAGGGTGCCTCCCACGACCTGGGAGCTCTCCAGTGAATCAGTATGATTGATCTGTGTAATAACCAACACAAAACAGACTCAGCTTCCCTTGAGTTCTAGCTGGCTGTGTCACTTAAAACACTATAGGATTTAAAAACAAAATAAATGTGTGCGTGTCCAGACACACATACCGCATTAGATTCATTCCATCTGAGGTGTCTGTGGTTTGGGGCTTGTGCAGTGGCTATGCAGACTGGAGATCCTGTTAGGAGATAACTACACACAGATCTTTTTTTTAATTCTCTCTCTCTTTGGTGTTTCATTTCCTTACAATTCTTTCAGACCCAAATGTTTATTAACAGCTGACAGTGATATGGACAAGATCCAGGTATTTACACCATGGTTTGGTTTCACCTTTTGTGCACTGAATTCGGTTTGCAATACCTGTGGAGCAGTTTATTGTAGAGGGAAGTGGTTTTGGGAACACATGCACTGGACTGCGGGGAACAGGAGCCCTCTAAAAGACGAGGCCACTTTGCAGACCTCTCATCGCAACACACATAGTTGACATGATGTTAACCATCAGATTGAGTTTCACTGTACAAATAAACTGTTGCAAAGTTATATTTGTTCAGAGTGGACACAAAAAAAAGATTATATTAATCTATTATATTAATCTTAATTTTAGGATTGAGACATAATTTTAAAAAATATGTATAGGGACATAATTTTGATCTTTTATTTAACATTAACATCATAGTACAGTATGTTATGTTAGATTTTGAAATGTCACATTTTTCCATTTTTGGCAGTTTTTTTGGCAGTATACGGTGTGTAATTCAATATGTTAATGTAACATTATTCAGCAGGGTTCATTCGACTTTATGAAGCACAAATGTGTCAATTCTATTGGGTGATGCAAACCTTTGGCCATAGCTGTACATTTGAGACCATGTAATACCAAATGTCACTCCCGTTTTTCTCACAAGGTGTGATCTGACTAAATGGTAAGGAAATTAAAAAGACAGTCCGTCTGTTATTGTCATCCTAATGACCTACTTGGTGAAAGTGGACAGATTTCTTTTGACACTTTGCAGATGATCCTGTGATCTTGTTACCAGGTGATGCATGGCTTATATAATACCCAAACATACAGAGTGTCACTGTTACTGTAAGTTTGATAAAGTATAGCTGTAAAGACACAGACCTGCATATCCAGAATAGATGTCTTTGAATTCAAAGCATGCCTTTGACCTGAGAACCATTATCCACACAAGCTCTGCTCTTAGGAGACTGCTGCCTATCTTATACACTGAAAGTAAATTCCAGACTATCGAAACTTATTCTTCACTTTTTTCATTTTGTATTTTTTTTTAACACTTTTAAACCATTAGTTTCGGTCATTGACCAAGACATGGCTAGATGTAATTTGCACTTAACATAGAAAATATGCTTTTCATGCTTCATTTAGTTATTTGTGAAATTACATTCACACTACAGTTTCAGTCCATCTCCTAAACAATACTCTGGGGTTCCCTACAGTGAGAGAGATACAGTAGGAGTCCTCATCCAGTATATTTAAGTGCACTGTTATTTTATTTTTTATTTTTTTAATATCCTGTTCACCTTGCTTTCACAGGATATTTTATTATATGCATTGAAATACTGCTCAACAAAACCTAGCAAAGTTCATGATTAATGCTTTGTTTCTTCTGCACTGCAAACGTCCTTACCCAAACTTTAAAAAATGACATCATCTCATTCGCAATAAGTAACAATTACTCATTTTACTATGCAAAAATCAAAAGAAATAGGTAAAGTATGCAGCGTGATTCAATCAATTATTAATCAACCAAGCTGACGGTTTCAAGATCAAAACCCTGCTTTCTGCAGCTATGCCTGCAACTATGCAAATAGCATTTGCAAGTGTGTCAGTGACAGATGTGTGATCTCCCCCACTGTGCATCATCACCTTTGCAAGCACATCTTTCTTGAAGATCAGACACTGGAATATTATTTCCAAACACCTGGCCTGCATGTACTGAAATATATTCTGGCTACATATAATCAAATACTATTAGAGGAACCCTTGCTCTGAATTGGCAAGTTAATATGCTCAGAGCGTCCCCGCGATTTCTTTGATATACAGTCATTTATACCAGGCACCACTATATTGTCATTTCAAATGTACTCGCTGATATTTATTCTATTCCTTTCACAAGAGATCAGTTTTTAAAAGCCGATAAAAGCGCAGAGTAGCCTTAAAGTCAGAAAACTAACACTGCAATCAATTTAGAACTGACAGTGGGAAAATATTAAAAAGGCCGTCAAGAGGCACCTGCTTAATAAATATTTAAAGATACGAGTGAATAATTGCTCATAATGATAGCTGTATTACTTTATGGCAGAGCTTAGGTATGTATTTGCTTCTTTTTTTTTTACAAATTTATTATAAAACTAAAACTAATTTAAATAATTAAAAAAATAATCATATCTGCGTTGAGATGGATAGCATAAAAAATTCCGAGGCCCTAGAAATAGCAGACAAACAAAAAAATGCAGAACACTTTCATAGTATTTCATATTGAAAACACAAGAGTTATAGGAAATAGAGAGATTGGTTAGTGAGTAGTTTCTGGAATCTGGAAGTCCTAGCGCTGTTCTGGCACACGAGTGTAGCCAATTTAACCAGCGTTGCACCACAGGGTCCTATCTGAAGGCGATTGGTTGGGCATCACAGTGACAGTGACACAGGTCCAGCTCTCTGATTGCCAGGGCTACTGCCACTCCAAACAAATCAGAAGAAACACATAAAGCATCCTAGGTGATTCGATAAATAATTCATCAATCGATTTAAGTGACCTCTAAGGTCAAAAACTGTCGTTCTAATCCCACCTCCTGCAATTATGCCTATTTAGTGTGCTCCTTTTTCTCCTTAACGACCTTTAGCTTCATAATGCGTGTCTCAATCAAATAAAGGGTCTCTTTGTCAACAGAACTTAATAAGGGACAGTGAAAATCCAGCCCTAGGTAGCTTAAGAACCCATTTCTCAATGTATTGATGGCATTGGTGAAAACAATGTAGACATGTTATCTTATGTCAGCCCCTCTTAGATTTCATAAGAGGACAAAGTTGTGAAAAATGTGTTTAATAATGTACTCAGCCTTCTGCATAAAAGGCTGCACCCTCCAGCAAAGGGGGCTTGGGCAGACATATTGTGTATTTAAGCAATCCAATAAGTACTACAAAGAAGAAAGAATCCTTATGCATGATAATGGTATAATATAAATGCTTTTTTTATTGCATAGCTACAGTAAATACCGCTGAATCATAAAGCTGGTCTCCCAGGGGATTGGAAACAGCATTATCAGTGCTGCAGCAGATTCTTTTAGCAACTTGTCTGGGCTGAACTACTTCATTCTAGTCTTTTAAGATGCAATGTTTTACTTTCATTAGGTTTTGCTTTCATTTGTATTTCTTTAATATATATATATATATATATATATATATATATATATATATATATATATATATATATATATATATATATATATATATATATATATATATATACTGTATGTATTTCATGCAAATTGGAAAAAAAAGGTTTATTTTTGAGCACAGCGGGACAGTGCTGGAAATGAATATTGCAAGCGTGCGTTTACTGGTACTTCAATACGCTCCCCTGTTTTCATTAAAATTTTAATAAAAGCTTTCTGATGATGTCTGTTTATTTAAATGACTCGGGCATTCCAAAATATATTATTTAATGCTCAGAATATAAAATGCATTTGTTCTTGGGCTTGTTTTAGCAGTCAAAAGAAAAATATTTGACCTGGGTGAAAAGGCAGTTTTACTTGTCATAGCTGGATGGTCATAACCATATGCCATTAACCCCAGCTGGGAAAAGTACTTGAGGAAAATATGAATCTGTGCAACAAAGACGATATCCACAGTAACTAAATTATGCTTATTTGATGTGCTTTGAAACTCCATTTACAATTACTTTTTCAACACCTGATCATCGTGTATTGTTTGGATGCTGTGAACGGGGTAACACAGATGTGGATCAATTTAGATTGTTTGTTTTACAGCTCTAAGAATTTTACCATTAAACTGCAGGGTCTTCTGTGGAGTGATCGATGATATACATGGAAAGTATGTACCATTCAAACACCAGCATGCCACCAACTTGAGCATTATTTTTTTACCAAGCCAATATATAAAGCATTGGTCATTTAATATTAACACATTGCTTGAATCATGTTGTAAAGCCTTGAATAAATACATGGAAACACTTCAAATGAAGTGTCTCTAATTACTGTGTATTTACATAGTAGTTACTTAGTAAATACATGTGTACTTACACATAATTACAATGTTATTGTAATTATGTGTAAGTAGTTCATTGGTATCACTTCAGTTCACAGATTCTCAAACTCTTCAGTAGGATAGTGACCTGCTAAATGACAATGGAGGGAAAGGTAAATCAAAAAAGAAAAACTGTACTGGAGTGAATGGAAAGACTGAATGTACATCAGCTGTAAGTATCCCAATGCCAGTTTCACACCACAGCAGTGAAATGCCACGTGTCTTACATTATATGTGTTGTTTAACAAAAGAGACATATCATGCTTACTGTAAAATAAACTTTAGAACTGTTTATAACGTAACATAGCTTTAAACTAGTGAAAATGCCTTGGTAATAATCTGTAATATCCTCTTAATAATGACATATATTCTTAATAATGAGACATTCACTAAAACATGTACAGGGTGTTTTGGAAATATTTAAATTGGCCCATTCATCTTCCATCAGTTTTCTTGAACACTGTAAATACAATAAAGCATAACATTTCAAAGATTATTTTTAGTGCCTGACATTGCAAGATCGCCCATAGGCTGCATAAGAGCCCAGCTATTTCTAAGTAGTCCTTGTGGAACATGGAACTTGCTTTCAGTTCAGTATTCCCTGGTGGCAGATCCATACTGCTCAACTTTCTAATCTTATTGGCTCCAGATAATCTCTCCCAAGAAGCACATGCAGACCCCTAGGCCCAGAGTAAATAATACATGTAAATGCTGCTGTTTGCTGTGGGTGTTGAGTACAGCTACTACTGGGCAGAACACACAATCAGCAAACAAACAAGAACTCTAGAAGAAGTAGCTCTGTAGAGAAGGTGACACAAAACACAAATGGCAGAGTTAAACAAGGCACAAATGCATCTAAATTCTGGCTCAGTCCTAACCAAGCTGTTTCAGCTGTGTTGCTTGATTAGCTCCCTCTAGTGGTCCACAGCTGTACTGTGTAGCGCATGACAGCACCTCTGTCAGCCCAGACAGAGGTGCAAAATGTAATTAAAAACTAAGCTTTTTTTTTGGTGTGTTGCATACGATTCATGAGCTCACACTCTGATTTTTATACTGGGAGTTTCTGGAAAATGAACGACCCGTGAAATAGTGACCAATTAGATGCTTTAGTTCACAACATTCTACCGGGCTTATAATAAACTTTACACTTGAGAAGGGGTCACTTATAGCCCATCACAAAGCACATAACTGGAGCAGATGATCAATACAAAGAGACCTAATAGCCAGAATACAGGTTTACTTTTATTGTTTCCCTCCAGTACTGAATCCACTAAGGTTAACAATGACAGGCTCCACCTTCCCGTGGATTATACAATAGGAAAGTTTCTCAAACCATTTAACATTAACAAATCTAAGCTAAGAAATCAAGTTTGCAATTTGAACTCCTGGACTAGAAACAGAGCTTCATACAGCCAGGTGCTGACAGACAATGAGTAAAACCCCATTGTCCTACCAGCATTTCATTGTAATGGATTGAGCAACCTCCTGGATCGATGACAGCCAGTCAGATAGAGTGAGAGTGCTGCCAGACAACAGCTATATGAATTCCTAAAACTGAACCAATTTGTGTATCATTGGCATGACCGTGGAATTTAACAGTCTTCCTATGGGTGCTAAGAAGCACGCGGTGGATTTAAAAAGGAGCAGCGCCGTGCCTGTGAGTGACGCACTGTCGTTACACTTCTGACCCCTTCAGATGAGACGAGGTTACCGTCTCAGCATCTACTCATACTAACAAGCCTGACTTTTGTACAGTGGTTAAGACGCTCACTTGGGTTACTGTGCAGATTACACGTCTACAGCATAGAAATGGAATCACAGAAGGCTCCTGTGTGAGCCACGACAGGGAAGACATTGCACATTACTTTTAGTGTCACTGATCTTTGAATGAATGCAATCAAACTCTTGTGGTTCTTCTGATGTATAGTAATCCAGGAAATGAAGGGATTCAGTTCAAAACAAATGCAGGACTTTACAAGCACTCTGCCTTTGTGCTTTTTCCACATCCACGTTTAGGCTTACAATAGAGTATTCCTTTCCACAGGAAATGTTTTGACAGTGAAAAAGCGTCTTCAGCAGATTGAGATCTGGTGTACTGCGGTCGCGAAACTCGTTCATATGGTTTTAACGACAATTAAATAGACAATGTCCTTGTCTATTAATGTCAGCCGTAGAAAATAATTTGTCTTTCTTCATTTGCATTCAAATGGACTTATATCTTCTGAGAAAAAGGGAGAAGAAAAACATACAAAGGAATCAATTAAAACATTATAAAATTAAACAAAGGGGCTATTGCTGTGCCAAGCAGACGCTTTTTATATTCCAAAGCTTTTGTTCAACGCTTTTGAAAAACGTGAAGGCTGCCTCTATCCGGGATGCACTTAATGCACTGTAGATGTAGTCGCAGTTGATATGTTGAACCGGGTTGATAGTGCTGTGGTCTCATTTGTTTTCATCGGCAGCAGACCAAGATCAAATCAGTTTGACTTGGGACTCTGTTAAACCTATAACTGCAGAACAAAAGGTAACACATGATATTGTTATTATGCACTGTTACAATGTACTTCATGTGTACATCTTTTTTCACAATATAACCCCAACCCTGACCCTGACTCTAAACAAACCCTTTTCTGCTACAATTATGTACTTACATATATCGTGCAAAAATATTTACACATGAAGTACATTGTAACTCCTGTCTCCTGTGCATCACATGAATGTGGGAATCAGTCACCCATACCTGGACAGTTCCTCATATGAAGCTGTTGAATATTTAGAATTTCCTGCCTGCCATAAAAAACTTTTGAGGCTTTTTCATAACCAAGAATTAGAGGGGACTTACATCGAATCTCAAGGTAATATTTACTAAATTCATTATTTTGGGGTCCTTTAAATAAATAGATCATTTTATCCATCATATATTTTGTGTCCAAATAGGTTTCCTTTTCAATGCCTTTTTCAAAAAGGGAACGAAAGCCAGTTTAAAAGGCTGCTGAATTAGTCATGCTTGCATTTCTATCTTGGGGGCTTGCGTTTGAAAACCTGCTACAAAATATCTGCTTCGTTAATCTCATGCCTCAGCTGGTCTGTGATTGCATTTAACTGTAATTAAATTGCAATCGGAATGGCACCACACCTGGGAATTGGACTAGTCATGCTGCACATTCAGCAGCTTTTGACCTGTGTCATTTATTAAAGGGAAATCTCAACATCCGGACAAGGACAGCAAGAATTTGTTGCAATGTGGGTCTGTTGTCCTCTTTATTTATTCATTATGCATTTTAATCTCCTGACTCATGGACCTTTTCAACTTCAGTGAACTCAGTACACATGAGAAAGGTGGGCTGGCATTAGTTACATAGACTACATAGAATTCTCAAGACATGTTTAGAACACTGGCTTCTGCAAAATTCTACAAAGAGCATTGTGCAGAACCTTGTACATGGTTCTTGAGGCTGTGCCTGGTTATCTGGGTGCTGATCCCACCCAAACCCACCACTGTGCCTGATCATCTGGGTGCTGGTCCCACCCAAACCAACCAACTTCTATAGTCCAAAAGGGAGATATATCTTGGGCTGCTTCCACTTCTTAAGTAGATATTTAAATAAGTATAAATATAACCATCACATACATGCACACAGGCCCGTACACGCTCAGACGTTTGCATTTATGATATGACTATTTCTGCTGCTACAAAGTATAGATTGATTCCAGACTTGTCAAGTTGAATGTTCCACCATCTATACTGGAGTCAAATAGCAAATATAATTTTAGAGAAAATATGCATTATATTTGTTAGCACCTAAAATAAATGATGTTTACATAGTTAAACCACAGCTAACCCACAATTTTAATATAGACGAAGGGAACTTGTAAAGCAAATGGAGTTAGAGTAAATGTATTTGTAAATGTATTTGATCTCATATCCCCAACCCTTGGGCACTGACTGCTGCAGGGAATCAACGACAAAGGATCTGTCATCCAATTCTGAGCAATATTTTAATATGAGCACATGCTATTCTAATGAAAAGAAACAGTAATGCATCAAATAAAGACTTATTTCTAGCTTTGAGGGATAATTAATTGAATTAAGGACATTTATCTGCTGCTGTAAGACACCTTCAAAATAGAACTGAGTGTTGTATTTGCCCTTTCAATCACTTTGATGTAATAAAAAATGTCTTGTACAATCTTCTTGTTGCACATCTTAGAATGTAACCTTTTCAGAGAAAACTCAGCTTAAGCTGTGATGCTGATACTGTGTCAGTAAAATGAGCAGGTGTCAGAATTCATGGCCATGCTAAATCTGTTCTTGATGGAGCCCGGCGTCCTGTTGAGTTAACCAATAATTATATTCTAGAATCCTACTCCTATTTGACTGGCTCTTAGTGCAGAAGGTAACATGCTGATTTCCAAACCAGAAGACCAGGGATCAATCCTCGTAGCTCATAACATCAATGTTATGTAAAAGGACCATGATGTACCTTCCTTGACGATAATAGTGACCACATCTGAGACTTTACATGCACCATGAATAAATACCAACTGTGAGAGAACGGCCCATGATCAAGCAGTGCGGTGCATGGGGCGATGGTTCACGTCCAGCATCCACACTATTACACCTACACACAGGTAAGATCTACGATGGAGGGCTGGCAAACTCTTGGTATCAGAGCTGGTTATTGCATACTGACAGCTCTCTCTCATAATTTCCTGTCTGAACTGCATTGCTCTCTGATCCAGCAAGGGTTTCCTTTGCTTCATCTAATGGCATGATGCAATGAGATTTACTGTGCCACGGGGTGATGCAACAGCATTTTAAGAGCCTCAGTCCCTTGTGACAGGCTTCCTAACAACTCTGTTTAACACGCTGGCACAACTTCAGATGCTGAACTCTGCATTTAAGAGGGATATAGACCTGTAATTGACTCCATTCCGTTTTCTTTTCAGGGATTAGCTAAATGAATGCGATCTACAATGTATCCAAATGAAGAGACTTTATAGGGCTTCTAGATGTTCTGATTTCAGTCTGGGGGGGTTACCAAGGGGCTTAGAAAAGTCTGAAGGAAATCCGAACTCAAGCACTTATCATATCGGCTGACTTATTCTTAATGTCTTACTCAACCCAGAGATCTCCTCATTAGGCTTGTCACTCTAGACCCCCTTGAAGCTAGAAAGTTCAAAGTTTGAAGTAATGGTATGCACAAAAACCTTGTGAAAGGAAAGAACAGTCGATATGTTTTTGTTCTGATTTGTTTCTTGCTAGTTTTAATGAATACCACAGATAGATGAATACCACAGGAATAACACCTGAATATCTTATGCACTTCCTCTGAGTTCTGAAGTCATTCATTTTGAATTGATCCCTGTTAATTAATGTGGAATTAATTACCCGTATTCATTCCATGTTCCTTTGTAAAAAATGATGTTGATCACATTATTATTATTATTTGTTTATATAGCAGACACATTTATCCAAGGTGACTTACACAGGCTAGGGTTGTGTGAACTATGCAGCAACAGCAGAGTCACTTACAACAACGTCTCACCAGAAAGACGGAGCACAGGGAGGTCAAGTGACTTGCTCAGGGTCAAACAGTGAGCCGGGTTTTGAACCGGGGACCTCCTGGTTGCAAGCTTCTCATAATCTTACTCCTCACACTGAATGCATTTTCATGTTCTGAGTGAAAAGTTTACCTCATTTACTTAAACAACTGATACTCAGTCACTATATTTCTATACTGACAACAAAACTCTGTCAGCTTATTTTATTAAGATGGTGTTATTAAATGGTAATAAACTGGGTGGTAAATGCAGGTTTGAGTTACACAGCCGATGCTGTGGTGAAGATGAATTTCACTTAAATAAAAACAGCAGGCCATGAATCCCCTGGATAACTCATTTAGAGTCGCGTCCTTATGTAAGCACTATTGCTACCACTGTCAGCAATATAAGTTCAGTATTAAAAATGTAGCTCTTGCAAACTTTTCACCGCTGATATTTTGGTGTCTCATGGAATTCGTAGACGTGGTATGCTCTTCATTGTATTATTTAAATGTTCCTAATTATCTTCTTGTTCAGCGGTAGTATCAGAATCCTCTAGGAAAGCAGGACTAAGGCTTAGTGGTTGTGAATGGACAAGAGCATGTTTCCATACATCTGAAGCAGGGCGGTGGCTGAATGCAAAATTAAAAGCAAAACCAGTTCTGTTGAGCTTGGGTTTTAACCTGCTTCGTTCACGGTTCTGAGACCATACAGTGCATCCAGGCAAAGCTTTCCATGTGTGTCTGATAGAAGTGAGGAAAATAACTGTGTATCTATTTAGAAAGTGCCTTTTGAGAAATCAGTGAGCACAGTGAAAAAAAATCAGGCTTCCTTCACTTTTTCAATAACGTAAAACCTATAGTTTTCATCATTGTCAGCACAGACCAATGTAGCTGCTATTTTTAGAGTGACTTTTGGTAGAGTGGGCCTGGAGGATTGCTGTCCTAGAAAATTATTTTAAATTGGAGCATAAAAGAGCAGGTTCTGGCAACAAAGAATATAATTTTTTTGGCATTTATGTTGCTTTCTTAATCAGTTGTACAGAAGGTTTCAATAAATCCCATATGTGTTGTCTTTATTTATTTATTATTATTATTATTATTATTATTATTATTATTATTATTATTATTATTATTATTAGTTTATTTAGCAGACGCATTTATCAAAGGCAACTTACAGAGACAAGGTAACATTTAAAGGTGATTGATTAGTATTGGTTCTATGAACATGTTATTAATTGTGCTATTAACAGTTATAGGTTAAAAATAATAACACTGTATTACAATATATAAATCCATGCGATGCCCAAAATGGTTTAAATAAAAATGAATCTACTGTTGGGCAGACATGGAAACCTGCACTATGAACTCCCACTGTGCAATGTAATCAATATAATACCAAACTCTTGGTTTTTGTAATGGCCTCTCCAATAGGTTAAGGTATTATACTCTTCCAGTTGTGATTGCTGAAACCTGAGGAAACATCATTGGAGCTGGAATGAGGAGGCTCAATAATGCATGAGCTTCTGCACCATCGCAAGCACGGAGGGGTGTAGGGGTGGAGGGGGGTTGACTGGGGGCTAGAACTCCAATGAAGCTAAACAGAGGTCTGCAGAGAATCAAGGAAATAAGCCTCACGTAAAAAACATCATAAAAAAATATAGAATTATTATTTTGCATGATGTAAAAGAATGCTGCCTTCGGTAATTGCACTTAGAACTATAAAGTGGCAATAAAGTAAAAATCATGGCAATAAAGGGAACTAGGAGGTTTTGTTTGGTGTCATTATACTCAATACTATTAGATAAGCAGCACTTTAATTGTTTCTAGTGATTGCATAATACGATACTCACACCTAATTTGTTTTCACAATCTCAGTCAGAACTGTTCAGAAAGAACTCTAAAGATGTTCCAATGTTCCACCACGGGTTCCATGTCTATGATCCTGATATGTACACACAGCCTTCTTAATGTTTGTGCTGATAGCCCTCCAGGCTGTTCTGATATTGTCTTGATATTGTCTTTTTTTTTTTTTTGGATATCATTGGGAATACGTGTCAGGTCCCTGGAAATCAACTTGGTAAATTGTAGGCATTAAGGTATAAAATATAAATTATTCACAGATTATTTAACAAAATGAGAGTGTTTCAAGGGCAAACCTTGAGTCATCAGTAATGCTGAACCAAAGAAACAGTAGAATTAAATTCCGTCGACTGCCTGTATGTGCTTACGTGCACATTTCTATACTTGCATTGATTAGCTACCGCATGAAAAAAAAGAAAGGATATGCCCTTTCCTCCTCATGCAAACTTGAAAAAGGCTTTAGGTTCTCTAGGCTTTTTTTGTGTGTTTTCTTTATGCCGGGATAATGCAGTATAAATGTGTGCAATCAATAGATCCCAAAGTGGCATCTCATTACAAGAGGGGGCTGTTAATGCTTACTAGCAAACTAACAAAGTTTACTGCCGCATCAGACTGGCATGTAATTAGATAAAATTACAGCTCAGCAGCAATTTGGAGAAAAGCAAATTATTTGTGGTAATTTATTTCATGATACAGTGGAAAGTAATATCACTGTCTTGTGTCCTCTTCAATGTTCCAGAGTTGAGTTGTCATGGTTGAGTTCAGAAGCTTTTGTTTTCTGTTGGACAATTTCACAAAACCGGGTTTACAATTCAGGTTGAATTTTCCAACTTTCAGGAAGTTTACAAGCTGTGTATGCAAACTGAGTCGTGAGAAAGAGAGAGAGAGAGAGAGAGAGAGAGAGAGAGAGAGAGAGAGAGAGAGAGAGAGAGAGAGAGAGAGAGAGCACAGAGTATAATATGCAGTTGAACTATATTTCCATTATTAAACTGGTAAAACAATTACATGGGCAGATAGCAGTGCCCAAATGGCTGAGTAGACACTTGGAAACACATTTTCTATCAAGGACGAATAGTAGATGTGGCACTTCAAGTGTGTAACAGTTGCCTAAGAACTAGAATTACAAGGAACTATTTATTATGCAACATACTACAATATTCAGATGTCATTATAGCCCAAAGAACCTGCTACTAGGGTGATATTTAAATGTGACCATTGTGTTCATTTCATGGGGAATTTCACTGATTGCAAATGACAGTCCTCAAAACCCTACTTGAAACAAAGGGATTACATTTCCATGTAGATTTTGTGGATTTGTATAGATTTTTCCAAGTCATGGTAAATGTGCAGAAAGCATACAGTTCTCTAGGAGAGGATGCTGTCAACCAAGAACAAAAGCTCCCTTAACATTTAAAAGCCAGTCGTACTCTGAAACACGTAATTAAGACACACATCTTAATGGCATACACCCATTATATCTTATTGAATATGGGGCCCTGTAGCCATATTCAAGTTAAAGAAAGTATTGTTCCTGTTTCCGCTGCAAACAAGTTCCTACTCATTTTATGCCGAGGTGCTAGGGAGATGCTAGGGAGGCCGCACTTTGGTTGATCCCTGGAGCCATCATCACCGCGGTCGTGTGTGTTGATGTGCCAGAGAGGCTGCAAATAGCCCTCAACACCAGGCCAATAGGAAAGCACTGAAGGCTCATATATTACAGCAAAGCTATGTCTTGGTTGGTCCCCACCACTCATTTTATCTTGGAGAAAGCAGTCCAATATAATCATGAAGTAAATAACAACTACTCTCCTGTAATGAAAACCATGCCAATGTAGCACCAGAATGGGAAAACCCAGCACCACAATTCCATATCAGTCCAGTCTTTAATTCCAACCAGTCTCAATCTGCATTATGTGTCAGTGTCTATACTAATTGTTCTTTGCACATCAGATAACTATTTATGGAATGAATATAACATAAACCTGCACTAGAATGGGATTTTAAAAACTATTCGCTTCCTTAGCATTGCAGCATGGAACTGTGGCAAAGTGCCCCGCCCCTGTGTGCATTTGTGTGTTCTGTGTTGTATGTTGCGTGTGTAAATGTTGGTGTATAGTCATTGGTACACGGGATATAAACGGGTCTGTGTTTCACGTGTATTTAAAAAGTGTATATTTGTATTTAGGCACGGGATTGCACATCACGCACGTGCATTTAAAATATAATGTGTGGCACGGGGTTGCACGTAATGAATTCACGTGCTGGGATTCAAGTGAATAATTAATTAGTAATTGAATCCCAGCACAACAGTATATATAGATGCACGTTTCTTTCACTTTGGGGGTTAGGTGTTCGGTGAGTGGAGAACGGGATTGGAGACGGAGGTAATAATAATAAGAAGAAGAATAATAGTTAAAGTGTTTTCACTCACCGTGTTTGTTCGTCTGTGTGTTGGGCACTGTCTAGTCCGTTTTGTTTGTCCTTTTATTTGGCATATAGTGCCGTGTCCTGTTTTGTGTTTTTGTTGTTTCAAACCTTTTATTTTCTGTCTGTTTATTAAATCCTGAGCGCGATCACGCGCCCAGCTTATACCAAACCACATCTCTCTGTCGTTTGTGTTCCTGTTTCTGGTCTGACGCCACCCACTCCGGCCGTCTTTGTGACAGGAACTCACACAATGAGCATCAGAACAAGTATGATAGTTCACTCACATTTATTTTTAAAATACATTGAGATTTTAAAGAACAGTAAACAGTTAATCACACAGATAGATTTTCAACACTAAGATACTCCTCTTGTGTATATCTTTAACTTCCCCAGTCCTTGTTTGAAACCAGTTAAGAAGGTTCTGCTGTAATATCCATTGCTTACTCCAGGAGAATTTGAATAAGAAAGCCGTGTTTTGGAGCTCCACCAGGGGCCAGCGCTGCACAACCAAACTAATTTGCATTCAGGTGTATCCACATGTACAGTAAGACCTGCAGTCCCATTAAAAAATAATCCCTAAACTGGATTGAAAGACTGCTCTCCACTACACTGGGAGCTCAGCTAAAGAGCGGGACTGCAATGTGCAACCAAGACATGGGTGTCCGAGGTGACTTCATATTACATCCCATAGGCAAGCCTTGAAAAAAACAACACTTTCAACTGACTTAATGGCCAATCCAGCCATTGTTTAAAAAAAACTCATATCTAGTTAATGGATGGATCAGTGGATCTTGGTTGATCACTCTGGAAGGCCTTGCTGGCGCCACAAAATCAAATCCACGCTACAGACAATCGGATTGTGGGCAGGATTGCATTGTGCTTGGCATCTTAAAGCTCTTAACCACACTTCTGCCTTCGTCTTAAGAGAAGGACTTTCCACCCCATCTCCTTGCACAGGTAAGTGAAAAGCACTTCCCCAAGATTTGCATCCTTTTCTGCAGCTGACTAGGATTTTACCAGATGAACAACATTACGTATGGGATAAACATCCTGCCATCATCTGTTTCTTACCTTATGCAAGAACTTGCCAGTAAACCTTTGCCAATTTTAGAGCTGAGGTGGGTTTGATGGATAAACTCTGATATAGATCACATTTAATACACTTTTAGCTTATCCCAAGCTTAAATGCTTTGATAAAATTATATTTTTCCACCCATCACCCTTTGGGTGGTAGAGAATGAGTTTTCTGTGTTCTCAATAAAAGAGACACAAAAAGTAAAAAAGCAATGTATTCTACCTTGCTATTGACTGAGTTGAAAACAATGGAGAAAGAAAACTACCAGCTACTGACCTTTTCCATGCACTTGAAAGGGGCATTGATTACACAGGTTCAAGAATCAAAAGGACACATTAATGAGAGCCTGGCCTCTATTGATCTGCTTCATCGCTAAGTCAGCAGAACAGTGCAGAGTCGCAGGCAGACTGAAGCACTGGGGTATGTGTTCAGGCTGGGAGAAGTGGGGCTCTCTAGAAGGCAATTTCACTGAACCGTGTTTATGTCATTACAATAAACCAGGGAACTTTCTTTTTTCAATAAGCTTTTATATCTACACAAGGAGAGTAATACACAGCAAAGTGCAGCGTTCGAGCGTTGTAAATGAATTCCATATGTATTGAAAAGTGTTCGGGTTACCTATATGTGTTAGGGTTCGGGTTAGGGCTAGAGTAAAGGTTGAGGTTTGGGTTGACCTGCATTTTCCTAGGCAAGCCAGTTCTGCCAATAAATATAGATTGATACGGTTTTGGATTTGTATTGACTCTTTTCAAGAATGTCTAAAAGATGTATGATGCAATCAGGTTTAAAGCTACATTAGACTGTGGCAGGACATTTTCAAGCCAGTTCTTGAAGCACCTTGCTTGCGAAGTTCAATAAAAGATACAGGTCGCTGTTGCTACTGTTGATTTTGCTGCTGCAGAAGATGATTATTTCTGCATTTATTTAAAAAATATTTAACCGTAGAAAGGTCTCCTGTGATGAGCACATGTGATATTCAGCTGGGTCCTTGGAGAACAACAGATGGCAGATAAACAGCTGGTACTCAAATTCTCAGCAACAACACAGGTTATTAAAACAAAACAGCGCTGCTGTAAAATAATTGTTTTTCTATATTATGGTCCCCTTTTTCTAAATAATAATTATTTTGTGGATTCATTAAAAGAGGTGCACAAAATATTTCAGTTGTCACTTAGTGATTTCGATCATTTCGGAATCGGAATCTGATTAGAGTTCAAAAAAATAAATAAATAAAACTTAATATGAAATGTTAAAAAAAGAGCGATTTCATGTAAATTAACCAATTGGAGGCTTTATGATGAAAAGAATTGTGAAAATCCTGTACTATACGGTCATTATCATTGAAATTATGACCCTAAAATGGGGTAACTTTGACTCTATAGCTCTTCAGTCACTGCGTGCACAATTGTACCACATTACGGTTCCTATCCATGTATCTATTTTATAACACATATATGTTTTTTCAAAGTTCACACAAACTGTTTTAATTTATTTTGTGACTGAAGGGGATATAGAACCTATATCGTACAGTTACAAATGGACCAAGTTTGAGAGCTCTTATCATCCAAAATATTCCCACAAACTTCATGGCACATGTACCTCCTTTACGACTGTTGTCCTCGTTCTCCTACTATTTTATAAATATTTCGCTCACAGACTTAAGCAATGCTGGCAGGATAAAATGTTTAGATGGCTTCTTTTGTTTGAGCCATGGCGCGGGTTTGGTGGCAAGCTGCCAGCATCGTTTTTAGCTTTTAACACCTGCTGCTTGCTATCTGCTCCTCCAGCTGCACTAATGCATGTCCTACTGCTCTGCCGAAGAGCCTGCTCCACCGGAGCAAGCCAGAGGAATACACACAGTCCCGAGTACTTACAATATATGCTGGGCCTCAATGTGGTTCTGATCAGAGGAACACCACTACTGCCCCTCTGCTATCCATAACTCTAAACCCTATTCTGCTTCTTTCAGATATGTCACAACAGCTATGCAAACTGCATTAAAGCAAATGTTGTTTTTTTTATACATCCGGGGCAGTGTTGCAGGGGGGACTGGTAAATGGTTACACCCTGGTGTACCTGTTGTTCTTAAAGGTTATGTATGATTCTTAGAGCTCTATTGAGGATGTGATGAGTACACAAAGTGAATCTAAACGACACAAAGAATGCATAAGTTAAGACGACCAACTGAGACCTGTTAAAAAAGTACATTCCTGCTTGTAATACGACCTCTGGTCTGTGAAGAATTCCTAGAACTAAAGCTTTGTTCTGTGGGTGATCAGGCATTTTGCTGTTACGCACTCAGGCTCTGGAATGATCTCCCGCAGGCAATCAAGCGCTCTAAAACCATAGTTTATAGCAGAATTATAAATAAAGACATTGCATATTTACTTCAAATTATTTAATCAAACAATTGCATTATTTCCCTGTAAGACATTAAAAGACGTTCTAAATTGAATGCAAAAACCACGTGCATTTTCCATTCATTCATAATGGAAAGATTGTCTTCATACTGGTATTTAATCGTCTTGTAAACTGGGTTTCTATATATACACCTTTGGTGGTCAAGCGTCTTTTATTAGAGTATTTGAAAGGATCCCCCAGCTCAATAAAAATAGGTGTGCTAAAAAGTATCTTGTCATTTTATATTATCTCCTGTTGCATTGTGCCAGTTATGTCAAGATCCATTCCTATTTCTTATCCATTTATGCTATAATGAAATGTCAGGTTCCCACAGGGTAATACATTTCTGCATGAATAAATCGTATGATTTGTAGTTATTTGTTTGTTTTTGGTTTGTTTGTCTTTCAACGCACCATTGCGTTTCACAGTTTGCCATACGGTTTATGCTTCTGTCTCGGACTCCAAGGGCACTAGATGACCCTGTGACTTCATAAATATCCCGTCAGGTTTCATCTTTGCTGGTTTACTAGTTACTATTTCATTTACCTCTGCAGTGGTTGCTTGCAAGATACTTTGCAGATGCCTTAAATGTCTCATGAGGTAAAAAAAAAAAGTGGCAAAATGTAACAGTTATTAAGTTATTTAGTTTGACCTGAGTCTGATTAACATGAAGGACAAAGGGAATGCTTTTGACATTTGTATCACCTAAAATATCAAATCCAATTTTATATTTATATGTTAACCTGGTTTAATATACGGAAAGAGAAAGAGAGAGGTGACTGACAGACATATAAACTATATATCTTAAATATATCTCATTTCTACCAGAGACAGAATTACACAGATTTGGAAGGCTTTGTTTTTAAACCAGTCTGGGTTGGGTATTGATTCAGCTATTTAGTTACTTGGAAACATTATTGATCCTCAAAAGATACATGTCTACATCCAGCAGAAGGGAAAGGCGAAAGCAATCAACCCCATTGATTTATTGACAAGATGTAGCATCTTTTGCTTTTAATGAATTATTTGAACAGTGCCCTACTGCTGGACAGAAACAAAACCCTAGAGATTGCAGATCTCATTTACAAGGAGGTCCTGGAGAGACAGCAGCATACACGTGGGTAACACTTTCCATGAAGTGTCTCTAATTACTGTGCATTTACATAGTAGTAACTTAGTAAATTCATGTGTTCTTATAATGTTATTATGCATAGTTACAATGTACTTAATGTGTAAAAGTGAAACCTAACCATCTACCCTAACTCTAAACCTAACACTGACGCTTTTCTGATACAATTGTGTACTTGCATATATCATGCAAAATGATTTACAGGTTAAGTACATTGTAACTATACATAATAACATTGTAATTATGTGTAAGTACCCATGTACTTACTAAGTAAATACTATGTAAATGCACAGTAGTTAGATACACTTCATGTAAAGTATTACCCACATTTGTTGCATCTTGGATTTATGGTCAGGGCAAAGGGTGAGGTGAAGCCCTGAAGTGTACACATGTGTATAAAGGATAAGTTGTAAGCTGTAAGACTTATTTTTTATTATTTTATTTTATTTTAGGTCTTAGATGGATGTCTTAACAACCAACTCTGCCCTCTTATAATGCTGTATTGAACTGACACTAAAGACTTTTTTAAGGTCATTCTGGTGTAGTTACAGAGAACATTATCCTGACATTGTGTAAGATGATGATTTGGAAATCCTTTGTGTGTAATTATTTATCATTAACAGTTGATTGTGTAAGGTGCTAACTGTGTTATTACAATGTTTTAGCCCAGGCTAAGTAACTTCAGATTGCACTAATTGAACTAATAACAGCATGGGTATGTCAGTTTAGCATAGCATGCTGACAGCAGCAGACTTGAAAACTACAGCATCAGCAATGAAGGTACTGGAATTAGAAGAAAGGACTGATTTGAATAAAAGGCCACTTTGAGTCTGAGAGATAAACTGGGGCTAGCTGTTAGCTTATAGCTTGTGTCCCTGTTTAGCAGCGTTTAGAAAAACACCAGAAGTGGGTTAGAAAACTCCTGCTCTAATAGTCTAGACTGGCAAGCACTGGACATCTTGCAAAGTATAATGAGCACCATGCAATGCCTATTCTCTCGTTATTGCAAAACAGCTTGAGAAACTTCTCCGCTGGCCATGCCGATTCCTTAATACAACCGTATCAGGGGATATCCGTTTCAAGAGAGGGCTCTTAAAAACCCAATGGAATATTAAAGCAAACATTGAGGCTAATCTTTCCAGACAAAAATGACTTGTATGTGTGCCTCTGTTATAATCACCATTCGTTTTGCACTCATGGGCTTGGTGAAAGGTTGCTCTGCTGTCCCAGTGATTCTTTATGACAGCTACCCCAAATTTGGTAGCTATGGTAGAAGATTGTAACCCATGGTATAAATAAAAAAAAACAATATAAATGTTTTATGTATTTAACATGTTTTCGTTATCCATAGTAAACCAGGTTTAAACATGACACAAATATCTGGGCCATGCTGCTTCCCTTGCAGGACCCTGTACTGTAGCAGCGCTTGTGAACAGTGATTTATATGGTAAATCATCTCCAGCCCTTTTTAGTAACAGTGTTCAGGTGATGCAACAGCTCTGGGCAGAGGTCCAAGCTGCAGAACCCATTAAATCTGCAAAGCGTAGGCCACATCAAAGAGCTGCTTCCACATCTGCCAGCTCTTGCAAAGACCATAATTGATATACTGTAAATGAAGACCCCTTTTGGGTTTTATGGTAGGAATAAACACTTGTCCCTGCCCAGAGGAACCTGTTAATAAAGGATGTGACAACCCTCTGTGTCGTGTTTCAGTGCAGCAGACGCAAGACGTTTTGGCGTGTTTCTGCTTTGATAGTGGGCTGCCGGTTCAAAGAATTAATTTTGTCTTAATATGTGTTCTTATCTGGGTTTGTCTGTTGCTATTTTGAGTCAAGGGGAGGAAGAAGAATAGATTGAATTACAGATGACTCAATCCCTTCATCTTGCATTACTTAATACAAGCTTGCGAATGGAAAGCTAATGGCCGTCCATTATTTCTGCATGTGGTTTATGTGACTGATTCAATTATTTTCGGAAATGCACCAATCTTTTGACAAACAATACCATTTGTAGGAATTGTTTCCTATGTAGAACATTGCAGTGAAATGATGACATTTACAACAGATGGGTATTATTACTCCTTTTCAGCACATAAGTGGCAAATCTGCCATCGATTCTTGCATTAGGGAATGCAAACTGATGATCAGTGCATTTCAGCACAGCAGGATTACTGGGTGCATGCCAGTGTAAAACTGTCCGCTCAAGTTACAAAATTAAACCCTTTTGTTCAAGTACATTTTGCAATCTTCTGTATGTGATGAATTCTCAGCGTTCGTTAAGTATTCTTGTGTAAATCTTGGATGTTCCAAGATGATTAATTGGCCAGGCAAGTGATACTGCCTAAATGTTTTACTTTACAGATCCATTTACAAAACATAAAATACCTGACTGCTTATATCCTCCTTTGGGATGGTATAATTGGGATGCAGGTATTTCTTAATGCAAAGAAAGAAAGAACTATGAAGATTTAAGGATCCTTCATTTTGAATTCAAAGGTTTCCTCTGATTTCCCATGTACTTCATTTATGGCACTGAAGAGATTGCATGGCTGACTGATGGAAAGAAGCCTTCTTTCTTGAATACAATGGGGGGTTAAAGCTCTCTACTTGAAAAGACCTGGTTTGAACACCTACAGATTGATCATGACCATTCATAAGCTGCCAGTTCGTTTACTGCTAGCTCTGTTTGAAAGAGTGGGTCCGCTGTGGGTTTCCAAACTCAATCACATTATTTTTTAAGTCATCAATTAGAATTATGTTATTCTAGTTCCATAGCACTCTAAGATGTTACAAAGGGGTGCTTGTTGAAAATGGTTTATACTGCCTAAAACGTGTTAATCGGTTTTGTATTTAAATATCACACTAAAATGTATCTCTCTGTTATGCCCAGCAGATTGCCAACGTGATGCAACAACCATGAAGAAAGCTCTTTCTCATCATCGTTCATTAAGCCAGAGATCTTTTGCTTATGAATCCTGATGCCATTCTAAATCAGACAGGGATGCAAGCAGCATCATTCACCGTCACAAGCGTACCACACTTCCTATTCAAAAAGCAATCATGTTATTTGTTTGTGGGTCATCTGGAGCTTGAAACAATGAGTGTATAACAGTGTCATTTGCCCTTGATGCTGAAGAAGGGCATTTTCTGTAAACATTTCAGATGGCTTCCTTTATTGTACTGCATTGTACTGCAAACTGCTTAAAAACATAATAAAAATACAGGTGGCTATTTCAGTTTGATTGTGCCTTCCTATAATTATTTCATATAATGAAGTTTGATATTCATGAAACGGTTTTTTACTCACAGCTTATTTAAGAACATTCCACAACGGTTTTACGGATATGAAAACTTTTTTTTTCCTTCATAAAAACATACTTTAAATAAACATAATTTAAGTCAAAGCTCTGCCCCCCCCCCCCCCCCCCAAAAAAAAAAAGTAAGAAAAAGCATTACCTCAAAATGAATCCACGTTTTCTTTTTGGTATTTATTTAGTGATTTGAGGTTGCGTTTCTGAAAAAAAGAATTTCATTTCATTCACCACACAAATGCTGTGAGTTTATTTTAATAATATTAAATGGTGAATAAGGCAGGGTTTTCTGTTGAAAACATCATTTTCTATGTCTTTTTGATTAATGGCATTTTATATCTTGCAATATGTTTGCCTTTCACTATCAGTGAGATCCCCAGAATGCTAACAGTAAAATATTATATTGGTTTCTTGATGGATCACCAGGAGAAAACATAGATAATCCCATTAAAGAAACCGTCTCTGTGGGGTAGAAACACCAGCAATATGCTCCAAGGGCATAAACAGCATGATTTATAAATGAACACCAGCGATGCACAGCGGAGAACTCCTCAAATACATTCATTGAATGAAGTTTATCAAACGCTCGAAAAGTAAACTTAATGACAATGTTTTGCTGCTGCGTGTGTCTCTCGCCTTTGCATACAGACGCCGCTACACACAGATTTGGGAAGTGCCAGGATGCCAATAGTTAGCTGATGGAAGTTAGGAGATTGCTGGTCTAATAGGTACTGTAGCCTACCAAAGATGAGAGACAGTTTGTACCTGTGTGTAATAGTGGGACACGTGATTCTCCCATGATTCCAGGAAACTAGATGGCCACAGCATGGAGGTCCTACCTGGTTCTACTGTTGTTGACGCCCAAATGGAACGTGTCCTATAAAACCTGAAGAACCTTTTTCATGGGTGGGGTTTCCTTATTGAATACATTTCTGTGAACCCAAAAGCATGGCCAAACAATTACCAAACTGGAGGGGCTGGGAAAGGTTAAGCCACCACCAATACAGTATCAAAGCTGAATTACGTCTTATAACTACCATTCATTCAAAGGCTCTGGAACACATCCAAAAACAAAAGTAGGTCACTATGACCTAGATTCTGATTCTTTCAACAAAGTTTTTGTTAAAATATAAAAAAGAAGCTCAAAATAATGAAAGATGTTCCTACAGCGTAGTTCTGAATGTCATTGCCCCTTCAAGCACCAATCAAAGCTTGCATGTCAAAGTGATCTTTTTGATGACTGACAAGCTCCACCTCCGGTTGGCTCACTCTCCTGTAATTTTCTTCACTAAGATGAACAACAAAATCATATTGCACATATTTAGAGGAATGTTTCTATATTAGTTAATGCCAAAGGTCTGTTATCTCTGCCATCATTCTTTTCTGATTACCGATGTTAATTGTGACAAAGCACTTATCTTCAGCAACACAAGAGGTTGGGTATCACTTTACATTATGTGTCTCTAATTACTATTCCTTTACATAGTAGTTACTTAGTAAGTACATGTGTGCTTACACATAATTACAATGTTAGTATGCATAGTTACAATGTACCTAATGTGTAAATCTTGTTGCTTGCCTTTTAAGCACACAGTATCTCTTATTCTGTGATACAGGACTACATGTACTCAAATGCATTTCGATGCAAACTTAAAAACACACTGGCCCGGTGAACCTGATTTATTCACCCATGTAACACAAATAGTGTGGAACGTGTCTATATAAGTTATAACAATGCCTGTAGACCTTTCTGTGGCTATCCTATCTTCCTGGTTCATTTGAGATACCTCTCCAGAACTATTTTAGAATTATGCGACCAATTCTGGAAACCCCTGAAGCATGGTGGCTAGCTTGGCTTCCATCCCAGATAAAGCATCAGTATTATTATTTTGTATTTATTTTATTCAGGGTTCGCCTCAGGAATTCTGTACAGCTGGGTGGCAGAACATTATAGCCGGGAGCACTTTTAACAGAAAAATAAAATTGGCTTACCTTAAATATATAATAATGCAAAGTATTTTAATAATAATAAGCTAATGAATAATAATCCACCCTAATTCATACCCAGGCTACACTGCTTCATTTACCCCATGATCCTTTGCGATATTTTTTGTGTTTCTGACAGAGCTTCCACATCAGACCTCTTAATTCCTTGCTGTAAAAAAGCCATGTCCATGTTTCTTTCCCACATAATAACATCCCCACTATCACAATGTTTCTTTTTTTTGCACACTGGCCCCTCTTGCAGTTCTTCCTATTTGCTTTCTACAAGTTGCTCTTCGTTGACAACATTTTCTTTTTCTTTTTCATCCTCCACTTCGGTTTGCTACTTTCCACCTTCATTGTCAACTCTCTGATTGGTTAAATGTTGTGTCCAAGATTTTTTTTTTCACCCACCGCGCTCAAGTGATCTAGCCAGCTAGCAGTGCAGTCAATCCTTATTGTTAAAGGCACAGTAGCTTCTGCAAGGCGGGCGTCTCGGGGTTCTTCAGCTGGGTGGCTCTCCCGGCTGGAAAGGCCTCTGGAGAACCCTGTTATTGGATGTTATTTTTAAATGGTAATGCCTGATGCAGTGGTTGCCTCCTCTAGTTAGGTGTCCTGAGCCAAAGGCAAAGTTAATGAAAAATAATGCTGTACACTTTTTCAAATGTGTTTTTAGGTTAGAGTTTGGGCTGGATCTCTTAGGCAGCCTGTGCGGTTTAAAATATTTCTCCATTCTTCATTTGTCACTATATTTTACACTTGTCTCTAAAAATGCATTGCGAGATATGTAATGGACATCTTCAAAATACACTGGGAACTATTTTGACTCGAGAGCAAAAAAAGAGCAGAGTGAAAATTCTAGTTATTTAAATTCAAACAACCGACTGACAGCGACTGCACAACAACCCACAGGCACAATGTCAGTGTTCAGAGAGTGAAACAAATTAGCCTGGCATTTTTAATTAGCAATGTTCTGCTTTCTGCAATGCACATTATTCTCCCCGTACATGTCATGATGATAAGATATTGAGAATGGATTTTAAGCACTACCATATAATTAAAAATTAACATTGATGTAAAAAAAATATGGGTGGGGGTTGTGTGTGTGGGGGGGGGCTGTATATTGAATGTATAATTTGTATTTTTATTTCCCATGTTTATTTTAATGCAGAGTCTGGAAAATGAATTCAAGTATAGATATTTTCAAAGTTGAAGCAATTTGCAGAATCGGGAAGTAGCTTACAGAACAAAACAAAATGATTTCCAATTGCTTCTAAACACTCCCCCGTTCCAATGACTCCCATGGTAATTCAATTGGAAACACAGGTATTAAATCTGATTCACAGAAGTAAAAACAAGCGAATAGCGGCACCACTAGCCGGAAGGGTTCTGTTAATACTGAAATGAATACAAATAAATTGCAGATGTATTGCATTTCAAGAAACATATACATAAAGGAGTGCTAACCAGGGCTTTGAAAAGTGTATTTTGAAATCTCATATTGGCTTTAATAACATTATTACTGGCCCCTCTTTTTTGTGGTGAGAATCTTTTGCAGTAGTTTTTCACTCAAAGATTTCTCATTCAAAAAATCGGAACCCCTATAGGTTGATGGTGACAATGATAACTGCCTTACTAGTGCACACATCACCAAAATGTCATCGTACACTCCTAGTCTGTAGACTTGCATTCGACTATAATCCGATAAACTCTCGATTTGATACCAGGATGGCATATTTAGTCTTTATAGGACGTGTGCAATTATTACGCGATTTTGAGGGCCTTCTGTATTTGAGGACTCTGGTTCATGTTAATTCAGGATATAAAAATATTTCAAATGCAACGCTTCTAAATAAACCGCTGTATCCAGGTACAATACCTGGCTAAAAGTTTAATAAAACTATTGTTTTTACACTAGTTTAAAAACACAAAGACTCAAGCCACTGAATCTGTTAGAGGTAAGAAATTATGAAGTACCACAAGTACAGCTAGGAATAAACTTTTAAGGGCACCCAAATACCTGCAAAAGTTACGTTAGGACAGATCCTATCTGCTAAACTTAGCATTATACCGCGTGTGATATGGAGCAAAACCTGTGGCAACAAAATGGATCAGCGTAGTTAAAGATTCAGATTAAATTGGACAGGCACTAGAATGCAAGAGCTGTATAAATCTACACCCCAATGCCTTTGTAGTGCCACTGCTGTCTGTATCAATGACTTCCTTTTTAGATATAATCATATAATAATGTAATAGTACATCTGTAAAGCTCCAAAACGATATTTAATTCAATGCATATTGATTTTGCAAAGCTAGTATGCTATCTTAATTAGGTCTCTGGAGCCTTTGGTGTGATTTCAGCTCAGAAGCATAAGGTGACTTTACTTTCTTCCTATGGGTGTTGTCCTTTGTAATAATATGCCCATGTTTGCATAAAGTCAGGGTCACACTTTTATAGATTCGTGGGAATGACTGTTTACTGGTTTTGTCAAACAGATAGTATGCTCACACCCTTAGTGGCTCTGGGGTACAAATCATAGATACACATGACCCTGGGATTTTGTTGGCATTATGGGGTCCAAAGACAATGTTTTATGCATAGTTGCAATGTATTTAATGTGTAAATCTTTTTGCATGATATAACCCTCACTCTACACAGTAATTAGAGACACTTAATGTAAAGTGTTGTCCATTTAAGCATCTAATAAGTTAAGCTGTGAACCCAAGCAGCACCGCTGGCTTTTTTTCTGGGTTCTGTCTGTATTCTTAAAAACCTTGCAGAACAGAGACTTCCCACAGAGCTGATGAACAGAAGCTACACAAGCCTGTGTGGCAAGCAGCCAGGGACATGAGCACAGTGATGAATCTGCTGCACCAGCTATGCCATTGCTCTAAGTGTAATGACAAGGATAGCACTTACTCTGGGATTTCAGCCAGTACAATACCCTAATACTGAAAATACCTGCAAGAAAAAAAGGCTTTTCTTTATCAAATGCATGAACAAAGTATAAAAATACCTGCATTAAAAATACATGACGGCCGAGGGCCAGAGCAGCTAAACGTCAAGCTTTGATGAATGCATTTATCTTTTCCTACTCTATCAAAGCCCTCCAATAAAAGCATTTATTTTTCTATCATTGCACCTTTCCTTATGTTTATTGGAGCCCTGTGGAACAGGAAGAAAAAGCTGTCATATCTGATGATTAGAGCTTTACAATACAGTAAGTGCTTTCAAAACCTCTGAGCCATTAGCAGGTGAAAGAGGCTTGTGGGAATGCATTTGCTTTTCATCATCATCTTCTGAGCCCTTATAGAACCATCTGATTGTATTTGATTCTGTCTAGCCTAGTTCCGAAAGCTCAGATGCAACAGCTTCAATAATTTGTTTAATATGGTTTGTTACTTTATTGGCTTATACTGGTTTAAAATGTGCTAATCACAACTTACCTGTCAATCTGTTTCAGCTAACATTGTCTAAGAGCCAGCAGCTTTTACATACACACTTAAAGGCGTAGTGCCCCCATAGGTTTAAATATATATTCCAGGAAGCCCTTTACCTTATAATCCTGTACATTATTATCAGTATATCAAAACAAACATCTACAAATATGAATCTAAGTCTCCACTATCACATTGCAAATCTTTACATTTGTACGATATAGTATGTTGATAATGCTGTCATGCCGCTGCAGCTGTTATGTTACTGTGTGTGCATATTCCTGCTGACAGAAAAGGTTAATATTGTCATTTGTGCTGGCTGTGGCAATTACAGTGTCCCTTTAATAACTTGGACACTTCTGTGTGTGTGTGTGTGTGTGTGCGTGTGTGTGTGTGGTACACTTAATGTCATTCGGTGATCCAGAAGCTATTATTACTGAACATGGCGTTTTCTCATTAAAACATGACCACTTCACTTTAGAGTATCATAGCTTTATTGGATGTTTTTCATTGCTTTCATAAATTAACTTTATTGAAAGCACTGGTGCTGATCACATATTGAAGAACATTTTGTTCCAATTAAGCAAAGACACATCATTTTCAAAGCATATTAGTAAAGACTATAATATAAAAAATAATACAGATTAATGGCAAATGATATGTATTTATTTCAAAATATACAAGCAACAATATTGTGCTTTCATATGTACAGCCAATGCATAATATCCTGACACAAAAACATAAAAAGAAAATAAACATATTATTATAAAGGCAATATATGAGATTCCTAGAAATGTGTGTATGCCATGCAATTCTTTTTGCCATTAAATGTGGGAAAGGTGTAAAAATAAAAAATACAATTTTAAAAATGCTCAAGCCTGTAGTCTTAATCACTAGAGTTTTGTGTAAGTAATATATGGCTCTTGTAAACTGTGAAGAATGAAATCCATTCATCAGCCTGCAGTACTTTCAGAGTTGTAATATATTAGCTCCTGTATTGCTAGAAATATATTACAACTATTCAATATAATATAATTTAGGGCTGACTTTGATTTGGTAGAAACCTGAACCTATTTGAAAATCCAGATAACGTCCTCATTTTCTCTGATTCAAGTTCAGGATAAATCTGAATTAAAATGAATAATCCTATTGCATAATATAGCAGAGGAAGTGCAAGCATTTGATCATTTTCGGAACTAGTGTGGAATATCAGACAGAGGTTCTACATTGGGCAGCTCGATGGAATATTGGCACTAAAGCAGTTACACCTGTGATATCACTTTAGATTACAAGGCATGAATAGCCATGCAATTACATTGTAATACCTGGATAATCACCCATGCTTGCTGCTACTACTTGGTAACTACAGTCCAATTACAACATGTGTTACCTGATGTAACACCATGACACAGGTTATTGGTGTGTTATTAACACTTGTAATAACAGGAAACGTTAATTATCACTCAGTTATTACTATGTTATTACATATGTATAGATGCCACTTATAAGTCCAACAATGTGTTAACCCTTTAATGTTTCTTAACACCAGAAAGACAGGGCAGCACGACTTTAAAACTGTGTCTGAAACTGGCTCATTCTAACACGTCCAAATGACTTTCCTGGTCTTTTAATCCATGATAATTAGATGCAGAGTTCGTAATTGGAAAAGCACTGGTTAACATATTGAGATAAAATTCTCCATGAAACACAACAAAGGGTTTATCCTATTTGTTTCTCAGAAAGAGTCTTATTGGCTCCCTTATCTCACACAGAAAGGAAATCGGTTTTGAATAGTGAGCGTAGACTTCATAATGACTGTATTAATTATGTATTACTCACGGTGCTAAGCGAAAATTGGGGTTGATTAAATTTTTTTGTTTTGTTTTTTATTTCTTTCCAGTGTAATGTAATGTCACATGCATATTTAAACATGTCATGGTGCCTGATATGGCAACCCTAAGACGTTTCACTATTAATTGTTAAGAATGCAGTAAATTATGGATTACATTCTTAACATACAACTCTGAGAAATAAAATAGTGTTTGAATAGTTTATTATTAAATGGCAATTGGTTGTGCCTGTTAAAAAAAGGACAACGTAAGTCAAATAAGGCTGTTCTTTGAAAGTGCTTCAATTATTTTTACCCTCTTTCCTCTTGCAGAAATGAGAGCTCAACCCATGCTATGTTCTTTAAAAAATCTTACATCTTTCTTACAGCTGACATTATACACAATTTTATTCACAATAACAAACACACTTCCCTTAAGCATTATTAAGCACACACACAATTTATCTAAGTAATTATACCAATGTCATGTTTCATTGTTTTTTTTTGTTTTGTTTTTTTTGTTTTGTTTTTAAGCACATCGGCTCATGTGTTTGATAAGTACACATGAGTCAATGCAGGAGTGTATTATCAAACACAATTAAGTGGAATCTAACATTTAAAAAAAAACAAATTAAATTAAACATATCCAGGAGATTAAAGGCAGTGCCCCAGAGAATGAGAAGATTATCACACTGAGCCGAGCTGGGTTCTGCTTTCGGTTTACTCATCTTTGATGAACACACTTTACAAAGAACGGCAATATGAGAGAGAGCCACAAGTACACTGGAGGAGATTAGCAACATGAGGTCAGTGTAAGCAAAAGTACACAGTGCACCATCAGTCTGCAGGCAAGTATGAGGCATTGAGCATTCAGGCTTCTGAGGACGGCTTCTAAAAGGAAGACTCTTCAAGACTAGATGTTTGGTAACACTTTACATGAAGTGTCCCTAATTACTGTGTATTTACATAGTCATTACTTAGTAAATACATGTGTACTTACACATCATTACAATGTTATTATGCATAGATACAATGTACTTAATTTGTACATTTTGTTGCATGACATAACCCTATCCCTATCCCTATCCCTTACCCCCCTAAGTTGTGCAAAATGATTGACACATTAGGTACATTCTAACTATGCATAATAACACTTATATATATATATATACCTTCATGGTACTAAAGAGTTGTCAATGGCAATACAAGGGTTCTGTGTTTAGTGGCAATGACCCTGGTATGAGAAGCTGGTAGAAAGCGATCAGAGGTAACTGGTTTCATGTACTGACACTTTACCAATGGTATTCCAATGGTATGAGCCACCACACACAGGGACTCCCTCACAGTACCATAGTGCCACATCAATACCACAATGTCAAGACCAGTATTGCTATATTTGATCTAGATCCATTGTGTTTCCAGTCTGCTACTGGTTCTAGACGGGGTTTTCTTCAGGGTAAGTTACTGCTATCATAGTGTACCAAAGCGACCCTTTTTTTCTGTAAGGTAATGGATAAGAGAAGGTTTATTTTTGCTTTAGCACATTACCAGTCCCTTTGATGCAGCTTTGATGTACGCTGAGGAAATGCTACTGAAAACATACCTGGTGACCTTTCAAAAGATGTGCTATGAGAACGAATGTCTCGACAGAGCAGGCTTCAGAAGGAGCCCAGTGAGTCTCTCTGGTTTCATGCCACTCTTTACTGCAGGCTTTCTGTCTCTGAACTCAGCCCGTCTTGAACCAATGTTCCCAACGTTCATTGTGATCTTTTCTGATCTTCTCACAAACAATAGCCTGTGCTAGTCACACTAATGGTCTCCATTGAAGAGTCCCCCCGTCAAACGCAGGTATGGATTTTACACCAGACTACTAATGTTGTCTTTCTCATCACAATCAATGCATTGATTATTATAACAAAACTATTTGCATAGACCCGTTCACTAATTCTTTTTAAATGGGCCTTAGAACTGTTACTTCCCCACTGGCAGTATTTAATGGATTTAGGATGCTAACAGGAGCTGGTTTTTCATAGGGTTTTTTTTTTATAGGCTAATACCTGGATAATCACCCATGCTTGCTGCTACTACTTGGTAACTACAGTGCAATTACAACATGTGTTACCTGATGTAACACCACGGCACAGGTTATTTTATAAAGGTTTGCAGGGAATATGCAGTTTCCCCATGCGTTTCCAATGGCTATACTATGCATTTCCCATAGTTTACCATGGTTTGCCATTGTTTTTTTTAATGTGGTTTAGGATATCTCTGTGGGTTGTACAATGCTTTCACTATTCTTTACTATGCCTGCACTTTATTACACTTTGCTATGCTTTTACTATGGTAAACTTTGATAAGGGTATTCACAATCTGTATTAAGGAATGTTTTGTTAAGAAATGTTTTTTTAAAAGCCTGACACTGACGTGCATTGCCAGTGGTTCTTTGCACACTGACCCCTTGGGGCCCTGGGGCCACGACTGTGGTCACGTCAGTTACAAGTTATCTCTAAATACAGGAAGAAAAAAAGCATGTTAGGTCTGAATTGGAAGAAACAGGAATTCTTCAAATACTGTGTTGGTAAACAAATCTATTGTATTTGTTTTCAAGTTAAATGAATGTACTTTTAATTAGTCATTAATTTAGCTGGTTGCTTGATTTAACTGCTGTGCACTGAACCCATAGATCACTGCACCCGTAGATCACTGCACCCGTAGATCACTGCACCCGTAGATCACTGCACCCATAGATCACTGCACCCGTAGATCACTGCACCCGTAGATCACTGCACCCGTAGATCACTGCACCCATAGATCACTGCACCCGTAGATCACTGCACCCGTAGATCACTGCACCCGTAGATCACTGCACCCGTAGATCACTGCACCCGTAGATCACTGCACCCGTAGATCACTGCACCGCTGCTTGTGGGCTGCTGCTGTATTATTTATACGCACCGGAACAGATTAATACAACATTGGAGAGATAAAGCAAAACAATAAATATGGATCCACTGTCTATTAAATGAAATGACCTGTTTGCTGTTTTAATTTGTGCCTCACATGCTGTAAATGCACAGTAAGGAAATTAACCGTTTTTCTCCTGTATATTGTGATATTTTTCCTTGCAAAACTATGTAAATTCTCTTTTGTGGTCATGACATTTTAGGGGCAGGTTGCCATCTAATGGTTAAGATTTGTCATAATATGAATTATGTACGTATCATACAGCACTAGAAGCAATTAGGTGCTGCCTGAACACGAATTGCCAAATTGATTTTACATGAAAGTGTTATTGTGTGGGAACACACAGCTGGTCATTTGATACATGCGTCACACCAGGCATAGTGGCTCTAGCCCTGAGGTTCTCAAGTCTGAACAATATCCATAAGGACCAGACTCACACCCAGTAAGCAGTGCTGCTGAATTCCATGTGGTGTGTTCATTTATGGAATCCCATGCCATCTCCTGCACACAGCTAAGCCCTTATAGAAGAGTTAGGGTTTTCAGATACCTGCGTATTGTTAATCAATAGTGAGGATTAATAATCAATTAAGAGACTATCATTTGGTTTCTTGGACCTCCTTCCCTAAATTAACGTTGCGTGAAAAAGGTTTATTTTATCCTGCAATGCAGTGTATAGGTGCCTTCCCCTCTTAACACTCGTAGATCAACTTGGTTTGGACCATGGGGAGGTGCGAGACGCCTGTCAGACTGACCCTCCCCTTCTCAGCAGCCCTTCTACTCCCCAATTCATTTTGTTCTGCTGAGAAAAATCCCCCTCCTGGGTTATAAAGTGCAGAAGCGTTTCCCACAAGTCCAAGCTGCTCACAAATCTCCCTGACATTTAGAGCGGCTGTGACATGAAACAGTGAGCAGTTTTCTATTGCAGTGAGTACAAGCAGCCTTAGGGTTCGGGTCAAAAGGTATCAAACTTAGAGCCGTGTTTAGTAAGGTTTGAAGTCAGAAATAGTTATGCTGTCATCTTACCTGCTGAGGTGATTAATGTTGCATGATTTCAATACTGCTAGCAATGGCCCTTGCTTTTAGCAGTGTTGTTCATGATTCAGGACCAGCTATTCTTGTGTGCAGCGTAACCTGTTCTAAAAAGGTGGTCTATTTAAAGACCTTGTTTCTGGTGCAGTTCCCGTCAATATTAATCATTTTAACGAGCTTCTGTTTTTGTTAGGTATATTGTTTCCCAAGGCTAAACCAGGCAAAACAAGCCTGTAACACGATTAGGCTTTTAAGTGCAGTATAAATAATGAATGGACAACTAGGGGGCTTCTTCTATAGTCTGCAATCTTACTAACACACGCTTTACATTTCAGAGGAATTGCACAGTTCCACAGAAGCCCACGTTATCTTCATTTTAATTTCCACACCTGCTGTTACCTAAAGCAGATCCAATTCCGTCTATAACGAACCCTATGGTTCATTAAACGTGTTTGTTTACAATTTGTCTTTCTTATCATTTTGTTTTGCTATCTCACGCTGAGTTCTCATAATGAACTATGTATTTCCAATGACATAGCGGCTTGAACAACAATGCAGGTCTGTTCAGCTGAGTATCTGTTTTAAAGCAACCTTTTTATTTGTATGATTTTTATGATTTTCAGTCACTGTACCAGTTCTGATGACAGATTTAGGCTGAGTTTCAGTTCGTTAAAGAGTTTCAGGTCTAGTCTCATGCTTGGGTTTGGAGTTATGCGTAGAACGTCACTACGAGATGGTTCATTTGAGTGTGGTTCTTCATCAAGTATACTCCACTGTTGAGATCTGTAAAATGCATGGGTTATTTAGACTGTGGCGTTAACAGCTGCCATTCATTTCTGATGACATTTCAATCATTAAAGTGGAGCCCCATGATCCTGAAGATATCTACTGGAGAACAGGTACAAAATACCACCATCATTCACCTTGAGAGAGAAGACACTTACTCCACAAACTGATGGTGTGGAAATGAAGAAAGAGGATGTTGAGTATACTGCCTCGTATGAAACCTGATCAAATATATTGATTGGAAATCCCAGAATTGTTGTAACATGTGAGCTACAGTAATGAATAATGAATGCAACTTTTGATACGTTCAAGATGTACGGCTTTGTAAATTGTTGTTTTGCTATTTGTCAGCTCCGAAGATACACAGCAGCAGTTTTATCAGCTCATGAACCATGAAAGAGTGTTACGTCCAATACAAAGTGATCAGAAAGGCCAGAAGTGGTTTGAGTTCTCAGACTCAATATAGTTCCATTAGAAGAGTCCCTGGGCATGGCTGACAGCTCATTCCTACAAACGGTGGGTAATACTCTTGCTTTAAGAAGCTCGCGGTTTGCATGAAGACTTATTAGTGCCAGAACGATGCGTGCTGGGTATTATTTCCACTCTGATCATTTTGAATAGCTACCCACGGACAAATGCATTGATAACTGTCAGACATGTCAGCTCAACCACATACAGTGAGACCATACGATGCTTATTATTGGAAGAAAGAGGTTGATTGACTGCTTACAAATTAGGCAATGGCTTTAATCACCATCTCTCAGCAGTTCTAAATGAGATTACTCCTCAGGGGGCCAAAACCTTTAAACTAGTGCCATTCGGGAGCTAGATGCCAATGCTGTCTAATAAAGACCGGGCGCACTCGTTACCACTGGAGGAAAAGAAGCCCTTCATTACACTGTACTTGTGTTTCAACAAGCGTCACAAGAGAACGCATTTCGTCTGTGTCTCTTTCTACCCATGAATTCATGAATTCGGCTAGAAAAGGGGTTGAGTCACCGATGTGGCCTCTACATCAATGGAAATGTACTGTTCGTTGCAACAAGAAAACGCAGCATGAAATACCTCACACAGTTTATCAAGTACAGCAAAACCTTAAATGTGGATGCTCAAACTTTGTTTTACAGCAAGGTCTACAAATAAATAGCTTACATTATCCACTTGTGTCTTTACTGCTAAAGATATCATGCAATTATGTTGAGATAGTTAAAGCCAATGTTTCAGCACATGACAGAAACAGAGATTAAGACAATACATCTTTAAGAGCAACAAAACATTCTTAGTTTACAGACATGTGAACAGATACAAAAGAACTGATACTGAAAAAAAGGGGTACCTCGAAAGGTGAGTCCAAAGGCCAAAGAATGTAGTGTAAAAATATGTATACTGTACTGTAGTCTAAGCTATAATAAATAATCTATTGCATGAGTTTCCTGACTGAACTCTTTATTGTGTTCACACACACACACACATGTTTTTAGTTGTATTTGACAGCTTTTATAAAGAGACCAATTCTACAGGCTAACGCTATAATTAATGGGATATTCCTAAAATGAACCTACTTCTAATCTTAGCAGTGAAATTTCCGCTCCCCTCCAATATGTATTTGGTGAAGTCTTAAGAATAACTGGGCCGCTCAGTTGGCCCTATGAAAGAAAGATATTGGTAAGCATGACGAATCCTGCTACAGAAATCTTCTCTGCCAGATCAAAGTCAGTTCATATAGAAAGATAAATTAACGCTAGGATCCTCAGCAGTCTGTCAAACAAAAGGTCAGTCTTCGAGTGTTAGAACAAATGAACAGCGCATTAATCAGCAGGTTCCTCCTACCCAGGGCTTAGTGAAATGCATTGCCCTTCGTCTGCCTCCTTCACTCTGACATGCCAAGCCAGCACATTCAAGGAACCGTCGCTGTGCTTTTTACTGAGCTGTTCTGGGTGCTAGCCAACACTATCCTCACTATTTGCATTTTGCACACAGATGTGCATAAGCAACTTGCTTCTACTGCATAAGCCCATCAAGGTCAGTGACTTTAAAGGTTGTAATGTTTTTTGTTGAGGATTTCAGGTTGAAAAATGCACCTCCTAGGAACAAAAATAGAATAGCATGCCAAGGCACTTAGAGTAAAGGGAGTGCTGGGAGTATAATTTATTTAGGTAATCAAGATGCTAAAGGTAGAATCAGCTGGCTTACAGGGACGTGCATGTAAAAGGCAGAAATACTGAAAACGCTTATCGGAGAGTAACATCAGCACTTGTACTTGTCTTGAAAGCGAGAACTACAATGGGTTAAGTTGAAATCGCGATTCCTAATGGAATAGTTTATTCAAAATCCTTCAAGTATGCACCATAAAGCTTTCATTTTGACATCTCAAGAGCAAATTAGGAGGCAAATGTCTGAGTTCTAAATGTTGTGAAAAATGGTCTTGCCTTAGGCCTGTTCAGTGCCTGTGTGCCAATGGGAGAAAGTCCTTGAACCAGTTTCTCAAGGCCTCCCTCCTAAACGGAACCGCCTTAAGAACCCTGTTCAGAATGTCCTTGTCATGTACCAGAAAATTATATTTTAATGAGGAAGCGATTTCTTCAGTGTACCATGACAATGTAATTCAATCATTAGCTTCTATTGTGTGTGTCTAACTTTTTACTTTCATTTTTTCCACATGCAAATCTTAATTCCTAGTGGGGATCAAGTAACTTCAATGAAGAGTCATTATCGCCTTGAAAAATCCAAAACCAAACCTCTCCACATTGAGCTATTTCTGTCATTTCACAGCTCCCTCAGGTCAGATAGCTTGATGTGCTCATTTTCAGTAAAGCAGCGTGCTGTGCCCTAGTTAGATTGATGTCCTGTGCTGTGTTATGGAGGTATGAGCACTGCAATGTGCAGTTTGTTTGTTTGTTTGAGGACTCCTGCATTTCAGACACACACTGCAGCCTACACCAGAATCAAAGTCTCTGAAGTTCTGCTTTTAGTAAGAATTTCACAGACAATGATCCAGCAGATGTTCCATTTGGGAGTCATTATGGAATTCAGCTTGGTGTTCTTGCCAGAGTCACATTCAATATGCAGGCTCCATATGGCCAGAGATTGCTGCTGTTTAAACCAGCTCCAAGACAGCGCTGCTTCGTTCATGTCGCATTTTCCTCAACAAGAGCGAGGAGAAGCAATTACTTGCCGTTCAGATCTAAAGAGGGGGGTTAGTGAAGGGTCACCTGAGCAGCCGAACTGCAAAGGATAGCTGTTTTTGCATGGCTGTCTCATAAAGAGTTACTGATTTGTATTGTAACTGAATTTTCTATGCGTTGTGCACTGCAGTGTTTGAACGTATCCTTTCGTGATTTAGCTAGTACACACTTCAGAATGATTACAGCTCAATATCAGAATAAACCTTTAATACAGACATTATCCAAACTGTGCTATGCTATCAAAAAGGCCATAATATTGATATTCTAGGCCATTAGGCTTGAACATTTGTCTTAAATGCAGGGTTAGTCAAAATTCTCGCACATTCTGACAGGAATGACAGTTCGAGATCTCGAATCATAAAAATGACTTTTGTGCAACTTTTGGCCCACCCTGTTATAAGTTCCCTTGCATAAACGGTACCTCTGGGACCCTAACAGAATTATATCTTTATACTTTTCGGCTGAAATTCTTGCAGAACCATTAGTAGCCCACAGCATCCCCAGCGATGACAACTTAATGGAACAAACCGTGCATTGTGGTCCTAATACGTGTACTGATATATGGTACCGTGGTGCAATAATGATTCCTCATTTCCATTGCAATTTCACTCCATTATCATAAAAGATCAATGGAAATGTTTAATGCAAATGCTTAATTGAAGTTTGTTGTCAGCAGCCATACACAATGCAATTCGACCAAAATAGTTTAATATAGATCTATTAAAGGTAAAACTATCGAGAAATGAAGGGGTTGGTTTGATTAGACTATACCCTGGATAGCTGGATTGTTAGAGCAATGTGCAGTACAATCCACCGGGATTGCATCAGCCACTTATCTGTAGGGCTAAGGGATAACCACAGATAGGTTGCTAATACAACCCAGGCAGATTGCCTTGTACTGAAGAATGCTCTCAAATGATCCCGCTCAACCCCTAGCTCAAGCTGACAAACGTTTTAACCAGAAGTCTTGTTTGAAGTTGAAGTTCATTCCAGATTGGAACCAGGATTTTACTCCTACTGTAGCTGAAGTTTACATCAGTGTAGTCATTGATAAAAAACTTCTCGTTGAAAGTCTGCCTCCTTGCCTCTCCTTAGATTCTATGGTTGTGTCTTTGAAGTCAGTCTTTCAAATCCTCTCACAGCTCGGGGAGGTGAACTAGAATGCACTCAGCAGCTAAGAGTCAGGTAAGAGAACAAACAAGTCCAGCCCTCTGCGGTGACTCTCCCTACCCTAACCCTATCCCTAATACTAACCCTAACCGTATCTCTAATACTAACCCTAACCCTATCCCTATCCCTAACCCTAACCTTAAGTACATTGTAACTATGCATAATACCATTGTAATTATGTGCAAGTACACATGTATTTACTAAGTACCTACTATGTAAATACACAGTAATTAGAGACACGTGTAAAGTGTTACCCTCAATTTATCAATCTATTTAACTGTAGGGGATAATATTGTCTTTTAGACACATCTTCTGAGATTCTCGGAGTCAAGAACAAAACAACAACAACAAAAAGGTGTTCTTTTCATTTAGAAAAATAAAAAGAAATTACAGACTAGATTGAAACGCTGAGAATTGCATTGCTGCAATGTATTTTTTTTTTAATAATGTTGTTTGTTTTTTTTTTCTTTTGAAAGAGAATACATTAAAAATAAAAAAGCATCAGAAACAATTAAGTTCAGACGTTACAGTACCTGCTAGATGATACCGCAGCAACAGCAAAACAAACAAAAAAAAATCATTTTGTAGTAGGTAACGACAGCTGCACAGGATTTTGATGTTAATATAAACTGAAAAACTGTTTTGTGCACACACCCTTTTTAAAATGTTTGTGGGTGGCTTGAGGAAGGTGTTAACTGATTGCATCCAGCTGCTTCAAATTAAGCCAGGTTGATTGAGATTATGGACTCGGTTTTCCACTGTGGGCAAATTACCCAAATCATGCATTTACTATGGGAAGGACGCAGTGCCTGCACACAGTGTGAAATATAGTCCATGAGGCTGAGATTTGTGTTTGCAATACGCCATATTTCTATCAACATAAGTAATCAGCATCAGTGTTTATCTATACAGCCAGTGCAAAAGACTTCTCAAAATAATAAGCATTAATTTATAGAAATAAACCTCATGCCATGATAGATTTAACCTTCAGTTTTACAAGTGCAAAACAAAGAACATCGTTTTTATGGAGCATCATAAATGTGTAATTATCAGGTAATTTAGAATTGTTTATCAGCAAGCAGGCAGTGAGGGTGTGGTGTGGATGATACCCTTCTCCCTAGATCAGCAGCCCACGACGAGATGATTAATAATTCTGTCTGCCTTCTTACTCTCTCACTGCTATAGCTCCCCAGAGGGCTGCTAACTCCAGTGTGGGGCTGTCAGCCAGTCTAATGGAGAAACTGTCTCTTCAGCAAAAGAAATAAACATAAGGTGAAGGTGAAACGTGCTCAGTTAGATGAGACACATGACGGGGCTGTGTTTGACAGCTTGAAATCTATTCTCAAACCCCAGCTTCTTTCATTACCGCAGCCCCACCGAGGGAGAGGTACTCTGCTTTTCTGTCTAATGTTTTTCTTTGGCGAGTTATAACTCATGACTGAGTTGGTGAAATTGAATGGAACTTTGCATCTGGTTTAAATGGGTTGGTGTTCTAGACACCTATGGATTTCATGGCTGATAACCCAAGGGGAAGGATCACTTACCGGAATTATTATCACTAGGGAGCAGCACAGTAATTGTCAGTCACTAGGTGGCACTCTAGAGCGTTATGCTTGCAAATATAAACCATATGAAGGATTGAGATTTGGATCGCTGTTGCAATCAGTTGGGTTTTTTTCTAAGGCTAGTTATAGAAATATGATAAATAAAACAGAGTATGTTGTCCGATTTCTGTTGCCAGGTTCTCTTTGAGTGTCCGTCAACGACACACACACATCACTGGTAGAAGTAGAGGGCTGTGTGGTCCAGTGGTTAAAGGAAAGGGCTTGTAACCAGGAGGTCCCCGGTTCAAATCCTGGCTCACTCACTGACTCACTGTGTGACCCTGAGCAAGTCCCTTAACCTCCTTGTGCTCCGTCTTACGGGTGAGACGTTGTTGTAAGTGACTCTGCAGCTGATGCATAGTTCACACACCCTAGTCTCTGTAAGTCGCCTTGGATAAAGGCATCTGCTAAATAAACAAATAATACAGGCACAATTTGTGGATTGAAGTCCAAATTAGACCTGGTTTACTTGTGGTGGTATTTTTAAAATCATTAAAATGCACCCCATAGTCTTGATACCTCTCCAGTGAAGGGCATGTGTGCCCTGCTGTTACTGGTTGTCCATAGCTTCAGTGCAGTGTGGCGCTATACTGAAGAGCAATAGTAGTCAAGGAGCAGCTACAATGGAGACGTTTAAGTATTACATCATCAAGTTTCATCATCCCCCCCTTCACCCTCATCATCAACCATCATCATCACAGGCTTGACCCCAGCCCCCCAGCAATTACAACATCACTGCAACAATCACCAACACACACAAACTGAGGTATGTGAAAATGTCCATTACAGATAGCTACCCTTCTGTATTGTACTCAACACAACCTTGCAGTCGTGCAGTAGCTATTACCTCAGGGAAGAGTTTTTCTTTTTCAGGTCATCATATTCCTGTCTGTCACTGCAGCTCAGATCCCCTGTCGAGCATCCCCTTGCTTCTGAGTAAACACATAGGGCCCTTGAACCTGACTTTTATTCCACAGCGCGCTACTTCTATTAGTACCACATCATGTTCCCATCAATACGCCCGCCTCACCACCGCCTGAAGAGATAAGATGCAGAGTGCCTTTCCTACCACATAGGGTGCAATCGCTAGCATCTCTTAACCCGGTCTGCAGCAAACAAGAAGATCCTAAACAAGCTGCTGAAGAAAATTCAATTGGGGGGGGGGGGTCTTATTTTTGATAGGGCAGGGGGGATTATTTCATGACACACAGCACCTCTTTACATTCCCTTGCTTTCTTATCTCTCTCTCTTTCTCTGTCTCTTATCTGCCTTTCTTGTTCCATCGTTTTCTCATTTCTGTCCTATTGAGCTATTGCTGTATCTGAATTCCAGTACAGCCTCTCAGCCGCACACCCTCAGCCTGCTCTTCCTACACTACAGGACAAAGGTTTTACAGAACAGGCGATGGAGATTTGATTGCCCATTTTCCCCTCACGCAGACCCTTATTAAATATCTTGTTATTCAAGAATAGATGATCGTCTCCTCTATAATAATATGCAAAACATTTTAAATGAGCAAGACATTCACAGGCATAATGGTACCCCAGATATGATGCATTTGCTACCAGTGTAAAATGTATTCTGTAAAAAAAAACGAGTTTTTCTGAATTGTGACTGCCAGGTGTAACGGGAGTGGAGGCTGGGCTCGACTGACGACCTCGCGCACTGCAAGCAAGCTCCTTAACCATGAAGACCCGGGCTCGTCTGCTTTGTGGTTTTAGATCTGTATCACACAACACTGCCCGTTACATAAGGCTGGTGCAGTATTTAATGTAGTGTTGTCCTTGGCAGTTATTAGGCAGGGTAATGAGGGTAAAAAGAAGAGAAAATAGCTACTCAGTCATACTGCATTGGTGGTAAGTGGATCACATTTGGGATGACACATGTGACACAGGCTGCTCATTAAAATCGTTTGCATATGTTTTAAAGAGGGGACAGTTATCCATTCAGGGATGCCAAGATATTTATGATTTGCAGTAGTCCTACTGACCACATTCTTGTTCACTCTTTAATTGCCACCTGCGTAACTCCTTTGTCAAACACTATAAACTTGTGTCATGCCTGGCTCTTCGCTAAGTCTAGGCATTTCTCACTGTAAAATGGTCAATTAGTTTGCACAGTGAGCTTGGTGCACCCTGAGCGTTGGATTTGTATTGCTTCTCACAGCAGTCCCTTATAACACTCACTTGAAGAATGTCAAACAGACACCACAAGAAACTGTAATGCTGGGCAGGCTGGTTAATCTTAATCTAGGCCAGAAGGCAGTATAGTGAGTCCAGATGCGGATTGCTGGTACAAGCACAGAGCATGTTTATTTTAGTAGTGAAATGCTTCAAACCATACAGAGCCTAGGTCCACGCTCCACCCCCCTCGTGACTGATATATTCTTCTAGCTAATAGGTGGCACTAATGAACTATATGCATCCCTTAAAGGTACAGTAACCAACTAGTAAAGGATCATTACATAACTACCTCACAGGCAACCCCCTGAGAGACGCCTTTATCCTTATAAAAGTTAACTGTGGGATACCATGGTAAAAGCATTGTAAAGTGTAGCGAAGCATAGTAACACCACAGAGAAACTGATGTATAGTAAAAACACAGTAGAAAGAAAGGTAAATATATACGGTAGAAGAATGGAAAAAACATGGTACAAAACTGTTACAATAAGAGTGTTCTTAGTCAAGCTCTGCTAGGTCTATTCATATTACAATAAACCATTCCACTTGGGAAAACCCCAGGCAACTCATTGAAGCAAGTGCAGTGCCACTTCCCTTGCTGTTCCTATATTGTTTGATCCTTGTTAACTTCTCCATTTGAGAGCCCCAGACATGTGCTCTTTGCACTTCACTCTCCCACACACTCCATCAGCTCCTGCAGGGCTGCTAGTGCTGCAACTCTGAGAGATGTTCAGTGTGTGGATTATCCCAGCCTGCTGTCTGCATCTCCCAATGCTAGCAACAGACTTCAATAACCCGCTCTTGTTACGAAAAAGGTTAAAGGTAGCAGCTGCTTGTATTTTGAGATCTTAAGGCTGCTGTGTTTCTGCAATGGGAAAAGCTGAACCTGAACCTTAACCCTTTAAGGTACAGTATAAGGGACATATGTGTCCCGCAAATATAACTTAGGCAATCTTTCTTGTTTTTGCAATGAGGTCCATGAAACAGGGTTTAACATTTACTGACAGGTTGAATCTGCTCATCCAAATGCTCAGCTTCCTCCTCATGATATACTTGAGTAGCTCTCAAATGTATTTTAAGAAAAGAACAACTGCTCAATTCCTTGTGTACCTTAGAGGGTTAAAAAAGGGGGTCATTAGTAATTATAAAAACAGCCTGGTCTTTAAAGAGTTCAAAATGCAAAGGGGGAATTCCATCAAAACATACAGCGCCCACGTTATAATTCCCCTCTTATATGATGGTATTCATGCGAACTCTTCAGAGACTTGAATGTTGCTAATGCAGTTCTTTCCGGGAGAGGGGTGTCTTCCTCTTATGAAAACTTGGATATAACGTGGGTTTAGTTTCTTACCTCTAGAACTAGCCTTTGTATATCAGCTGCTCTCCAAGCATTGGTATTCATGTTATATTTATACAAATAAACCGGAGCTAATGGCACCACAGTCGTCCCCTACTGAGATCAAACCACAGCACAGTGGAGCGTTCCTGATTAGCATTCTGCTACTGTACTCGCTGCTGCTGTTTCTGTGTCATGCAGCAAAGCCATTGTGAGTATGATTGGTCCATACAACAAACAGCTGATAGCAGGGTGGTATGGCTCTTGAATTGCAGAGCAATGCTAAACATATTTTATCCTATCTTTGTTTTTTTTTTAAAGGGTTTTAACAAATATTGTCAGTACTTTATAGTAAAGGTTGGTAACAGTGAATGCAATTAGTTATGAGTGGTCATATTTAAAGGTGCATTTACTGTAAAGTGAATGGCAATTCTTGACACACTTTCAAAGACGGGTGTTAAATGCAGTTAAAAGTTTTGATTACTCCATATGCACTTAATACAAATTCCTCAGGAAATCTGACTTTTGAATTAGTTAAATGTGTCTCCTGGAAAAACCCACATTTTCATTTTCTTTAGGGTAATACTTTACACTTCGTGTCTCTAATTACTGTGTATGTACATAGTAGTTACTTAGTAAATACATGTGTGCTTACACATCATTACAATGTCTTTATGTAATTTTACATTTTCAAAAAAAAGAAAAAGGTTTATGAGGGTAATATTACGAATAATGACTTGCTTCTGAAATTGAAAGTCGTGTTGTTTCCAGGGCACACTGTAGTTGTTAAATGATAAAAGATTCCTTGATTGGCACATTCTCAATAGGTGCAGTCAGACATACTTTCTTTCTTTATTCTGCAAGAACCTGAAAATCTACTAATGCAATCAGTGTTCTCCTGTATTGCCGGTAATGTACAGGCAATGTGTTGATAGGAACCTCTCTAGGATAAGAAGAAGTTGTTTCATCACAATCTCCCTGCTAACAAATCACATACATTAACTATGTAAGATTAACATCACTCGTCTGATTGCAAATAAAACCTATAGTCAGAGAATCGACCAGGTCTGACTCTCAAAATCTTCTTCATGTGTGTGTGAATCTCAAGACAAAATGGGCACCATGTCTGTAACAGAGAGCCATTCGTCATGTGTGCTATTCTCTGTGTTGTAAAGAACAACCCTCGTACCAGTGGGCTCTCAGGCTTAAGACTCACTGCAGCTGAATCCTTGGCTCTTAGTGCCAGGTATAGAGAGGGCATCCCCAGAAAAGATTGGGTAACACCAAAGCCTTAGGGACTAATCTGGAATGATAATGAATACAAAATCAATTCACATTTACTGTGTCAGTTTCATTATCTTTGTCCTGGAATGACAGATGCGTCTGGAGAATCATCTTTCATTAATGTATGAGGGTGTTCACATCTCTTGGAATGTCTTTAAGATGAGCACAAACAGGAGGCATCATCTGGCGGATGATCATTTATCCAGCCTATTGCCATACTGGCCAAGCAGCAGGTCAGTGAGCACTAGCAGCGTTATTATGATAAACTGTTATTCTTCAGCAGTACACAGCACAGAGAGACAGGCTCTCAAGCCTTTCTGAAAGAAGACAGTGCTGCTTCTCCTTATGATGTCAGTGGAGATTTTGTATTTTCCTCTGCTGCAGATGTACAGAGAGATCTGTTTCATTAAATTTTAAATTCCTCCGGGACACTGATTGCACTTGGTATCAGAGTACCGGTGGTTAATTATTTAAGCTCTGGTCAGTATCACATAATGTGGTTGAAATGCTAATTCTCATGACTGCTGTAGTACAACCCATTCCCCCCTTTTGTTTTTAATACCGGTATGCTTTTCAAAGAATATCTACAGTACCGATATGATGGAAACATAGCACATTAAGATTTTATAATTGGAGAACTTATCCCAAGAGCTTGGTGAAGCCTCCTAGGTTGTCAAGCTAGTGTGGATCCCTCTGGAACCCATTACTAGCATGTGCTCTGTGTGTTTCCCTTAGAACCATGACAGCAAAAGAATTGCAACACTTTACACTGCATGTCTCTAATTACGATGTATTAACATAGTAGTGACATAGTAAATACAGGTGTACTTACACATAGTCACAATGTTATTATGCAGTTACAACAGACTTCATGTGCAAATCTTTTTGCACGATATAGGTAAGTACACAATTGTATCAGAAAAGGTTTAGGGTTAGGGTTTGGTTTTGGTTTAGGGTAAGCGTTATATTGTGCAAAAAGATTTACACAGCTTTAAATATGACAGCAGTACCTGTTTGTTTGTTTGTTTGTTTTTTAATATGTTTAAAGGTGCAAACTATAATAACATGCATAGAGAGATTTTTTTTTTTTATTCTGCAGCAGCCTCAGATCACAGATGGCAGGAGTGATGTTCTGCCCTGTGGGGCTTCCTGAACATAAACGCAATAGTTTGATATGTTGATGATGCAGAGAATCTGTGAACTCAGCAAACAGCCCAGCTGTCTGGAGAAGGGCAGCCACTGCAGGCTGCTTCTCTGCACAAAGCAGCATTGAGGTGAGCTACTGCAGGAGAGACTAGTGCCCAGTGTACCCTGCAGTGTTGCTGCTAAGGATGCTGACCATGTGTTTACTAAGTAACTGCTATGTAAATACAGTCATTAGAGACACGTGTTATCTAGAATTATATGAGAACATTAGGAATATCCTGGTCAACAGGACTGTTTCTTACTTTTCATCCTGCCTGGAGTGTGCTCAAGCTCCTCAACAGTTCACAAAGGCTTTCTTTTCAAAGCACTTCCTTCCCCAGTGAGATACGAAACCACTGTGGATTTAAGCACCTGCTCACACCCCAGAGGTCTGTGTTTCACTGGTCGCTTCTATTGGAATATTTAATGCACCAGTGCACACAATTCATTTATATAATGTAGGCATAATCTTCAAATGAACAAAACGTTATGAGAATGCATTAAACTCGGACAAAAGTACTGATCTCAAAAGAGACGAGATTTCAAAAGGCTTTGTGTGCTATCAAGTGATTTTCCAAAGGAGAAACAGTTTGGAGGGCGGGAAGATAAATGGTGATTGCAACAAGTTCAATTCAGTGCCCCGTGCCGTGTAATTTTGATAATGTACCTTCATTGATGAAATAAACCAAACCTTTTGCCACCCTTACTGAGTCAGACTAGAGGAGCATGGATCACAGAGAAGAAAGTGAAATACTGACATCTACAGTCAGCATCTAGGAACTATAGCAGTGCTGAAGAATACTTATAAATGCAGACAGATCTCGCAAATCTAAAGCTTTGGCTTCTATCCACAATTCCACAGATCGTGCTGAAACTAAAAGAAATGCTGTATCGTACCTCACAGAAGCAGGCAGTTCTTCATATATTATAGTAAACCTAGATACAGACAACCTGACAACAAGGGTGTCAGTCTTCATCTGTATACTGACTATAATATATATAATGCTTCAGACCATACCTAGCCTAGGTCCACAGTTTCATTCTATAACATCTCACACATAGTCAGGTACTCCTGTTATTTAGCCTGATTTTTAACCCACGTTACTCCCGATACATCCGAGGCACGTCTACACAGCAAAGGGTAAAATACATCAAAAACCTCACATTGGCCACAGTGCAGTGAAGTTAGTCTTGATAAATGCTTTCTCTTTTTCATGCCCCCTCCTGTTAATAATCATTTCCATGAGCAAATGAAACGATTTGTTTCTGAGCAATTAGCATACATCTCTCTAAATTGATTATCCATTCGGCTGATGTCTTGATCAGATACGGTTAGAAAAACTACTTCCATCCTTCTCCTTCTCAGCCTAAAAGGATATTACTCTTGTAACTGCGATTGTCCTGAGCTTCTAAAAAATACGTGCGGCACTCCAGCAGGTATTCAAGCAGGGGCAGAGTTAATTATGGTAATGAATACCACGAGTAGAGATTACAGGGAAGCTGTTCAGAAAGCTCCCAATGGAATCTTTAATAGCAATGGAACTCATCTGTCATCTACTCAGAGCTCAACACACAAGGAAACTAGATGGATTTTATTCATTCCAAACTGATGAAGATTCATTTGTTTGTTAAAAGGCAGTGCGAAAGATGTGTGTGCGTTGCTTTTTAATTAATTGTTGTTTTTGTTACATTGATCTACTTGTCACAGTAAACTCTTTTTAACTTTAAAGGAGATATAACCATGAAAGTAAAAGCTGGGGACGTTTGTGATAATGATATAAGAAACAAACAGTATCAATCTGAGAATGTGTTGAGTCCACGTTTGCACAGGCCGGAATTTCTTCATTTGTTTTAGTATTCATAACACTATTTGAATATTTCTATAAAAAATGGAAAACTGTATCATTACTGTACACAAGTAAATAGCTGGAGGCCATCAATCAGTTTGGGTACGATTGAGTATCACCAACCTGTGTTGCAGTAAATAACGAAACACAGGTTGGTGATACTCAATTGTAACACTATAGAAATATTCATAACACTATTTGAATATTTCTATAAAAAATGAAAACTGTATCAGTACTGTACACAAGTAAATAGCTGGAGGCCATCAATCAGTTTGGGTACGATTGAGTATCACCAACCTGTGTTGCAGTAAATAACGAAAATCACCCAAATGTACTTTTAAACACTGTTACATGTTCCATGGTTTACAGCCGACAATGCTGTGAGGAGTAACTAAAGTCCTGGAGGATAAGCAGTGCGGTACTGTGTTAAGGACTGGTGTCAGCACAACTTCTGAAATGTTTGTCAGTGCCTGAATTAAATGAGATTGACTACAGCGTACATTTCATCAGCTCAAAGTGTTGCTGGATTTTGTCGGATCAGCAGAAGAAATATGACAGTGCACTGAAACAATAAGGCCTTGAAAGGTGAGGGAAATTGAAATAAAAGACATATATGAACAATTTCTGCATCGTTGCAACACAAAGAAAGATGCAGATAGAGGTTTTTGATTTGTTATTGGTAGACAACACTTGTACAGTACATGTACAGCATATATAAAGGTTATAAAACACAAGCAAATAACAGCACGTTCTCTCTGCAATTGTTATGATACCTCAGTGGCTATTCTGACAAATGCTTGCTGTCAAAAAGAACATTTCCTAAACCAAAGAACAGTGCTTAGCGATTCTGTGCAACCGAACCTGTTGATGCAAGGAATTAATTTCAAACCTGGGTTTGATGTTTGTTTCTTTCTTTCTTTCTTCAAAGCAGAAGCGGGTTCTTTAGTTAGTAGTGCAGTTGAGAACAGTATGTGAAACTGTTTTGCATGAATGTCCAAAAACAGGAAAATAAAAAATGATGTATTTATTGTTTCAGACAACATCAAATGATTTATGAAACTCGGCGAACTCTTTGTCCTTGGATAAAAAAAAAAAAAAAAAAAAACTGCAACAAGGGGAACATATTTAAATCATTCATTATCATGTCTTATTACGGGAATGCAATACGGAGGGGAAGGCTTGTTATTCATCTCTCTCAGTGGGGTGCAGCTGAGTTTTATTGAGTGCAACACGAAAAAGACAGAGCAGCAATCATAGCTGAGTTACTCAAGTGCTGCAGGGTTTACAACCGGATGTTTGAACAGCTTGAAACCAACTAGTGAATGATTCAGTATTAGTCGTTAATGACCATTCGGTCGCTCTTCTGTAATATCCACTTAGACTACAAAGCAGCACTTCTGCTAGGTGATGTATAAGACCCTGTTTAACTTGTGAGCTATTTAACTTGTGAGTTATTGCAAAACATCTTCTCTTTGATGACAACAAAAGAATGTTTTTGCTAAAGAAACCAACGAAAGTCTAGAACAGTTCAGCGAATATTAGACTAAATAAATCAATAAAATAAAATATTCAGTATTCAGGATTTTGGAAAATCAATATTTCTTATACAATATAGTTAAAGAGAAAATGAAAATAACAGTTAGATGCCAATTAAAAATGCTCTGAAAAATTACAAAGTAGCTGGTCCTCAAACAAAGACAATGGCACTTAATGGGTTAACAAAGGAATTTCTATTGAAATTTTCAGTTTTTTACAGATTCACACAGAGATGAGGATGGCTTCAAAGTACTATTCTGTCTTTGCTTTGCTTTGGGAAAAAAAAGGAATTGCTTTGCAAAGAGGGGGGAAAATCTGAGCATCTGAGTCCCTGGTGTGACACGGTGCTTCCTTGAATCCAGCTTTGCTTTAATTATCCAGTAAGTTGTTCTGTAAAACTCAAGGTCAGGTGCACAGTACAATGAGAATCGCCTGCATCATCTTGTTCATTCAATCTGAACTGCATGGTGTTAGATGAGATTCCCAGGACTTTCTGAATCCGAAACGCAGACACATGCAATATTCCGAGACTGTAAACCAACTGACACAGTGCACAATTTACCTGGCTTATCTGGTGCACTGTCCCAAGATAACCGTATCTACAACTCTCAGCTTGATGTGGCAGCGCAAAGTGGTTGTAGCCAATGCAAAAATGTGATGTAAAGAATATGCAGATTGCAACAGAATGAAAAGCAATGCTTTCATTTTGAATTGAAATATAAAGGAATATGCCTACGTAGCAGTAAACCAGTGAATGGTTATCTAATACATAAAGAAAAGTGCTTCCGAGGTAAGATAAATGGAGCTATTTGAGTGTGTGCCAGTTCAGCGTGTCCTGTAACAATGGATTGAGGCTAGCACTGCCGCAGCTTGTAATAGGGGGCATGTGTCTCTTCAAGCAGCTCAGTATGATTATACAGCACCTACTGTAAACTCCTATGTGTATCTCAGCAAGATAACCCAATTCCATAGTTATGCGGTTGAATATATAAAGTGGGTTCCTGGTGCAGATTTTTTTTCATATTTCTCTCCATGTGGATTATTCATTTTTCTTCCTTGTATGTGCTTGTCTTGACAGTGGATAATCTTATCAGTTGTTTTTGTCTAAGCGGTGCATGGGCTCCCCATAGCCTAAAGCTATCTGCAGACATTTAAAAGCAATAAATAAAAGTGAAGTCATGAAACTGAGGCGTACGTTAGGTGTGCACGCCATGCTCAGTACAAATGTGTTCAGCTTGGACAGGAAGTAATACAATTATTTTTATTTTTTATCTTAAACTCACAGAGACAGAATGTTCAAAGAGAAAACGTCTCATGAAAATTTAATGACATTTTGTATTATTTCAAGGGAGGAGAGATTATTCTCCCGTTGAAGATCTTCTGTTTCTTTGCTTGCCTGTAATACCTCTGTTTAAATTGTACACATTTTTCAAAGTCATCCTTTATAGGCTTCCTGGTATAACAGCATACTTGACAAATGTGAAATCCTGAAATAAACGGTAACAGTTTACATTGTGTCTCTAATTACTGTGTATTTACATAGTAGTTACTTAGTAAATACAGGTGTACTTACACATCTTTACAAATAGTTACAATTGACTTAGTGTGAAATTCTTTTTGCATGGTATATGTAAGTACACAATTATATCAGAAAGGGGTTAGGGTTAGGGTTCGGGTTATATCGTGCAAAAAAAGGCTTGCACTGTCTATTTTAAAAGGATAAAACAACTGCAATATGATACTGAAGGAAATGGCTAAGGTACATGTACAAGATTTTAAATGAACCTCCCAAAGTTATGTATTTGAAGCTGCTTTGGGGGTTAACTTAGAACTGGGATACAATCCCTAATAATATGGCCCACAGTGTATTCCTGCACTCTAATAAGCATCCAGCTAGGATAGCACATTAGTCCTACACTGCAACAACATTGAGCCTCAGAACACCATAACATTAAAAATATAAAATGGCAATAAGCTTTAAGATCTACTAGCACTCTGATATACAGTAGATTAAAGATTCAGTTTCTTTTCCTTTCATTATGGCTCAGCGTTGCTGCAGTACAACACTGAAGCATCAGGCATTCGGATTTGATCAGCTCCTCCACTTCACTCTCAGAGATTTAACTGTCCTTCATATACTTTATAACAATGCACAGTTTGATCAGCTCCTCCACATCGCTCTCAGAGATTTAACTGTCCTTCATATACTTTATAACAATGCGCAGTTTGATCAGCTCCTCCACTTCGCTCTCACAGATTTAACTGTCCTTCATATACTTTATAACAATGCACAGTTTGATCAGCTCCTCCACATCGCTCTCAGAGATTTAACTGTCCTTCATATACTTTATAACAATGCGCAGTTTGATCAGCTCCTCCACATCGCTCTCAGAGATTTAACTGTCCTTCATACACTTTATAATGATGCACAGTGAGAGCGATAACTATTGATAGCAGAGCCCTGGCACACTAATCTTAGTGAAATATGAGGAATTAGACATAGACAGGCTCTGAGTTCAGACAAGTTGCTCTAGAAAGTCTTCACTGGAATGAGGTATTTTTCTAGCACCTGTACTTAGGTAAGCTGTTTTGTCTTTTTAAAGCACTATGTCAATTGACCTGTTTTGGCATGAGTATTAGCTAAAATGTGAGCACTAAAGACTTCAAACCATAGAAGACTAAAGCTCAATTTGCACAGGACCAAAAATCACCACATAAACAGGTGGATTCAGAATTTTTACCAACATTTGTGAAATTTAGTCCTGTGCAAACCGTCCATTTCTTTTTATCACAGAACAGGATATCGGGACCTTGTGTAAAATCTCTAGTCCTGTGCAAATCGACCATGTCAATGTTATGTTAGAATTGATAGCAGCATTTCCAGGGTATTGGCCTCAAAGCAATATCAGTCTTTACAATAAAGTGGGCTAATTTTCAAAAAAGGGGGATATCGATTCCAACAACGGGACTAATTCCCAAAAAACAGATCTTATTGCTACTAGACATTGTGTTAGACTGGATACTTGTTACATGTATCAATGCTGATAGCAAAGTAAAATGATACATCAGAATCAGACAATGCGTGGTCAGTTTACGCAGAAAAATGCTTGAATTTAAAATAAGGATCCCGTTTGAAACACAACTGCCATGGGCTTTCATAAAGAGAAGGGGGGGGGGATACATGGAGGTGACTTCACTAATTAAATAAACCAGTACAAACAGGCTCACAAGCTCATTAGAGAGATTTACGCATTTCAAGCTGTAAAGGAAGTAAAGGCGAGTTAATGATGTGAAATTCATGAGCAACTTAATTAGATGAAAAATAGACTTCAACAAGAATTGTGCACCCACACAGAGCAAACTTAGGTTAGTCTGAAATACCAAATCCTGCCCTGGGACATTAACATGCAAATATGTCCACCTGTATTTCAGCAAGATGACATTCAATAAAACATCATAAATACTGGACATATGCACTGATTCTCTTACAAAGTCGCATGCACAGCAATTTACTAAAAATATAGTTCAATGGGTAAATTTGGTACATAGTTTTTCTTTGACTCATTCAAATACTGGTTTTGGCACCAGTTGGTACCCATGCAATCCAGGGTATATTAACAAGGATAGAACTCAATCCCAGTATGAATTTCCACAAAGCATTTGCTTGGTATTGGCAAATTATAGGCTCTAGTGTAAAAAATTCTGTCTTGGTTTTAGATTCTTCTACTTACAATAGCAGGGAGTTATTTAAATAATGTTTTGTCTTAGTTTTTTTAATGAATAAAAATAAAATATTCATGAAACTTTTCTAGAGGAGAGAGATTATTTATTTATTTATTTATTTATTTATTTATTTGGCAGATGCCTTTATCCACGGCGACGTCACAGGTCAAGCTTAATGTATAATACGGTATAGTTTACAGTAAGTGCAAAGTAAGTGAAGGTTTGTCTGACGTAGCTTTCACATCTTGAGATCTTTGACACAGCTCATGTTCTTCCTAATGAAGGTAGTTGGTCAAATGAGAGGATCAGAAAAATAAAACCCCAGTAATTAATTCCACAGGGAATGAAAAAGGGAAAACAAGTCCTTCCTGGAAAGACTGGGGACATGTAAACATGTATAACCCACAGAGGATTTGGATGGGTTTAAACCAGGTGATTAACGCAGTCTTGTCGAATGTGATTCTATACATTCAGGTTGACCATCACCTGTTAACACTGACTTAATATCTTCTGAACAGCTGAGTCAACAGCAGACCTGGGGATGTATTTTGGTGTACAGCCCTGTGGATGCATCTTCAGTTTACAAACTAGTTTGTAGTAGCCAGTCTGCAGTTTTCTTTGTGAGTACCTCTCTTCTTCAGACATGGATCAAAACTCCACCTACTACTGTAATATCAACATCTATTTTGACTTCTCTACTTCTTTAAGGTGCATATTCCTGCTTCCAGGACTGTGCCTTAATACGGTCATTTTTACTTCGGTCGTGATGTGCTTGCAGGGCAAAGAAAAGAAGATCAAGAAGAACATTGTGGGGTTCATCCTTGGAATCACCATCTGCAACATTGTCAATATGTCACTGTGGCCGCTGATGATTGACTGGCACAGCCACAGGATGTGGCGTCTGGGTTTGACGTTTTGTGAAATAATGGTCAACATAAAGCAAATCACCAGCACCCTCTCCTTCTGTTACGTGTCCTTTATTTCATTCTCCATCTACATCGATATCGTGTGTGGCTGGAAAATCGTCAACCACAAGCTGTTTCTAGCTTTTGAACTGCTTTCTCCGCTTTTGCCCGTGTTCATCGAAGAGCTATCCGAGCACCTTCTTGGCATGAAGAATGGCCATTACGACAGCGTTAACCATACCTGTTTCACCAACCTCAATGACAAAACCATTAAGATTCGAATGCTGATGAAGATCAGCGTGTTTCTCCCCCTGACCATGTACTTCTACATCCACATCCTGCACACTGTGTTTAAGAGCGCTCGGCGCACGCACAGAAACCAGGATACAAACATTAGACTCACGAAAATATTTTCTGCTATTTTTCTGATCACTTTAGCTGTGCATACCCCAGGTAAGACTATTAACATACTTTTTTTCATACATCTGTCTTGTTTTTTGTATTAGTTGTAATTACATTAACGCATGATTTCCTATTGAGCTTCATGTTGGACCCTTAAAAATTTAACATCAGGTTGCTCGAAATTATTCTAGCAGGAACGCCCGCTGCATGGTGTTATTCAGTGTATAACTTAAACTCATTGCATGCAGTAGCAGTTTGAGCCGTCCCAGCTTTCAGTGTGAGCTTAATAAGATGGATTCTTAATTGATGTATTTTTTTCACTGCTCTTTCTTTCCCCATTGTCCCTGCAGAAGGAGTGCTCCCCTTCATCACCGACCAGAGCGAGTGTTTTGAAACTGCTGCCGAATTCTTGATTGATCTGCCAGTGTTTACCAGTCCCATCATATTATGCTGTATGAATAAAGAGCTCCGGGTTCAGTGTCTAAAATGCCTGTGCTGGAAGCCCTTTGCACTGATCAAGTCCAGAAACGAACTGGTCCATGCTATTGCTGTATGTCACATACCACATAATGTCAGCCAGGAAGACTGCAAGACTGAAGTAAAACTGTGATCTGTCTCTAGCAGTCAGTCACTCAGCGGCAGTCATTTGAATGGATCAACTAGCCAATCGTTTTACAGGGTGCATTCAAATAAGCATCATTTTAATACAGTTTGAAAGGCATGTGGAGTCTATTCCATTCCATTGATCTAAAAACTGCCAGCCCAACTCTGGTATCCTGGGTAGCTCTGCACTTTGGTCTCCTTCAACAAGAAAGTCTCTTTTGTTCTTCGGCACTTCTTCCTGCAGCTCTCTGAAGACTTGTTAGAAAGCAGAGCTGGTAATCGTGTGTGCTGCATACAGCACCAGCACTGGTAGTGTGGCCAGGTCTTTGACAAAGACATTCATATTTAGCAGGCTGCTTCGCTTGTTAACTATCATAGCCCCAGGACTGCACCCTCTCGATACAGACTCTGCTGTCTGCTTTCTTTCCCGGTGCGTCACGATGCATGCAGAGGTTTGCTGGTTTGCTGTCGCACTGGCTCCCCGGATCCAGAGGTGCTCCGTTCATCTCCTGGAGCCGTATGCTCAGAGTTGCAAAATGGGCAAAAACTGGACGGCTCGGGTTTTACATTTCACATGAAATACAATTAGACATCACAATACTGGCTAGATTTTGTTTGTCAGCATGGGAAAGGTGCGTTAAACTGTTAAATGACTGCGCACATTTACTGGCTAAACTTATTCTTGACTGTTTTTACTGCTTTGAACTATGCTGTCTGTCAATAGGTGTTGAGTGTCCTTGCAAGATTTATAGTTAATATGTCGTGAAGATTCAGAGTGTGAAATTATTTAATCATCCTCTAGGTTTGACCAAAGTTCAAATACCAGCATATATAAAATCTAATAAAAAAAATGTAAAAAGATGGATAAAGGTGTATCAGTAACAATATGTAACAGCTCTGGTAAAGTTAAGCAGTTTATTGAATGGGGATTTTCGGATTTCTATCTCTTGTTTTGTGGTGTCGTAGCTCGTCCCCAGGGACCTCCCTGTAAAAGAGACTTCTTGTTATCCCAGTTAAAGTAAATTGAAAATAAAGAAACAATTGGCTAATGTGTGAGATTCTGTAAAAAACTGTTGTTGAGATAACATGTTTAGATGCAGTGTTTTTGTGATGTAAAACTGTAACATCGACAGAATTATATTTTCAGATTCAGTTGATTTGAAGAATATGTTGTCAGGCTCACGCCATGTCTTTTATTTCAGTCTATTCACTTGGGAGATCATTTAAACAGTAACAAAGTTAAGGATGCAGAGTTTATAACAAAACTGAAGAGATACAAGCGCGGCTCAACATCTCTTCAAGCCCTACTTATCAGTCTCTGAAAACAAATAGAAGACCTTGCTAAATGAATCAGAGTATTCAGGTCAAAGCGTGATGTAGTCAGCTAATGACCTAGCCTTGAGTTCAAATGTGAATGAATCTGAGAGTGAAGTCATTTTCATGATCTCCGCCTATCCCTAAGTGGACAGTAGTCCATATCACAATACAGCACCAACACAGAATTAAATACGCTCGACACCTGGCAGATCTGGACTTGGTGGGCAGTGCGACTGATGAGCTGTGGTAAAAGCACTGTACGTTGTAGTAAAGATGAGAAAAATAAGAGAGAAAGTATGGGAAAGCACAGTGAAGCTTCACAAACTATGGTAAAGTACAACCATTCTTTATCTAGTGATATTAACCCAGAACCTTCCATGTACATCAAATAAAAAATGAGCAGCATAAAAAGTACTTTCAGTAATTTAAACAGTTATTTTCAGAGCTTGCATGAGGGTTCAAAACTCCATTCTAAACAGAAAAGTTTTGGTTGCATCTTTGGAGTACAAGAGTGAATTGCACATTCCCAAAACTCCATGCAATTCAGTGGCATCCGCCCTCCAAAACAAACACCATGCTAATTAAGCATGGGAACAGCATTGTTCCTCCAGGCCATCACAACAAAGACATCTGCACATACCTTGCATGATTTCTGGTTCCTGTTTTCTGATTGCTTTGCAGCAACTCAATCTGAGGTTTGGGTCCTGACCATGCGCCTTGTCACCTGCTTCTTCTTAAAGAAGTAATGTGTCTCATAACTGAGACTGTTGCATGTACAACTCATGCACGAAACAGAGAAAAGAGTATTCCTTGGCTAGATGTGTTAACACTATCAGCAGAACACTGCTTGCTCCAAACCCTGGCATTCTCTCTCAGGGAACACAGGAGCCCTTTCTTAATGATGTCATTGCAAGAGGAGTTTGTCTCAATCCCTTCACACAGAAGACAATTCAAATTCATTCTGTGACTTTGGCTCAGACACTGCATACCTACAGTACTTTTTTTTTGTAATGTTTCCAAAACACATGGAAACAATTGTTTTGCAGGTCCTAATAGCTGTGTTGTAAATGGACCCATATAAAACGAATTCCTTAAGGTAATTATACATATCTAGATGATGCTTTTTTGGGGAGGTGAGTCATTGGTACAACAAATACAAACCAGCGGCTGTTGAACGCCTTGTTTTTGTTCAAAGACAATAGCAATAGCCACTACCGAGAACAACACAGATCTCTTTGAAGAACACTGCAGTTGTGCTGCACCGTTATATAAAGCACTATGCACAGAGATAGAGCCACATTTGCTCAATGCAGCTTTTCAACACCAGTTAGAGTACTTGAATTCAGAGCTAGGTGGCAGCAGATACTAGCATGCAGTGATAATAATAGTATATTCTTCTTGTACAGTAGAATCAAACCAAGCAAGGATTATGGTGCTTTAATAATAATAATAATAATAATAATAATAATAATAATAATAATAATAATAATTTAATAACTAGATACTACAAATGAGCAATACATTAAAGACAGACGGCTGCTAATTTACCCATTTCTGACATGTATCTATTGTTTATGCTCCAGCAGGGGTCACTGTAATCAAATAAATCAGCAGTGCTTGCATTAGATCTACATTAATATCTACAAGTCACTGGAGCTTGGTGGTGAGAGTTGACAGACTGGGAGGCACTATGATTTAGCAGTATAAATAGGTAGTTTGTAGGAGGTGAGGGCTGGGGTTGTGTAGTTAAAGACTTGGAGACTGGGAGGAAGCCATGTCCAGTAATCTGAGAAAGGGCTGTCATGCGGTGCACGCTGAGATGCAGTGGGGTATTGTGCTGTAATTGGAGTTCATGCCTGGAATTTCAAGCTGCACAGTCACATGAGAAGGATAGAGGTGGCTTCTCTTGAGACTTCAGAGATGCTGTTCAGGAGCTTTCCATTAAAGTCAGATTCATTACTACAGTTACTGAGGTGCACGGTGGTCAGATTTCCTTCCAGCAGCTGTTTATAAGACTCAGACTCACTCTTCCTGAATATGTTAGAGGAAGCTTACCCGCACAGGAACGCACAACAGACTTACTTAGATAATCCTTGTGTGGTCTTCTATCAACATCATTATATTAAAATGCTTAAGAATACTGCCAAAACAAAGATGAGTTGTGGATGATCAAGACCACACTGCCTCCCTCCTATTCACTGATCTAACTAACCACTAGAACCACACTGCCTCCCTCCCGTTCTCTCCGCTTTAACTACTAGAACCACACTGCCTCCTTCTCTCAGCTTTAACCGCTAGAACCTCACTGCCTCCCTCCTGTTCTCTCAGCTTTAACCACTAGAACCACACTGCCTCCCTCCCATTCTCTCAGCTTTAACCATTAGAGCCACACTGCCTTCCTCCTTTTCTTCAGAAAAAGACTCAATACTTCACTGACAGTGCCGACAGGTGCCGAGCAGCAGGAATAATAATGGATAAATATCAAGGAAATCCACATTCCATGACTCTGGCCTGGGGAAAAGGAGAGCGAAAAACGGCACAAATATGGAGCGTTTAAAGAGAAAGGCTGAACAGGAAACATTCAGTGAAAAATGAGGGAAGCATTAATCTCATGTGATCTCCAGACATGTGTGTTGAATATAAAAGCTGCCCTACTGTGTTCCCTTTCCAACATCTGGCCTGGCTATCAGGTAATCCCCCGCCCCTTTCTCTCAAGTGAGAAACACTCTCCCAGTATCCTGCGATGCAGGGTCTCAGCCCCACTCGGGTTCAGTCATGACTAAGATGTTTAACTGCAGGCAGTGGATTCTGATACAATAATCACTTTACTGGGGTTAATGCTTCAGTCCTATTGTGGTTATTCAGCACAACACACCCAGCTGGCATCTGAGTTATTCCTGCAAGAATGTCCTGATTGATTTAACATAAGAATTCTTATTAAACGTGTGCAATGTAAATAATCGCTATCACAGGTATTCAACAAACCACAAACCCTTGTAGGCACTGAACTTCATTTTAATGCTCACTTCTTTTGTTAATGAACCATAAACAGCTAGATCACTAACATGTTAATGGTTGTGCTTCCTTGTTTGTTAATGGTTAGTTAATACATTCCCCGACATGATAGACTCAGAGTTGAGGATCATAAAATAAGGCTTTGCTAGTGTGACCAGACATCACGGTTTGATAGAATAAGCATTCTTAAAAACAAAAACACACAATGCTGTATAGTTTTAAAACTATTTGAATCCATGTGTCCATAGTAAGTGTGCATTAAAATAAAACATTCCAGATTGTATCAAGGCGTGCCAGCTCCACAGTAAAGTTTTATTAGGGAGGTGCAGGAATTCGAAATGAACCACACAATCCTGTAGCTGCCAGTTGCAGTGTCCCTGTGCAGAGATGAATACTTGCATTTTGTTTTGGTACCTGTTGTGGTTGAGAATATTTAGCATTTTGCAGATGTTTTTTAATTGACCCCCAGGGGAGAATTAGAGGTGGATGAAATGATTTGCCCATTTTAGACAGCACTAGACCAGGCATGCTGTTTGGCTTGAAAGGAATGTCTCTGCTCTGATAGCAGAGTGCTGGAAAGGCAATAGCTTTTTCATAATAGAAACCTTCTGCTTTTTGATTTATGTGCTTGTGGTGAGCGACTGATAAGAGCACAGACTGTGAGACGGAGTGATCTGTCACATGGCTCGTTAAACCCTATTGATCTCGGCTGCGCACAAAGTCACGGCCAAAAATGACATATTTACTATTGAAGTTTTTGTTATTATTTTATTTCTTACCTTTAGTGGAACTACCGCAAGGTGTATTTCAGAAATGAACTTGTCTATTGCCCCATTTGTTCCTGTGTCTGTCAAATACTATGTAATGGATGCAAAGTTGGAAATGACTTGAAATGAGCAAAACATTTTTTTACCTAGGATTCTATACACATCTATTATCTTCCATAACTATTTAACACTCAATAGTGCTGAATTAAGAAATACTAAAAGATACTAAAACAGCAGTATCTTTTAGTACACCGATTTTCATAAAAAAAAGAAGAATGTGGCACTATACATGTTTATTTCTATGGTATGGTGGTAGGGTACCCATCTGTACCCCGTTTTCCCTGGATCATCCCAAATTCAATATGCCTTCCTGGGACACTAAATGCCAGCACCATAAATTGAACACAAGTCAGATAAATCAGGATACAATATTCCTGCAATTGATGAATTGGTCATCAATACTATAGTAGTAATATTGCCAGTGTTTCCTATTGCATGAATACAGGATTTCTACAGAGAGTTTACCCTTTAAACACCCCCCTTCCATTCAGAGGTCCCGTTCTTGTGCCTCAGAGGTGGCAGCCCTATATAATAGTCCCATTAAAGGTAAAACAACTTCCATAGTAAATATGTCATGTTTTGACCGTCACTTCTCATCTGTAGACCCTTGTTCTTTACTGTTTCAGTCAATATTTTCATGGGTTTTGCTGGGTAAGATATTTATGGTTACCAGCACACTGCCAGCTGTTTAAATGCTGGATATAATTATGAGAACACAGCCGGTCTCATTTGTTTTCACAGGAATGTAATGAAGAGGTAACACTTTAGATAAGAGCGTCTTCATGGAGGTAAGTACCACTGACTGCGGAAGAGAGTATAAATAACACAAGCTCCTCCTTTGCAGACCTGAGACTGCGGGTTCTTTAATGAAAACCTAAAGATGGTTTCCACTCTAATTCATATGAAATTCCAGCCCAGCCTCTAATCCTAACCCTAATCCTTCATTATGAGGTGCTTATTTTACAGTGCCACCATGATAATAATATCTACTGTCTGTGTGTGGCATTATCAGGGTGGTCTGTTATTTTAAAAGTGATACCGTACATGTCTGCAGCAGTGTCTGAGAACCTCCATGCCATAAGAAGATAAGAATGCTAAGCAACAGGAAGAGAATATTCAACTCTTTAACAAACAACAATCAAGTGTCTCTTAGTAATCCCCCCCCCCCCCCCATATAGATTGACAGGACTCTATGATCGGTATGATAGAGCCCCCATATCGTAGTGGAGTATTGCCATGCCCCCTCACTCTCTCTCAATCCCAGATCACTTGAAATGAAGGGTAATGATAACCCCAGGCTTCCCGCTCGTAAAAAGTGTTATTATGAAATGTTAATAAGATCTGGCAGCAGATGTTAGCAGTGATTAGAATTGTGTTTTCCTTAATGCCTTCATGGCTTTCACCTGGAGCCAAGGAGGGATTGTACCTGGCAACACCTACAGGATCAGCTGCACTTATCTCAGCACACAGGGCATGGTCTGCGCTCAGACAAGCTGCGCTGGGTCAGCAGAAACGTGTTTACTGCAGTGTGTCGTAGAAAAGGCATTGTGAAGCATGGTGAAGAACAGACAGGCAAGGGGAATTATTGGTGCAGTCTGGAGCGACAGCTGGGTTTGATAAACACCTGAGGAACCAGGAAGAGTAGACCATTATGAGAGAGGAGAGGAGGGGAGAGGAGAGGAGAGGAGAGGAGAGGAGAGCCAAGCCAAAAAAGATAAGGAGAGGGAGAGAAGGACAGAAAACAAGACAGAAAATCATCCAGTTAGGGCTTAAAAATAGAATAATACGAGGGCATCGTTATGAAATTCATAAATGATTCTCCTCCGGATCTCTCTGTTACCGTGCTGCTCTTAAGCCTGGCACAAGTGAAGTGACTGACAAACAACCACAATCACACCCAGTTACAGATATACGCCCCATTGCTGACCCAGCTCTATGTGGTAAGAGGCATGACTGCGCAACCAACAGGCTTCCCTCCTTCAGCCCTGAGTGCTCTCCTGCTGTGAGCAGCAGTGTCATTTATACATTGAGAGCAGGTCACGTTGGGTGCGCTCCAGTTTGCAAAAAGAGACACTTACAGCTGGAAAAAGTTAGGTAGACCGCCCCCTTATTCTCTGCATTTGAGTCCTTAGCAGAAACTGAGGTGAAAGAATGCAATTAGAAAGATGGTAGAACTTTATATTAAGGTGGAATTTATAAGGAGTTAATTAACCTGTTATAGATACTTAATAGAGGAGTGATACTGTTTCAATAAGGCATCACAGAACAAGTAATACATGGAAGTAACAGCATTTACAATTCTTTATAATAAAACTGCAAAATATTAAATCGTTATATGTATTGCTACCTACTGGCTTGTAATGCTTGTAAAAAGATAATCCCAAGAGAACTGTTATGTAGGAGTAAATTACTATGTTATAATGTAAATTGAGGTTAAAGAATGAAGTTTGAAAGAAATTACACTTAAATTATGACTGTGTCACTCACTCACTGGCTTGCTAGAAGCCATTTGCGTCATAACTATCTAAGTACAGCAAATTGTTTCCAACAAAATCTGTCCGACAGGATGACATCATTCGTATATTTGTGGAGCTGGGGGGGTATGGACTATTTTATAAAGTGAAATGTAGCAGAGAAAGGCTGGGAATCCTTTGACCTGTATCGGAATGTGTCCAGAACACTGGGGTTTACATTGTTATGCTTCAAAGTATTGCAGTGACCTCTTCAGTGTCGACAAACGACACTGGACCTTGCCACCGGTAACTCCTCATCCACAAGACAGCTCCTCTGACCTTGTGCTCCCTGGAGATCATTTATTAAAGTCCTGCTCTGGTCCAGACTTCCTTCAGCTCAGATGAGACATACAGAGGCTTCTTCTCATGCACAAAGCTACCTGATTCCATAATTCACAGGCTATAACATATAAAACAGACAGACTCCCCTTCTTGAAATCTCTCAGATGCTGGGCTCCAGCCTGTCATTATTTGATTGTAGAATGGAATGCAAATCTAGACATTTCAAAGGTTTTACAAAAAATGGAACCACAGAAAAAATATCAATTGTAATTTAAAAAGAAGGCAATACCCCTTAAGTGCCACACACACACACACACACACACACACACACACACACACACACACACACACACACATATTGTATCGCAGTCACAGCAACTGAAGAGGTTGAACAACACAAGCGATCTGAAGCTAACAACAGAAGCATTGAAATACTTTTAAAAGCTTGAGATTAACAAACAGTCACTGCCTGAGGAAAGAGTCCAAGACCTTAACAATACCTGCCACAATATAAATAAAGACATAAATCATATACAGTATTATTATTTAATTAAGTGCATTCATCTATCACAAATCTATTGATGTGTACAGACAAGAACCTGAAGGGCCTGCCAATTTTGGGGCAGACCATTTTTACAATTTTGTGTTCAGCTTCACAGCAAGACTCTTCTCATCTCCCGAATGGCAGATGAGAGGTGAACATGTGGGAGCAGGAGCAGGGGAGGCGATGGCGTTCATCAGCGGCTCATTGACAGCCATACCTCGAAAGCGCAGCTCCAGGGCTGGGGTGTGTCTTGGTGAGGGCTGACTGTCTGCCTGCCTGTCCTCTGTGAGGTGGTCCCGCAGACCACTGGCCGGTCTCTGACAATTGTACGGTTTCTGGGATATGTGAGATAGGGAAAGGGGAGCCCCAGAATCTGTGAGATAGGGATAGGGGAGCCCCAGAATCTGTGAAATAGGAAAAGGAGAGCCCCAGAATCTGTGAAATAGGAAAAGGAGAGCACCAGAATCTGTGAGATAGGGAAAGGAACAGGGAGTAAGAAGGACAGGGTCTATTAATCTAAACAGCTTGAGATTTGATTTCATTAAGACCCCCGTGCTGTTAGGGGTGAACATTCCACAAAAATTCCACAAACCCTTTTTTTTTAAACTGTCTCTGGTTCTTTAATCTCGGAACATGTTCCAGCCTTAATGAGTGAAATAAAAATGGATTTGTGCAAGACCTCACTGAAATATATAATCAGCTGGATCAGCAGCCCAGGTTGTGTGTGAAGATGGGCACTCTCCCGCGTTTGTAAACATGTGAAAACGTGGTCATAAATTGGTTTGAGCTCTAGATAACGATTTACAGTATTTACAGCATGCAATAAAAAAAAAAAAAATTCATAGAGCATAATATCAGCATTTAGTATTGCTGTGATTGTAAACCTTGATTTTCTTAAAATTTATCACTATAAGATGCAACATTAAATTAAAGCCATTTTATGGCTGCGATCATTTTCTAATGTCTGTTTTAGCCCCCATAACCTGCAACTACATCACATAAGCCTCCAGATAGAAGGCAGTGTGGTCCAGTGGTTAAAGGCTGTGTGGTCCAGTGGTTAAAGAAAAGGGCTTGTAACCAGGAGGTCCCCGGTTCAAATCCCATCTCAGCCACTGACTCATTGTGTGACCCTGAGCAAGTCACTTAACCTTGAGGTTGGGGTTAGGGGTTAGCGGTTAGGGGTTAGGGTCAGTGTTATGAGTTATTTTTTTTCAGTTCAGTTGTTTCATCCGGTGACCCTCATTGAAGAGCTTGGCGGCTGGTTTCCCTGTGTTGTAAACATTTTTATAATCTGGAGCTGATTAATAGCCACCTTGGAAGACCTGGGGAAAACTACAAATTATGCTTGGGATAATAGTTTCAGCTGTACAGCTTTGAAAATCGCAGACAGGCTACAGTTAAAATAGAAACCTTTTCTGTGTATAAAGCAGGTGAACAGTGTGTAATTAAATGTCATTATGTCTGGTATTAGGTATGGTTTTTAATTAAAGTATATTGTGTGTGGTTTATCAGAGGGGGTTGGGGGGGATCCAGAGTTTGTAATTAAATCCCTTTGACATAGAAATGTATAGATTGGAAGCAGGGTTTGCTATAATGTTAGCTTCTGGGTGAAGGGTTTATAGCTGTGCCCTGAATAATGAGTCTCAGATACGGCATCCCAGAAGTCTGTCCTGCTTCAATAAATAGCAGAATGTCTCCAGGGATGGAATTCTATAATCCAGACAATAAGCAGGGAAATCCTGCCGATTAAAGTCCAGGCTAGATTGGATAACACAGATGAAGCTCCAACACCCCCACTTTCTCCCCTCTCCCTTCCCAGACAAAACAAATGAAAACTAGTCTTGGATTTGTGCTTGAACCTGACATGCATTCTGCAATACATCAGATGCGCCTGTGAATGCGCTTGCATCTCAGTGGAAAAATCCTTCAGAAATAACTTCTAATAAATTGTAATCAATTATACACACAGGGGCTGGACACACCTGCTGCAATGCATTGTGTTATCTAAATGGCCTCCCCGATATGTATTCTGCAATATATAAAAGCTGCATATCCCTGACAATACAAGTGATCAGACAGGTATAACCCTGATAGGTAGAGTAACAAGCAGGTTGAATTTATTCAGAGATGCTACTGTAATTGCACGGGTCAAGAAAAGCTGTGGCACTAAAATCCCAAACCACTGCAGGTCCTGCAGCTCAGTGGTGGCTGTTTTTGAGCAGTGCAAATTACCGTGCAATGGATCTTCAGGTTGCAGTTGAACTGCATTTAATAAACAGCTGCAAACCAGACCTACACTCTCCCCAGCTTCAAAGGAGAGAGCGAGAGAAAGCAGGGAAGGAAAAGGTGAGAGGGAGCAGAGAGAGGGAGTACAGCTGATTTACACATCCCCCAGGAAATCTCTTTATGAACTCAATTCATTCTCAAGACGCTAGTGTTTTTTTATGCACCTCCTAAAACCCAGGACTTTTGCTTCTGTTTTGTATTTTCTGTTCGATGTATCGCGGTGGCGGCGGTGTGCTGGACAGAACGACCACGCCGGGATGTCTTCAGGGTGGGAGGGAGGGAGGCAGGGGCACGTTGGTGCCGTGGTTCTGGACAGGACTGTGTGATTGGAGCAGCACTGCTGAGACCTGGCCGTGACTATAGATGTTTAGATCCTTGGATAAGCAGAGGGAGCGCGTGATGTACATACATTAGCAGTAGGAGAAGGGGGGCTGCTTATTGGTTCATGTGAGCAGTCAGAAAAAAACATCTAGCTACTGTACAAAGAAGTTGTAAGAGGGTCTAAACCCAGATGTTTAAAGAACATGAACAAAAAATATTCCTTTATAACAATATGAATGTTTTCACTTTTGATGGGAAAAACTTCTGGGAAGGATTGAGAGTTGGTCTTCCTGCTACGAGCTCAATGATTGAAAAAGGGATGAAACAGGAAGGATGATGAGAATCCCAGGTGGGTAGGGGGCCAGGAAATGCAATTGGGGTCTACATTTTACACAGAAGTTAAACATATTATCCTGTAGCTACAATACAACTACATGTTTAATTGCAAAACCAATGTTAGACATTTGCCAAAAACCTTTGTAATAATGCTGTATTACCCATGTGGTTCAGAACAATATTTACAATGTAATTAGAGATCAATTGGATGGCTTAGCCAGTTCCGTCATCATTGAGTACATTGATGTAAAAAGGAACACACCAGCTCAGTAGCATTATCACAAGACTATTGTTTTATACATACTGTAGCTGACACCTTCATTCGTTCTATCTGGGCATATCGCCACGGAACCAGGGTTACCATGAAGGCAACAGGGAATCAAAAGCATGTCTTTTGTTTTAGTTCATTTTATTTTAAATAAAGATATTTATGGCATGGAGAGAATTTACTTTTAGTTAATGTAGCTTCAGAGTGTAATGTGGTATATCAGTGTGCAGCTGTGGTGTCTAAGCTGCAATTCTGCATTTATTAAACAGTGCTCACACACTGAGATCGGTGCTGACGTACTGCCTGTGGGTCAGCATCAGGCTTCTAATATGAAAAACAACTGTAGGGGAATGCCAATGAAAGTGTGCTGAGGTTCCTCTATAAAACGTGGGGAGATGGAACAGTCCTGTTTATCAGATTACTTTCACGCTGCCCACGTCTCACATTGGCATTGACCAGCAATAGCAGAAGAAACAGGGGAGACAATGACATTCCCAATGAAGAAACACCCTGATATAATCTAAACACAGCCACCTATGCATTTAACATACAGTGCCGTATTCTACTGTAAATGTCAGATCACTTTTTTTGGAGCACAGAGCTGTTGGGGCTGGATTGAGGAGTGAAGGCATGTTTCTGATCTGCCTGCCCGGCTCCAGAAATCAAAGCCATGGAGAGTGGCTGGCAGTCTTATCTCCTTTCAGTGAAAGCATGGCCAGTGAATGGATCAGTGTGTGCGGAGCAGAGGGCTGGCACCACCAGGGCACTGTTCTTATTAAAGGGGACAGGGAGGGTGCTGAAAGACAAAACGCTGCTGATGAGAGAGACTGGGCAGGGGTTCAAAAAAGCATTCAGGAAGATGTTTTCATAATTGAGCCCTAGTGAGGCATCCCGCTTCAAAAGAAACTACAAAGTACAAGAAACTGGAACAAATAACTGCACTGTGCAACCATTCGACTGCCCTAGTGCTACAGTTACAATATGGTTCCAGTTATGGTACTGTAAGTGACATTTACAGCCTATTCATCTTATATTGCAGAACATGTTATCTCTGTAGCTGATTTACCAATTGGATGCTGGTGTTTTTCTAGGGGATGCACACCTAATTGGAAATCAAACGGCTCAGTGGTTTTGTAGAGCCGGAGTAGAGGGGTTTTGAGGTTGAATTTACTGAAATAAAGGGGGAGTTCTGTACCTCTGAGTGAGTGTGTGAGTGAGTGAGTGAAGGTAGGACACACACACATCATAACTGTGTTAACGAATTTTTTTTCTTTTCAGATAGAAATGTAAATGAGAAAGCGAGGGAGAGATCAGGAGTTACAGAAGAGTTAGAAAAGAGACAGACAGACAGACAGACAGACAGACAGGCAGGCAGGCAGGCAGACAGACAAACAGACAGACAGTGAGGGAGGGAGGGAGGGAGGAAGAAACAAAACCAACAGTAAAGACAGGAAGGAGGCAGAGATAGAGGCACCTCACAGACAATCACAAGAGAGACAGCACCTGAGAGTGAGAGTGAGTGTGTGTGTGTGTGTGTGCCTTGTACAGCTGCCAGGGACAGGCATTCCTCCTTCATCCAGCACAGCACTCACAGAGAGAGAGAGAGACGAGGCACGAGCCTAAATACAAATCCAGGTGTGGAGACGAGGAGGAGGAACTGCTCCAGTAGACTAGCCAGGGCTGAGCTCCCCCTCTGCACCTCTCGGAGCTCTGGCCCCCTCAGCCACCAGGAGGGAATACTGCAAAGGAGGGCCTTGAAGGGGGAGAAAACTTTTATAGGACAGAATTACCTGGAATTGAGTTCTGGAAGGGGAGTTCCATGGTGTTTTCTGGTGTCGCAAATTACATTTTGCTTCCAGAGTTTTCAGGTAAGAAATATATCATATAATATTGCATACTCGTTATTGTCTGTAAGTGTATATTTATGTATGATTTTATTCCTGTGAATCATATTTCCAAAACTTTTCTGGGGAGGGGTGGAGGTAAATAACAATATATACATATATATATTATTTTAATCATGATTCAAAAGAGTAGATCCTGGGTAAACTTAGACAGAGTGGCAGGATCATATTAAGAAGCCAAAAATCTAAAGAATTCAGCATAAAGCTAGAAGAGAAGGGATAGTTAGGCAGCATTGCAGTGACTCACTTTTACAGCGTGTTGTGTTGAAACCTGAGGCATGAATTTTGCAGGTTTTCTGACAAGTCACTCTATGGTAAAAGTGTTTATCCTGACCCATTTTACAGCACTTTACAGTATTTGCCTTTGCTTTACAATAATTACAGAATTGTGTGTGCCTGTGATCATTGCAGCGTTAAGTTAGCGCTGTGAAGTACTGGTTTTAAAAACGCTGCCCAGTCACATTCAAGATTTCATGGCTGTGATCAAGCAGTGTTTCATCAAGTGGTGCTAATCGGCTTGCCCTGCACTCGGCTTGGCCGTGCCGTTTTGGGTCAAAGTTGCAGGGGAGATTACTAGTGAGCGTCCCATCATGACGATACAACAGATTAACTCTTAACTTCAAACGTCACTTCATTACACAGCAGGAAAGTACAAACAAGATCAGAGCAGATGTAGAATTAAAGTTCCCACACAGATGTTAGACAGCGGGAAAGCCATTATTCATAAGAAGAGCTGAAAAGGTTAATATATATATATAACAGTGATTCCAGCAGAAATCAGTAAAGTCGTGCTAACCAGATAGGAAGTAAAACAAAAACAGCACAAACTAAACCTGTCTGCGTAAACATGTTCTGTGCCATATGAAGACAAGGTATTAACAAGCACTTTTCAACAGCACTAGCTGCTGGCCAGTGATAATGATTTGCCTGATAACGATTTTAGCTGTTAGCGACTTGAAGGAAGGGCTTCATTCCTTTCAGGAAAGGGTTAACAGAGAGTCACATGGCAGCTGAGCCGTCATGGACAGATAGCACAGACCTGACAGCTACCCAACCTCCGAACTCCTTCAGAGCCTCAGGATCACAGGGGGACTGGGAAAGGTGGCCAGGGCTAGACTGCCTACTGTACCCCAGGCAGGAGAGCAGAATCATTAGTAAACTTTTAAAACAGACAGTACTGTAGCTGTTAGCCTTGGCTAAACCGCCCTCAAATTAAATAGCCCCCTCACTGCATTACTGACAGGGGCTCAGCTTGATGGATTAAATCATATTGTAAAAATAAGCAGCAACTAGCCTGATACAGTGGCTTGTGGGAGCCGTGGCACACTGCCATATTCATAACTACATTACACTGATAGCTTGTAATGACACACAGCGTGAAGCAGGCAGGCTGGCAGACAAATCCATGCTCACTCCCTCCCTCTGTCACTTCTTTTCGCCTTGTTGATTAGCATTATTTCACTTTTCTTTTCCTTTTTTTTCTATTCCATTCTCATTCACCTTTGCTGTATTGGGAAAATGGATTAAAATCCAAACTAGTAATTGGCTTTTTTTTTTTTTTTTTTTTTTGGCTGCAAATAAAAAATGATTACAAAAAAATTCTAGTTCAGCTTGTTCAGGCTTGCATTCATTAATGTTTTTTTTTTTTTTGCAAGCTTAGTTTTGACAGCATTCGACATGAAATCGCTATCACAGCCAGGTGCAGTGATGAAATTCTAATTGTGTGGATTGATGAGGCAGGACAGGATATTAAAGTATAATTGTAGCTGAATGCATATGAACTGCAGCACGGCTGGCATCAGAATTACACAAGCAGTGCATTGGTCTTAAACTCTTGACACACTACAATTGCCATTTTGTATGAATTACATTTTTCTACATGCATAACTGTATACAATGCATTTGATTTAATGTCACATCTTACAGTAGTAAATCAAAAAAATGTATCAAGGCTTTCAAACACAACAATACTATAAACTGATATTATGTTCTGTGAAACACATTATTTTTATTGTGTGCTGTAAATACTATCAAGTGTTATTGAAAGCTCAAACTCAATAGCAATTTACAAAGAGTTTTAACATGTCTGCAAAGCTGAGTAAAGGCAAATGCATCACTTAAAGAAAAAGTAACATATTTATTTAAAGCAACATTTAAATACAGAGCAGCAGGTAACATTCACTCCACTATTCAGACGTCATTTACCTTGCCAATCAAGTTAAACTTCAGCTGCTTCGCATATCCGTTTAGTGATGTCCAATACACCACACAAACCTGCTGTATAGAAGCAGTTAAACAATCAGCAAAAAAAAAATGGTTCTTTTTTTAAAACAATTATTTTTCTTGTAATGTTCAACATGTGGGGTTATTTTTCAACATTATTCTTTCAGTTTCACATGTGTTATTTGTGGGCAGGTGGTAATGATCACAGTCTATTGATATGTGATACTCAATCTAAACTAATACATGAAGTTTAACCCACTAACCAACCTCTTCCTTCTTTGAGCAGGGCGGATGATGTAGTGTGTGGAGCAGGGAGATGTCACCGCCGGGCATCGCTCCGTCCTGGGCCCTGGCTGGCCTTGTCCTCCTGTTTGGGTTGCCCCTCGCCCTACATGCCTGCCCCCAATCCTGCAGCTGCCCCAGTCCCAATGAAGTGCACTGCACCTTCCGCCACCTCACCTCCGTGCCACCCAGTCTCCCCCACGACGCCCAGCGCATCAACCTGGGGTAAGACACTGAGCTCTTACTCAAACAAAGCAAGCAAGACAGTCCTTTTGTGTGCTGTACTAACCTGTGCAGGTCTGGAGGTCATAGACGTGGGCTTCATGTGGTTCATGATATTTAACTGCAGTAAATGTGTCATGATTAATAGATATGGTATCAGGGTAAATATAAATAAACGTTGATATGAGGCTGATACTGCATATTTAGTATTAATTAGCCTATAACAAATGAATTAGTCAAATATGTGAATGGACTGGATAAATAAGAAGTGTTGCGATCTCTCTGTTATGGGCATGTATAAATAAGAAGTGTTGCAATCTCTCTGTTATGGGCATGTATAAATAAGAAGTGTTGCGATCTCTCTGTTATGGGCATGTATAAATAAGAAGTGTTGCAATCTCTCTGTTATGGGCATGTATAAATAAGAAGTGTTGCGATCTCTCTGTTATGGGCATGTATAAATAAGAAGTGTTGTGATCTCTCTGTTATGGGCATGTATAAATAAGAAGTGTTGTGATCTCTCTGTTGTGGGCATGTATAAATAAGAAGTGTTGCGATCTCTCTGTTATGGGCATGTATAAATAAGAAGTGTTGCGATCTCTCTGTTATGGGCATGTATAAATAAGAAGTGTTGTGATCTCTCTGTTATGGGCATGTATAAATAAGAAGTGTTGTGATCTCTCTGTTATGGGCATGTATAAATAAGAAGTGTTGTGATCTCTCTGTTATGGGCATGTATAAATAAGAAGTGTTGTGATCTCTCTGTTATGGGCATGTATAAATAAGAAGTGTTGTGATCTCTCTGTTATGGGCATGTATAAATAAGAAGTGTTGCAATCTCTCTGTTATGGGCATGTATAAATAAGAAGTGTTGTGATCTCTCTGTTATGGGCATGTATAAATAAGAAGTGTTGCGATCTCTTTGTTATGGGCATGTATAAATAAGAAGTGTTGTGATCTCTCTGTTATGGGCATGTATAAATAAGAAGTGTTGTGATCTCTCTGTTATGGGCATGTATAAATAAGAAGTGTTGTGATCTCTCTGTTATGGGCATGTATAAATAAGAAGTGTTGCGATCTCTTTGTTATGGGCATGTATAAATAAGAAGTGTTGTGATCTCTCTGTTATGGGCATGTATAAATAAGAAGTGTTGTGATCTCTCTGTTATGGGCATGTTTGAGGTCTGATCATATTAAAACACACACTGTATCAGACCTAAAACATGCCCACAACAGATAGATCCCAAACCTTCTTATTTTAACACCTAACAACATAATATGGTCTCTAATCCTCTGTATGAAATGCTGTCCCCTTCAGCTACAACAATATCCAAGCTGTGGGGGACTCTGCGTTCTCAGGTCTCAGCCGTCTGGAGATGTTGATGCTGCACGGGAACAGCATCGGGCCTGTGTCCAAAGGGGCATTCCAGCACCTGCAGTCTCTCCAGGTACCTTTGCTTACTCTTTCTAAGTAGACCAGAAGCACCCAGCAGTTATCAAGCAACACTCTTGAACACCCTAAATGGTTTTACTACCTCTTATTATCTTCAGTGTTCCACTGATCACTAACACTTGTTTGGGGGACAACAGCGACACGAAAAAGAGAAAAGGACTGCTCTTTAGTGTTGGCCCTAGTTTAGTTGAACAACAATAAGGAGGTACAGTGAAGTTGGTAACACCCTTGTGAGGTCTGCACAATAGGTTCAAAGGTAGCAGACTACTGCTCTTCTGTTATAAACCCCACCAATAACTGACAAAACGGTTTGTTTATTTTTTCACTCCCAGATCCTCAAACTCAGCTACAATAAGCTGAAGGTCGTCAGCCCCCAGACCTTCAAAGGCTTGGCCCGTCTGGTCCGCCTCCACCTGGATCACAACGTCATCGAGTTCATCGAGCCTTTCTCCTTCACTGGGTTAACGGCGCTCAGGCTGCTGCAGCTGGAAGGAAACCGCTTGAGGGACCTGCACCCCCACACCTTCGTGACGCTCTCCTTTCTCGGGCGCTTCTGGGGTTCCTCCCTCCGCCACCTCTACCTCTCCGACAACCGGCTGCAGTTCCTTCTGCCTGGAGCTCTGCAGCCCTTGGGTGACCTGGAGGTGCTCCATCTCCACGGCAACCCTTGGACCTGTGACTGTCAGCTGCAGTGGCTGGTGGAGTGGAACAAGAAGGCCGAAGGTATGACTGGTAATCTGGAAGAGGGGTGGGGAAACGTGTCTTTAAACCATAATCCCATCCCAGTTCCAAAACTTGCGAAATCAAGAATCAAGCACCAGAAAATCAGTGTACAGTTTATATGTTTCAGCTAATCTAGCACAAGATTGTAAGGTTTGAAACAATATTTTTCTTGCAGGGGTGATAAAGTGCAAGAAAGAGCGAGAGTCAGAGAGCTGCGCCTTGTGTTTCTCTCCTCAATTCCTCAACGGCAGCCAAGTCTTCCACCATTCCCTGGAAGAATTCTCCTGCGATAAACCAGAGATCCAGTCTCCGCTGAAGCAGAGTGAGAATGCCTGGGAGGACTCAGAGCCTGAACCCTTGTCCGCTCAAGACTTTAAGCCCCCGTTGGGCCAACTCACCTTTGTCCTGTCCGATAACCAAGAAAACATGGCCCACGTTGGCTGCAAAGTCACGCTCCCAAGAGAAGGAGCACCGGTGGTCTGGGAGCACCTAGGCGAGCAGGGAGAGCTGGCAGTCAATGTAAGCTTGCAAGCCTTTCTGGAATGCGAGATTGAGAAGGATGAGCTTCAAAGGCTGTGGAGGCTCATCGCCTACTACTACGAGAACCCTGCTATATTACAACGGGGTCAGATGTTACAGAATGCATCCCAAACCACCTTCCAGTACAGGCAGGTACCAAGTGAAGACACTCCCTATTTTACAGAGCTCAAGGGACACCTGCTAGCAGAGCCAGCCTGGCTGTTGCAGCCCATTGTGAGCGTCCAGCTGAACAGAAGGAAAACCACCACTACCAAGCTGGTCCTGAATTACACCACCCATATCTCACACAGCTTCAGCAGCTGGGAGGAGCACAACTCTGTCCCTACTGCCTGGGTCATGATACGAAGAGGGCCTGAGGGGAGGGTGAAGGCTGTTTTGGACGGGACCAAGGTAACTCTGGGATGCGAAGTGGTGAGTTCTGAGAAAGTTACATTTGAGTGGATCCTTCCAGATTTGTCTAGAGCCAATGCTTCTCATGACCGTCTGGTGGTATCTAAAAATGGCAATTTAGTTATAAAGCCTGTGGATGTTTCAGACTCAGGAGTTTACTATTGCCTTGCCCAGAGTGAGGACGAAGTTGATTTGGTGCCTTTCAGGTTAACTGTGAGGGAACTACTGCTCAGCCCAGAGACTCTAAATGGCAAAGAAATGTCTTTGCACAGTGGTGACTCTCTAACTCTTCCCTGCTCTGTCTCCTCGGCTCTCCCCAACAATATCAGCTGGTTCCTCCCTCAAAATATAATCTTATTACCATTGACCCGAAGCAGTAGAAGGTATGTTTCGGGGAACGGGACTCTGATCATCACAAAGGCTTCCCAAGAGGACGCTGGAGAATACAGCTGCTTGGCCAGCAACCTTTATGGGGCGGACATGCTTTCCCATCTTGTCGTAATCAAAGAAAAAGTGAATCTAGATCCATCCCGGCCAGGTGGACACAATAAAGAGTCAACAGCCAGAATGTACCAGTCAACAGAGGAGGAGGAACTGGGGTCAGGTGGAGGGGAACTGCAGAGCGGCAGGGTGGAACACCATGGGGTCTCTGACAAGACCACCAGGAGGCCTGCAGGTACAGTCCGAAAGGGGTCTACCAGTCAGGACCAGCAAGGAAGTAAGTCATGGGAGGGCAAGAGGAGAACAAACCTGTCAGTAAAAGACATTGACCCCAAACGCTGGGCTCAGTTACTGGCCAAAGCTCATGCTAAGCCCCCTTCTGAGACAACTTCTGGCATTCCTGAAATACATGAAAACACTATAACTCAGGAGGTGCCAATGCCACCTGGATACACTGAAAAAGAATCTGAATCTACAGAAGATGAATTTGAACCCTTGCAGCCAACTCCAACATTACTCCCAAAGCAGATTCCTGAGACATCAACGTCTCCTCATTACATAGAACCAGTTCTGCCTAAAACAATGTCAGTAACGCCCAGTCAAAATGTATTTCCCTCAACCCATTCAAACAGCCCAGGGCCAACTCCTGGTGCACAATGGAAGGCACAGGCTCCGAAACCAGACAACAAAATGCAGGAAGGCCAAAAAACTAGAGTCACGGCGGAAGGAAAGCCCATTGGGCGGACGCCTCAACAGAGACGCCGAAGACCCTTTCAACGCAGATATCGTCCAATTGTGTCTTCTCAGAAACCACTGCCGCGTTCCCCTTTACCGACACAAAGTAGCTTTACATCAATGGTTGGGATTCGCCCTGTTTTAATTAACAGAAAGCAGACAGGAGAAATCACAGATTTGAAAATAAACAGCTCAAGCAGAGTTGGACATATACAAACGGATTCAGGTCCCACCGTATCTTCTGGGTTGAGACCAATTTCCATCCCCAGCAGGAACGCTACTATAGTTCAAACAGACCACCTCCCAACCAAAACAAAAGAAGCAAACGCTACATCATCATCCACCTTCAAAATTGAAAAGGACAAGAATTCTGGCCCACATGATACATTTTCTGGAGCACGTCATGGCCTGCAGTTGGCTGCCACCAAGATCCCTAAAGCTATTGAATCAACAGGAAAGGCCAGTAGCTTTACTGCCTCTTCAAACTACAGACTCCAGACCACCCAAGCACCTATGTGGGAACATCACAAGCCAGTAAACGATATCTTACATGGCATGATTGACAATAATATCTTGCCCTCAGCCAACAATGTAGGGAAAATTGTTTGGTTTCCCAAAGAGATAAAGCTTGAAATTTTTCCATCTGAGACATCTTCTACCAGGATAATTTTCCACCAATCCACCAGGAGTGAAAAAAGAGGTAGTACCCCTCAGACACCCATTGGAAAACAGTGGAGGGCTACAGAACAGCCAAGGTTTGAAATAACAAAAGCTTTGCCCCCTGTTATGATGCAGCCTCCGGCCCAGAAAACAAACATCAAACTTCCTCTTCCATTTATTCCAGTGTCTTTTCCTTCACAGTCTACACTGTCCCCTCCTTTAGCGGAACCTCAGCCTACCCCCCTTCCCTCAAAACCTAATACCACATTTCCTGCAGGAAATTCTCAAAAGCCAAAATATAAATCTTTAACAGCATCAAGTTCAAGGAAATCCACTGGGGCATCTGAGAAAGTTGTAAATGGAGGACAGGCCTTCCAGGAATCAAGCAGCCTTCAAAGGGAAACTCAGTCAAAAATAATCAAAGGGCATGAAGGTTCTTTGAGAAGCAAATCAGAAAGCCCTCTGAATCCAGTTGTCCAGGGGAACAGCCCCCAGTCCTCTCGTAAATACCCCAAGGCAGGTTTCCAAGCACCTCCTACATACCACCCTTCCATCATCACTTTCCCATGGGCCACTAATAGCAGGGCACCAGTCTGGCCCTCAAATCACGGCTCTCAACACTACCCATCACACCCCATCAGGGCTTGGCCTTTCCACCACATTGACAGCAGAGACTCTGTGGTTACTAACCGTCCAGAAATCACAGCGCTGACTGCCAAACCAACTGCCTTTGTCCCTGTGACAGCTTCCCTAACTGAAAAACAAACTCTGTACCCAACCTTTCATCCTCCAAAAAGCTCCACTGAAAGCAGAGCTGGAGAATCTACACTGGTATCCAGACTGTGGAACCGATACAGGCATCCCTCTGTTGACCCCTACCATCCTGTGCAGGAAGGCAGAAGCATCGCCCACCAGCCAAAGATAAACGAGCCCAGCTTGCACCCTCGACCATCCCCGGCCTCTCCAAAGCACTACAGGCCAGTGACCCCAGTATACCCGTCTCTACCTTTTACCACAAGCCAGCCTTCCTCTACCCCAAGTGTTTTATTTGGTGGTCACTGGCACTACAACCACTGGCTACCAAGGAAATCCAGCACTGCTTTGCCACTCCCGAATCTGATGGGCAAAGGAATAAAGCCGAAAATCTTTTCTGTGAATACAGTCAGTGTGCCAGCACTGGCAGAGACAAATGTGTTTCTGCCATGCAAGGCTTCAGGAGACCCCCCACCCTCATTGTCCTGGACCAAGGTATCCACAGGTAGGCACTTCTATTTTCATCTTTTTAGAACAAGCTCTTTGTTAATAGCTTACAACACAACTTGATTGTAGCTCATGCTCAGCTGTGTCTAGCTAAGGTTGTGTGGGATTCAGGAATCTGAACTACAGGATCTAAGACCACAGATTTTCAGACCTAATAAATGTATTACTGTAGACCAGGGGTCTCCAATCCTGGTCCTGGAGGGCCAGTGTCCCTCATGGTTTTTGTTCCAACTGTACCCTAAATTAATTAATTGGATCAATTAAGCTTCTAATAAGCACTTAATTGGTCCAATTATGTAATTTAGGGAACAACTGGAACAAAACCAGGAGGGACATCGGCCCTCCAGGACCAGGATTGGAGACTCCTGCTGCCATAGAGCTGTTATATTTCAAAAAGAAAAAACACTACTGAAGTTCTTGGAAATTTCACAATTAATAAAGAAAACTAGGTATTGGGGCGGGGGGGATCTTAGATCCATCTACTGGGAAATTTAATACAGAGAAACTTTACAGGGAACTTTAAGCCTAGATACTCCAAGCAGCAAGTACCTTGTATTGCTCTGTAGTTGGGTACGCATGGATTGTAAATTATACCAGACTGTGACTTTTAATCATTATGTCAGGTCTTGGCACCATAGAGAGAGACTTTCATTGGACTCCAAGTTTCTCAAAAAGAGGCCCCTTTGCTGCTAAAAGTTCCTGTGGCAATGTTGGAATAGGAACCCCCTTGATGAGGGAATCCTTGGAGAGGGTCTCTGTGAGACCTCTCTCTAACCCAATGACCTTGGTCTTCTGACCTGCCAGAAGTGAAACTGACTAATTTGATGGAAATTATTGCTGGCAGATATTACTTACCGACTGATTTTTAACTTTTACGTTTATTTGGACAGGTGCTACTATGCAAGCCAACACAAGTCATGGTCAGAGGTTTGAAGTTTTACATAATGGTACATTTGTAATACAAAATGTACAGCTGCAAGACCGAGGGCAGTATCTCTGCACGGCACAGAATAAATTCGGGTCAGACCGGATGGTAATTACTCTTACGGTTCTGACACAGCCTCCCAGGATTAAAAACCCAACTTCGAAGGACGTTTCAGTCTATATAGGGCGTTCTGTTGACCTGGAGTGCATTGCAGAGGGCAAACCCCAGGCACAAATCTCCTGGATTCTTTCAGACAGGACATTTGTACGCAGTTCCGGGCCAGTTGACACTAGAGGAGCTCTCCTTCCCAATGGCACGCTAAGGCTACAAGCAGCCAACTTCTCCAGTAAGGGTGACTACAAGTGCATTGCCAGCAACGCAGCTGGTGCTGACACTGTGACGTACCACCTCCATGTTGCAGCTCTGCCTCCCTCTATCAACGAAGAGGCCTCAGAGAACGTAGCACTGACTGTTGGCCGTAGCGTCTACATCCACTGCACAGCCAGGGGGGAGCCCGAGCCCCTCCAGAAGTGGACCCTTCCTGGAGGGATGCAGATAAAGCCCTCTCAGTTCTTAGGCAGAAGACTTTTTGTTTTCCCCAACGGGACGCTCTTTGTGATGAATGTTTCTCCATCCGATTCAGGAGTGTATGAGTGTTCTGCCACAAACACAGTGGGTACCAGCAAGCGATTGGTGCACCTGCATGTCAAACATGAAACCAGCGTCCCCAAGTACAGCCCCTCACAGCAGCACAGAGTGACAGTCATGTATGGGTCCACCGTCTACCTGCACTGCCCAGTGTCTGAGGACACACAGCATGGAGCTCTCTGGAGACTCCCATCCAAAAAGCTGGTGGATTATCGCTACAGGTAAAATCAAATTAATTGTATTATTACTATGGTTTAAAATAGTTTTTTTAAATAAATTAATACATTTACATCACTACCAACCACATTGGTTTTCTTCAACACAGTTTTTGCACCAGATCATTTTTATTTTCTAAAATGAAACGAGAGGGGGAATGAGTTAAAGAAGCCTTTTATAAGTCAGCCACACAATTCCACTCTCTTGGTCACGTATTTATTGCCCGCTGCTTTCCTTGTCTAAAGCATGTAGTCCCATCGACGAGTTTCAGAGAACCCTAATTAATGTTAAAGCAAAAGATATGAAAGACAGCGTCCTCAAGTCAGCCACTTCCAAAAGCACCATCTACGAACTGGATGAGAACATATAAACAGTTAACAGGGTTTTTTTTTTTTCTTTCATACTTTTTGTTTGTTTTAGAATTTATGTTGATGGGTTTCTTTTGTAAAACAAATGGGTGAAAGCAAAAAAAGTAGTTCTTTCTTTCTATTTCAGCCCAGAGAGACAAACCACAGCCTTCCCCAATGGCACGCTAAGGATCCAGTCGCTAACGGAGCGAGATAGCGGCGATTACATCTGCATGTCCAGAAGCCTCAACGATCAGGAGATGGCCCTCTTCCAGCTGGAGGTTTTGATGAAACCGCCCAAAATCGAGCGCACGGGAGGAGCTCAGAAGAGTGTGTCTTACGGGGGAAACTTTCAAGTGGACTGCGTGGCTTCGGGGCTTCCAAACCCAGAGGTGACCTGGAGCCTCCCAGACGGGACCATGATCAACAATGCACTCCAGTCAGACGACAGCGGGGCGCGTTCCCGTCGCTACGTCATCGGAAATGGGACTCTCTTCCTGAAGCAGATGGGCGTGAGAGATGAGGGAGACTACACCTGCTACGCAGAGAACAAGCTGGGGAAGGACGAGATGAGAGTCAGCGTCAGGGTGGTCCCAGACTCTCCCAGCATCTTATTCAAGGAACAGACAGCGCTGTGGGGCAGAATCGGGGAGCCCGCTTACATGAAATGTGAGGCCATTGGGGAGCCGGCCCCGACAATCATATGGTTGTCCCCAAGAAATGACATAATCACAGTCTCCAACACCAGATACCAGGTACTCGGAGATGGCACTTTGGTTATCAGGAAGGTGGGTGTTGCAGACCGTGGGACGTACGCTTGCGTTGCACGAAACACAGAGGGAGACGACATAAAGAATGTGAAGCTGGAGGTTGAAGGCAAAGAACCTCAGATCAACAGACAAGCAGGAAACAGTACCATAAAGGCAACAGCAGTTTCCTATCAGACAAAGATGTTGGCCTGCAATGTGGAGGGTTTGCCTGAGCCACAGGTCAGCTGGACAACATCATACGGCATCACTCTGCCAACACCCTACTTGGGTGGCAGATTTCAGGTTCACAGGAATGGTAGTTTAGAGCTGAGGGGCCTGAGAAGGTCTGATGCAGGTCAGTTTCTATGTATGGCACGCAACGAGATGGGAGAAGCAAGGCTGGAAGTTGAGCTAGAGGTGATAGCTACAGCAGAAAGGCCCAGCTTCAAATTGCCTCAAAACGAAGCAGTTATCCTCAAACCAGGAGGCAAGGCCATCAACCTAGATTGTATTACACATGGTAAACCTGCTCCACAGATCACATGGGTGCTGCCCAATGGCACCCTGCTGGCACCAGGCACCAGGCTCTTGAGGTTCCTTCATGTCAAGGGCAATGGGACACTACAAATACTGAGCTCTGTCTCAACTGATGCAGGGGCTTATCGATGCATGGCAAGAAATACGGCTGGACAGGCAGAGAAACGTTATATCTTGGAGCCAGGGAGGAAACCGAAGCTGCACGGTCCACCGGGGCAGGTGAGGGTTTCATATGGGGAAAACCTGAACCTTCACTGCTCTGTTGAGGGCTGGCCTCAGCCCACTATCTACTGGACTTTAGCCAACGGCCTGGTAATGGACAAGCCACAGGTTATCGGACGGGCATCCTATTTAATCAACGGCACTCTCCAGCTTCGTGAGACTCTCACCTCGGATAGGGGGACTTACTCTTGCAAAGCCACCAACGAGTTTGGCACTTCATCGGTGTCAATCCCGGTCATAGTAACAGTCTATCCTCCCCGTATCACCAGTGCTCCTCCATCCATCACGAGGGTGAACAGGGGCTCCCCTGTGCAGCTGACTTGCGTGGCTTTCGGCATACCGAAGCCAGATATATCTTGGACTCTTCCAGGCCGCACCACGCTTGTGCCTAGCAATCGCTTTGCCATTCAGGGTGGCATTCACATGACACCAGAGGGGACTCTGGTCATCCAGAACCCAGTGCTATTAAACTCAGGGATTTACAAATGTAACGTAAAGAATGCTCTTGGTATGGACTTCAAAGCCACATATTTGCAGGTATTATAAAGAGACAGTACACAAAGTATTGAAAAATACCAGACCACTGGAATACAGCTCTGAAGTCAGTAAATCACCATCACGCCTACGAATAACGTGTTAAAATTCAGCAAACTTTTGTTAAATACCTGTGATTTGCACTATGCTAAGATCAAAGAATAGAACTGCATAGAAAAGCAAATATAGGCACTACCAAACTCAACACTAAACCAACTGGGCTTAGTTTGCAATCATTTTCAATTCATGGACTTAAAAGAGGGATGTTTTGAACTTGAAAACCAAAAAAAAAAAAAGTCTGATGCCTCACAGATCACCACTCAAGTCCCATCTTAAAACAATAAATTCAATATTATTTTTTTTAATTTATGGAAATGTTCAGGAGTAAAAAGTTTGATAGTGTTTGTAAATATTAAAATATGTATGAACACCCAGTACTGCTGGGGTTTTCTTTAATGCAATGTGGAATATTTTTTAAAGAAATATAGATTTTTTGTATCTCCCCAGCATCTGTTTTATATATAATCACAGCACAGTTCGGCATGTCTTATAAAGCACATGTTAGAGTGATTAAATACAGCCTAGAGTGTGGGAGTTTCCATATTGTATTACTTCCATCTTCATTAGTAATGCAACCCCTGATTACTTTATATTATACAGAAGATCAGGTAAGCCTGCCATTGACTTAATACAAAATTCATGATGGGTTAAATATTTGCATTTGGTTATTTTTACTGAGGTGCTCACCAGGACTGAGCATAATCACCTCATTGAAGTACAAAATATATAGTCCGTATTGTCCTTAACGGATTCTGTAATACAGTACAAACATCTTTACAGAGGAAAAAATAAGTATTGTGGTGCTTTGGTGAGGAAACATTTATTGCCCATTAATCCCACTCTGACCCCTTGTTTACAAGACACTTCAGTATGCCTGCAAAGGTCATTGTTCTTGATAGTCTCCTCTAACCACATATAGAAATGCACAAGGTAGATTACTGTGATTCATAGATATGCAACAAGCATTTCCAATATAAAACATAGATTTGTGAAGTTAGCAACCATCACTCCGACAGTTACATTAGAGTGCAGCGACTGACTCTTCATGATTTGTGCTGCATTCATCCATCTTCATTTGCTGCCCCTTTCCATCAGCATTCCATACACAGTGAAAGTCAAAATGCACCAAATTGTTTTGTGGTTTCTCCAACATGTTCTCATTATTGAAGTTATTTTCATGTCATTGTAGCGATAACTTTGTATAGCTTGATAAAGTCTCTGTACAGAAGTATCAATAAACTGCCCAAACCACCTCAGTAACTATTAATCCACATGCTTTCAATCTGTTGAAATCCTATCTCACACAAAATACTGAAGTCTCGGTATTCAATTTGCAAGCTAACAAATGCTGGTATAAGTTTCTCTGTACTAAAAGTAAGATGACTGTAGATTATACTTGGACTAGAAGGAGCTATGCTTCCAAACACACGTATAAATGCAAATATGATGCTGTGGATATATTTAATATGATTTACAGATGAGAAAACCAATACAGACATCAAAAGACTGATAAAAACTCAAGACATGATTTTAATGAGAAAAAAAAAAAAGAATTTTACAAATTGAAAATTAAAAAATTGCATTATTATTATATAATAATTTTGTTGTTTATTTTATACACAAACTCCATGTTTTCCTGTTAAAACTCCTTTGATTGTTATTCCACAGCAAGACTCTTCTTGGAGAAAAAAAAGAAAATAAAAATTCCTTGTTCCAAGTGGAGTCAGTAGAGATCAGCAACAGTCATGAGTAAACATGTCTTTTTGTGTCTAGAGGAGAGAAACAGAAAGAGAACTCCACTGTGTCCTCCAAACCGGCAGCATAAATTATCTCTTCCTTTCTCCAGCCCTAACCTGTTTCTCAATGCATGTGGCTGAACAGGGCTTATATCCTACAGAGACCTGTGCACTGCTGGTGGCCTCCAGCACCTCCTTGGCACCGAGAAACAATGCTTTCCAAAAGGGCCCCCTGGTTGCAGCAGTGGCAGTAGTTGCAGCTCTGTGTTGCATTTATTTTCTTTTTTCTTTCTTATCCCCCCCCCCCCACACACACACACCCCTTCCCAAGAACCCCCAGGATCAGTAATACGTGGTAGTGTTCTGCTGGGGCTGAGTATCTGTTGGAGGAGAATACAAAAATAAAAAACGTTACACAATAATATCACGAATGTATATTTTAACAGAGAGGGGAGGAGAGAACATAAAAGCAGGGAGCGAGATAGGGAGATCAGGTCCTTACTTGAGAGCTGCTGTTGAAGCTGTCGCACCAGCGCTGCCGTCTGTTGTTGCTGCTGTGTCTGCTGCATGCCCTGCCTGGGGAACTGTACAACACAATAATAAATAAATACTTCAGGGCACACGCAACATTGCTTTACTGCTCTGCTGGTTTTAGTGGAGTTCTCTTTCCTATACTACAATAACGCTCTGCATTTTTAAAAGGCTTCTGCTTTGTAAATCCCTTTATTTTTAGGAAGTACCTGGCCCACACTGAGCATCCTGTGAAAGAATTAGTAAACCAGGCACGAGGAGGCTGCGGAGCCCTGACCAGCACACAGCTCAGACCACAAGGTGGCTCAGACAGATAGCTGCTGCTGTTTTTTCAGCAATTATTTTTATGCAGGCTCACAGGCAAGCTACTGGACAGAGGCTATTTAGCCTCGCTCAGAGCTTGTTGAACCGAGTGTGTTCTCAATAAGCCTACCAGCGTCATCAAAAGCTGTGCTGATTAGACACACTGGTATCGCTGTTTACAGAACAGGGTGCTTTTTACAAGCAATAATATTCCAAGTTAAAATCAGGCATTATTTTTGTATTTGTTTTTATTTCTGTTAAACTACCAATTTTCCAACCATGTTTATCAATTTCAATTTAAAAAATGCATCCCCTACCACAGCTATAATTCCACTGTATGCCTATATTAAACTTAAGTGTGACACATACAGCTGGACAATACATCTCTTTAGCAAAATCCTCATCGATTGTACAAGTGGTTCTCTTAATATAAGTGTTGACATATGGACAACTTCCACTTTAACCATCATACCTGGCAACAAAAACTTTTAAAATGAATAAAAAAAAAAAAACTATTAACCAGCACGGCTTATCCTACTCTATGCGGAAATCAGAAAGCAAAACAAGGGAGCACTGTGTGTATGTTTATTGTGAGGTTACATCTTTAGAAGCCTTTAGGAGGCGGATGATTCTTAGATAACAAGCACATCGCAAGAGGCTGGCTTGTTCCCCAGCTACCCCACTTATATTGACAGGCTGCTAAATAAGGGAGCACATGTCCTAACTCCTAACACTGTGCAGAATCCCTTACCATGGGTTGCTGGGGCGGCAGAGGCTGCATTCCCAGAGCCTGTGCCTGTGCTGGGGGTTGAGCGGCGGATACCTGCTGCTGCTGCTGTTGCTGCTGCTGCTGCTGCTGCTGCTGCTGCTGAACCTGCTGTTGCTGAACTTGTTGCTGAACTTGTTGCTGTTGTTGCTGCTGCTGAACCTGCTGCTGCTGCTGCTGTTGTTGCTGCTGCTGCTGAACCTGCTGCTGCTGTTGCTGCTGCTGAACCTGCTGCTGCTGTTGCTGCTGCTGTTAGAAGGCAAATACAACAAATACAAAATGTAATGAATACAAGTGATTTGTTTTAACCTGGTGTAGCAGGGCAGAGGCTGGGCGCGAACCGGCAACCCCGCACACAGCAAACGAGCGTCTTAACCACAATGCAAAAGAGCCGACCAGGGATAGGACAGAATCCCGTAACGGCAGTGTATCGCACAACACTGCCCGTTACACTCACTAATTACTCATCGATTGAGGTGCTACAGCAATAGCCTGCTAGTTACTGCACTGAATAGGTCCAAATACAAGAGGCCTATAATAAGATGCATTAAAAAACACACAACATAAGAACCTTAACCCTTTCACGCATGGCAAGCTCATATGGGGACGGATATGGGGACATATGAAAGATGGAAATGCATGAAGATCTCATATGAAGATGCAATCTTTTCCAAAGCAATTTATTATGTGTCAAACTACTTTTTTTTCAGCTTCAAATGTCATGTATGAAAGGGTTAACCACATACACTGGGCAACCTGCTTAGCAACCGGCTGTATGCAACCAAGCTGCTCTGGTTATGTGCGCACAACATACCAAAACTAAAATCAGTGAGCCTCAACATCTGAGCAACAAACCTGCATGGCTCTTAAATGATTTATCTAACACGAACAGGGATTCTTACCCTCAAAGCTTGCTGCTGTCTCAGGTATTGCTGCTGCTGCTGCTGCTGCTGCTGTTGTTGCTGCTGCTGTTGCTGCTGCTCTGCCAGCATCTGCGTCGACCTCATTCCTGCGTGTACACCCTGGTTGGTCATGTGAGTCATTCCGGGCATCATGGGCGTCTGCTGGATGGGCGGATGGGAAAACCTGCAAAGACCAGTGAACAACACGGGGGTCAGTCTCTGAAAATGAAAATACGGTACTTTTTTATTTAAAACACTGTTCTCCCAACCACAGAAAACCAAATAGCATGTTATGGTTCTACACAGGGCCATTCCCTGCGTAACTGACCTCTGTGTGTTCTGGATTGGGTGCCCGTAACCCGGAGCCTGCTGATGAACGTAGCCACTCGGCCTCTGTTGCATCTGCCTAAGGGAGTCCACCATGGCTGGGTTTGCACCTGGGTGTCCACCCTGGAAAGGCTGGTTGGTGTAAGTGGGAGGAACCATTCCAGTTGGCTGGGAGGGGTGCTGCTGCATCCCCATGTGAGAGCCATAGGTGGTATATCCTTGGGACATATTCTGGAAAATAATTAATTATATGGATTGCTGAAAAGATAAAACATAGGATCTACAGGAAGAGGCAGGAACATGAAAGTTGTAATAAAGTACAGTCAAACATGCCCAATGCAATCAAAAGTAGAACTCACCTGTGAAGGTTGCATCCCCCCATAGGGGGGATTAGGAGCCATCTGTCGCACCTGCTGCCCCAACATGCCCTGGCTCTGCTGTGAAACAAAGAAACGTGACACCAGCTTTAATACCCATGAACCCATCTCACACTGACTCTACGATGTTGCACCCTGTGCATTATTTATCTATCTCTCTCTAACAAACCACAACATCCACATGTTCTCTTCTCTACCGACTAGCTCTGTTCTTACCAGCTGTGCAAATCGACTCCCAGTCCCCTCTGCTCTACCCACCAGTCAAACATCGCTTACTTCTCTCCAAACGAATCATTTGCCCACACTACCTAACAGAGTCATTCAGCATGAACCCCAAAACACCAATCTTGCTCCTTGCCCATTGCCCGTTGACCCCTGGTCTTACCAGTTTAGCCTGCAGTTGCTGCCGCAGCATTTGCCCCTGTGCCATAGGGGGCTGCTTGTAAGGTCCCATTTTGTACTGCTGCTGATCCAGTCCCATCATCCCAGTCATCGTCCCCGGCATGCCAGGCATCATCCCAGAGTAAGGGGGACGGTTTGGCATCAACTTCCCCATAGAAATGGTGCGGGAGGGGCGATACGTCGTGTCCAACCGGGGGCCTCCTGGCAAAAACCACATTCATTATTTTAGCTCTTACACAGGAGCCCATACCTGTCCTCGAATTTGACATCAGGGGGACCCAGTTTGAAGCGACGGCAAAAGCTAATTTATTAGAGAACAAATGTTAAGGATATGAAACTGGTCAACTTTTCGGATAAATTAACTACTTCACAAGTTTTTGCTTGTGTTGCGCTGTAAAAATTGTTTTATCCCTTTCAGAAAATCTGTACTGACCTGAAATGATGTATCATGACAGTAAGCAAGTGCCTATCTTATGCTACACCTTTCACTACATCATCTCCCTGTCTGATTTTACTAACCCACAGCCAGATTTTAGGAGAGGTAGTCTCCATTGTTTCCCTTGTAAAAATGTTCATCATAATGCTAATCTCTATTTTCTTTGAATCTAGCTGCAGACTGAAACAGTGCAGTAAATTATTAGCATCCTGACAGAACACATCTGCGATCCCTAACCCAGCCCCTGGAACAACCAGTGTAAAAGTATATTGAATGCAGGAGTTCCATGTAGACATGATGTTCAAGTCAAACATACATATTTTCCATCGTGGCTGCCATGTAATTTTCACTCTGCACGGTTATCAACAATTCACAGTTTCCCCCCCTCAATGCCCTCCTGCCCTGTCTGGGAGAGTTCAGATCACGCAGATGTGCTTTTGCTGCGTGAAACCAATTTAAAAACTAGACAGTGCTGGCAGAAAGGAAGTCTGAGGGTTCTACAGATATGCGAGAATGCAAGTGAAATGGCATTATGGGGACAATAGGAGCCATGACCACTCAACCTGACAATCATTTTGGGCTGTTAAGGGTCTACTAGTTATGAGAGAACAAGGTAATTTTAGTTTAGACTGGGAGATGGAAACAACTATGACCAAGACAAGACAAGACAAGACAGACAAGTCCCTGGGGAGCCCCCCGCCCCTCCTCCTCCTCAAAACTCCCTTTGGTCGCCACATGTTGAGAAAGCCTATAAAAATAAAAGATCCTTTCCAAGTGTCTCCTGTGATGATTCATTTTGCTCTGAAATAGCAAAACACTGTGACAGCTGTTTTAAACAATAGATGCTTATGAACTGAACAATGCTGAATGGCGCTGGAGGACAGCTGTTTACCCAAAGTCAGGGAGGAGGACCAAACAGGCACAGCACTCAATGTCCTGTGAGGGCTACTTCAAAATAAACAGGGCTGTAAAGGAGTGCCAGGGAAAAGCATGTCATGGCAGAATACACATGAAACTGCACCGAAGACTGTTAAAAGCATCAAAAACAAAGAGCCCCTGCTAATGGCTACACTGTCTCAGACAGTGAATCCAATAGTCCAAGTGGCCTTGTTAACACACACATACTTTAGCAACCAACCAAGAGACACTGTCTCTGATTTTCAAACAGACTTTATTTAGAGAAGTTCCTGAGATGTTACCTGCTGGCAGAGGCTGGTTCTGTGTGTACATCCCCATTGGGGGTTGCACGTACCCCATCCTGTTAAAGGGGTGTCCTGGCTGGGCATGCACGAGGTCTGGTGGCATCCCTCCCACATAGGATACCCCACGCTGTGTGCTGGCACCATAATCCTAATGTGGTAAAAAGAAATGCCATTGTTACTTGATTATGTTGAGATGTGTGAATACATATGTATTTATGTTTTATTTTAATCCTGGTTTTAGTTGATGTATGCAGGTCAAGCTGTCCCTCACCTCTGTCTTGCTGGTGGACTGGTTGCGCTTCTTCTTGCTCGGTTTCTTCTTGCTGGAGTCTGTGGTGGCGGGGGCGATCTTCTCCGGCTTGACGGCCTCGATGGGCTTCTTCTCGGGCTCGGGCGGGACGGGGGTAGGGGGCTCCTCCTCCTCGGGGGGCAGGGGCAGGGGCTCCAGGTAGTAGCTGCGCGGTTTGGGCTTCAGGTGGGTGTGATAGAGCAGGAGGCGCTGCTGCTCCTCAAACTTGGTCACCTTGCGGTCCACACGCACCGTCCCGAACCAGCCCCAGGACAGCGGCGCAGAGTGCTTTAGACCCTCGAACACGTCCCAGGGGGAGATCTTCTGTTTCGTTGACACCTGCAAACCCTGGAGCGGAAAGAGAGTCAGTTTTTACACATCATGAAGCAATTACAGTAAAGCACAGTAAAGGTGAGTGACAGTGCGATGAAAGGTGCTGTATGTCTGCATTGTATCTCACCTCCTTCTTGAAGAGCGAGTCGAAGCCGGCAATCTTGTTCCCTTTGGTGTCGATGAGGGAGCCCTGGGGCTCGCAGGTGATGACGTCCCGGGTCTGTTTGGGGAGGGGGAGCAGCTGACGCACCTTCTCCAGGCTCTCCGATTGTCTGTCCCCAAGCTCTTTCTATTGGGGTGGGAGGGAAGAGAGAGGAGAAACATGGATTTCAATAAACTGAGTTTATAAATCCAGACTCCCACTCCAACTAACTATATATCTAAAGTTCTCGTAAGTCCAGAATTAACAATTACATCTTTAAAGCCCCATTTATGAGCTAAAGAAAGATTTTTTTATGCAAATGGCCATGTGTCTCACACTGCAGGTATAGGAAATACACAATTGCAAACATAAAATGGTAACTTCTACAAAAGATGCATGGTGTGTCGCAGCTAATTAAACCGATAGAAAAACCTGTGTGGGCTCAAAATGTTGTTCCATCCTTGAAAGTGAATAAATGTTGCATTCCAAAAGATGGTAGTCATAAAAAAGGCTACCATACACCACCTGCCAGCCTTGACATTAAATGAATTGCAAAGCATTAACCATTGCCTTACCCTGAGTTTCTTGACCAGGTTCATGTAGGCCCTCTTGTTCTCCTCCATGCTGCCCTGAGAGATGCTGGACATGTCAGCCGCCAGAGTGCCATTAATGAGAACACTGAGCATGTCCAGTACTGTGGTGAACAGCTCGCTGGAACAGAAAGACAGAGATTCAGCACTGCTGGGGGACAGAAATACAGGCTGATCAGAAACAGAGGAAACAAGGGAACAAATTACTGCGGCACAGTGAGAAGAAAAAAAAAAAAAAAAAACACAGCAGGAAAGGAGTAAAAAAACAAAAAGCGAGACGCGCTTCGCCTTTACAAACGTCAAAGAAAAACACAACACCCACCACTTGGGTGATTGCAGCGTGTTACTTGCACCCTGCACAAGGAGGGGGGGGGGGGGGGGGGGGGGGATTGGGTTATTTTGTTGCTCTCCACCAGCGTCTTACACATGGGAAAGGTTCTGACCCAAAAGCAAGGATTGATCGTCTAATATAAACCTGCTCTATCTCACTCTCTCTCTCTCCAACACAGGGTATGCACCACACAATGAAGACAGGAGAGCCCCATGGCTGGGAGTGGAGAGGGAAAGCTGTCCCTACTTGTTGGACTGCATGTCGACCGTGCCACTGCTGATGATGTCCAGGAGGAGGACGGCCCACTCGGTGGTCTGCTGGGTGCTGCGCTGGACCGTGTCGAACATGCCTCCCACCTGCAGGACAAAATAAAGCAATCCGCTTTCTTTAAGAAACCCAAATCATTCCTTCTTGATCTCTGTGTTACGGTTACTGAACGCTTACAACTGCGGGAACCAGAACTGCAAAACAATTCTTTACAACACTAGCTGGTAGTAAATATTCAGTCTGAAACATGTATACGACAAACTGGCCTCCTCAGCCGTGAAGCACACACCAGGACTAATTTTGCTGTGCCTCAAGAAAATACCCCCTCCTCTGTACTGCCCAGCCCCCTCCTCACCAGGTTGAGCCGCAGTTTCAAGGCTTCATGCATCAGCTGTTTGGCTTTACAGTCATCCTGATACTGGTCCTCGCGCCAGTTGGTGACAATCTGAAAGGCAAGAAATCAAATGTTAAATCACCAGAGTCTAAACTCTACATGCTGTAAAGCATTTCTGCCAATTATTTGAAGAGACCGTCCCTACCTGCTGGACCTGGCTGTAGAGGGAGGTGAGGAGCCCCTCTCTCTGCTCGTCCTGCCCTTTCAGGCACGTCAGCACCAGTGACAGGAAGGGCTGCTGGCTCAGCAGAGACATGCTGGAATTGCACCAACAAAAACAAAAAAAAAAAACAGATACCTAATTACAGGCCTAGTCATCACAGGGGACTTAACTTACAGTTGAGGTAGACTGTGAAAATGCATACATTATATGGACATCTGTGCATAAATCGATACATATTCACGCGATCTGACAGCCATGTGTTTGAGTCAGCAACGATTACTGTGTTTGCGTGCGTCACTCACCTCTTCTGTTTCTGCCGGTCCCTCTCCTTGCGGGACGAGGAGCCCAGGTGCTGCCCCTTCTCCAGCTCCTCTCCCGCAGCCTTCAGCACGTGGCCCTGCACAGACGTGGCTAGCTTGGCGATGAGGGGGGCCACCAGCCAGACTCCTGAGCGCTCTGACGAGCTGCGGGGGGTGAAATTAAAACACAGACAGGGGGGTTAAAACCTTAGTGATGGTCTTGTCCTTGTGAATGTCCACAAATATGTGCAGTCAATCTCTGTTGCATTTCAGTGGATCTGTCTTATCACAGATAAAACAATGCCAGAGGGAGGACTTTACAATGTTAGTCTAACACAGAGGAGCAGCAGTGCTGAAGTCAGGCAGGCCCCACAGCAGCAGAGTTACACACCTCAGGACTGGCTTCAGCTTGCTGGCGTTGTTGCTGTTGGTCACCGCGCTGCTGATGCTGCCCGGCCCTGCTGACCCGTTCCCAGAGGGGTTGCTGGAGTTCATCTCGGCTGATTTCTGGAACACCTCGATAGTCGCCTTCGCAATGTTCTCCAGCAGGGAGTTTAACTCCTGGAGCAATCATACAGAAATAAATAAATACCAATGCAGAAACAAACTTCTGATTAGACTGACTAAATCTTCCACTGACATTATTATTCAATTGCATTTCCATTTAGGGAATTGCTGCACGGGGCTGGAAAGAAGACTCCCATTGCATAGCTGTCTGATCCATTCCTGGTTTTACTATGAGTTTAACAAGACACACCTGAGCTTGTTACCTGCACATTGTGGCTAATCAAGCTCGTTGTAAAAAAACTGGAATGGGCAAAACTGCTGTGTAATAAGAGTCGTATTTCCATCCCTGCTACAGGAATCCTTCAGAAGCATGCATCACTAGAGGGAAGAATGTAAGTCTGAAACAACATTAATGTAATGTAAACCCGTAAATGGGAAAATACAGTAACCACTGTTTTGTCTCAGTGGTGTAGCACAATGAGTTTTGCACTAGGAGTCACTCCCTTGCTCCTGCAGTGCTCATGCCTGCTTCATGTTAACCTGTAACCAACACTTCCTGAGCCTGCAAAACCACCTCCACAGACACACCCCAGTGCAGACTGACATACATTGCCTGTGCTCTGCTTGATCATGAGCTGGAGCTCCAAAGAGGATTGTCTCATGGTCCACTGATCCATATTCTGTAGGAGACACAAATGTAGCTTAAAAACACATTGAACAAAGTTCCCATCCCAGCAAAATGGAATGGGGCCAAGGAACAAATTCCATACAACCCTTTAAACAGTTACCTACTTGCCTCTAATCTTGCAGCTGTTACCCATCTCTTGCAGCCCCACCCCCACCCCAATAACTATATCCCAGGATCAATTTCCATCATTGCTAGCAGAGAAACAGCACTTAAATCAGGACTAAGAGAAAGCCCTTTTCTTAAATATATATACTTCTTGTAAAACTTTGCAGTGAATTATGCTGCAGCGCAGATACATTAATCTACTAGTAAAAATGAAATAAGGAACACACAATATCTATTCCCTTTGCTCAGTCTCCACAGGATCTCTTTTCACTGGCTCAGCTAATGTTTTTGCTTCTCGAGCCTGGAAAGATGCTTGACCCAGCTCAGCCTTAAAAATGTCTGGCTCCTGTACTGATGTACTAAGCTTCACTTCCCTTGATTCAGCCATGTGGTGGAGTGGAAAATACAAAAGTTCAAGTCAATAAATTCTAGCCATACATATATATATATACATATATATATATATATATATACATATATATATATATATATATATATATATATATATATATATATATATATATATATTCCCCCGATATTTAAGTTGGAATGGACTGACACACAATTCCGTGCATCACATTGTTCAAATTATGTTTAACAATCTATACTCCATTGCAGAAAGGACTCGAGTGAAATCCCATGGCTCCTCCCTGCGGCTGTAGCTGACCTGCAGGATGCGTTTGATCCTCTGTCTCTGCGGGTTATCCCCCTCCTCGCTGTCCAGCTGCCGGTGCGGGTAGCAGATGAGTTGCAGGAGGCGCTGGGCCTGGATGTTGACAAGGACGGGGTCCTGCAGAGCACTGCTGTCCTCCGAGAGAGACTTGAGGCAGCGCTCCCCCACCCACTCCTTCAGCAAGAGAGGTCAAAGGGAAGGAGAGCGTGTAAAAAAAGGAAAGCGATGGAAGACAGAGATGAGTAGTTGTGTGTGTGCACAAGCCCAGTAACCACTGCATTACTGCCTTTTTAATAGGAAGACAAAAGCCAGAGAAAAGGATCTATATGTGAACAAAAGCAAGGCCTACTTTTGTGGCACTGTTCGAAACATGAAAATAAATGGGCATGCTTAAAGATGGAAGAAACAACAAGGATGAAAGAAAGAAAGTTAGTTAAAGTAACAGGACTTGGCTTTGCTAGCCTCCCACGGGCCTACCTGCTGGCAGATACTCTTCAGCACGTACTTGGCATACGCATCCAAGCTAGCCGTTTCTATAGAGACCGAGCGGCCACCTGTCTTCTTGGAGCACAGGTCATCTTCCGTAATGTCATCCAGCCCCGCAGGGTGAGAGAACCCCGAGCCCTTCAATTCAGCATCACCTACAGAGGGGAAGGAAGGAGGCCGAGAGTCAGGAGGGTCTCCAATCTGTACTTCTCTAAAGGGTTATTCTGAGCAAGTTAAGGAACTACTTTTTTTTATTCATTTATTTTTCCACCCCACCCTCTCCCAATCAAAAAGGTGTCCCCTTATCAGATTATCAGGCTTCCCTGTCACTGAACCAAATATGCATACATATTTAAAAACAAGACAGTGTACACTTATTACCATTGGTTTGTACTTAAATACCTAGTAAGTGGTAATACTCAATATCAAGGTGAACATTAAAAAGAAACTGGCTGTCACAGTGATGCTTACCCAACATGAAGACTGCCTTCAGGACTGCAAAGACAGCTCCTACCACAATGCTGTTCTGGGAAGCAGCCAGTAAGTGGCGATCACAGGAGGACCGGATTCCAACCGTGGGCTTATCTGTAGACGAAGGGGAAGGAGGAGACAGTGCTTGTTCACTTACACAGCACTGATTAAAAATACTGTGAGCATGTGGAATTGATATACCATTGTAAAAAGTGTACCTGACTTGCTGTTGTCCTGATGGCAGGGGTTGCGCTGCGGGGTTTTGAAGAGATGGAGGAGAATCCTGCAGGTTAGCCTGGCACCGGGCTCCGAATCCTGCTCACTGCAGGCTACAGAGACAGACGGAGAAAGAGCGCGCGATTCAGAGAAACCAGTCCCAGAACCACTACAAAACACTGCTTCCCATTCTTGAAGTATAACTAGTTCAGTTCTGAACACCAGATCACAGTATTTGATACGCTTCCCTGATCCCCTATTCCCAAATCCTAAGGAGGCCCCTGCACATCTGGCAACATCTCATACTCCTTTCAGTAACCCTCGATCCCACACTAACCCTCCTTTCAGTGTGTCCTTGATATCGAAGGTAGGGAGAGATGCTTTCAATCCCCAGGCCTGACAGATCACTGGCTCCAGAACAAAGCTCCCAGGAGTGGAAGAGTCTCTGGAGGCAAAGATCAAAGGAAGCCCATCACCAGAACCTTGCTGTAACCTGGGACCATGCTGCCTACCCTCCTGACTATTTGCTCGAACTACTTCAAGCTCTTATTTCAGCACTTCAGAAAAATATAGTTTGAAAAAAAAAAAAAGAGGCAAGATTCCTTCTTTCAGCCTTAGAGACCTCTCTAGTCTTATTGGTAAACATTTAAAAATAAAACGCATCTGTACACTGTGTATATTCCTATGCTTACGAGAGTCAAAACCTCAGGTACAGAACCTGGACGAAGCAGCACTCGCCTGCATTGAGAAGTGAAGGAATCGCCACACAGCGGACCAGATCCTCCAACAGCAGGCACTGGCGGGCAATCAAGATCGCAACAAAGGTCGCCAGGGAGTCATGGAAAGAGAGATCACTCACCTGAGTATATGGGGGGAGGAGGAAAAAAAAGAAGAGAAATGATTTCTGTTGGGAGTTTTCTGTGACAGCTATATCATTAAAAAGATACGAATAATGTATTTATTTTTGCCTAACAGGTGCAAACCAGTCAACACATGCTTGATAAATGAATTTGTGATGAATTCAGTTGTTTTTTTAAAGATGATCTAGTCTGGGCTGCCTGAAGACTAGATTCTCTATGAATCAATAGAACGGGTAAAAGCACAGGCCCCTGGAAACCGCCTGTATATTCCGACAGACCCCCTGGGCTTGAAAACTATTTGCAAATCTGCCTCAAATTGTCTAAATATGTGGTTGGTTTCCTCAAAAGCAAAAATTCAATTCCGGAGAGCAGGGGGTGCCTTGACAAAATGGTTTAGAACACTAGAAAATGTTTCTCAATCACAGAATACACAAAAGGGATTTAACATCCTTTGCCGAGCTCTGATCTGCTCATCATGCACTTTCCTCTCTCCCTTGTTTACGTTTCTGGAGACCTGAGAGGGGTCCTTACATCCACGTTGCAGAGCAGGTCGTTGAAGCCACAGTTTCCGTTGTTGGAGGAGCAGCAGAGAGCCTTGAGTACGCCCAGCCACTCCGCACTCAGGGACCGACAGTAGGCAGTGAGCTCTGCACACAGGATCCCAATGTCATTCACTCTGTCCAGGAAACAAAACGAGAGCGAAAGACCGGCGGGGGTTATGCTAGGGCTGGAACAATAATCTATTATCAGGGTTTTATCAATAATTACTTTAGTCTTTATTATCGATAATCATATTATCAGAAATTACGTTTCTGGTGTGAAAAGCATAAAAGGTTCAGTGTCCCAGCATTAGTGTTTTAAAGACGAAAACCAAAAAAGCAGACAAAAAAAAAAGTGTTTGAGCAGGACGTACTATGAAAAAACCTGCAATTAATGGGAATAAAAAACATGATTACTGAAAATTGAATTGCCCTTAAGCTAGACACCGTACAAATAATTTCAAGCAAATCAAGAGACAAAGAAGTCTTGAGCATTTTGTAGTGTGTTTACCTCTCGGGGTCGTGGTGGCCCACACACACGTACATGAGCACATTGCACACAAAGCTGTAGCGGTTGGCTGGGTTGTCGTTGAGGATCTTGCCTGCCATGGAGTGGCTGAAGTTGTGAGCTGAGGGATTCTCGATGGTGTCGATCATGAACTCGGGGTCCCACAGCATGTTGGAGTCTGACGGATCAATGTTGCAGTATATGGAGTTCTTCACCTTTGAGCAGAAATCACTGTACAAAGACACATCAGACACTGCGTTTACACAAACATGGCTAGTTACAGTTTATATCTGCTAATGCTTGAATTTACTGGATATGTCAGAGTTCTAACAGTGACAACAATGTAATAAACAAATTGATATACAAAATTATAAATGTGCATATGATACTGAAAGCAGTGACTTGAATGAAATGAATATTTTCTCTCTGCAGACTCTTGTTCCTTGTTCACCTGAAGATCTCCCCAAACTTGCTCTTGAGGTGGCTGCAGGAGGTGTAGAGGTCGTACAGGTAGGCCAGGATGCAGCGCTCTGCCGAGGAGCAGTCTGCAGGGTTCACTCCATGCTTCACCACAATACGCAACCTGCAGGGGACGCCACACAGCGTAATCACTCACTGACACACCAAGTCACACAGGACCCCCCCCCAGACTGGGATACAGATTTACTAAAAGGTTGGGCCTGTGAAGTGCAATGAAGAAGAGGAGATGCAAGGCTCACCCGTCAAAGACCTGTGCCGTCTGGTCGGGGTTGAGAATGAGGCAGGAGTGGTACCTCCGAAGCACAGCCACGATGCCCAGGCACAGCCCCGTGGTGTAGCTGCCAACCAGGCTGGATGACTTCAGCAGCAGCTCCGCCTCCACCAGGCTTAGCTCATTCAGAAGCTGCCCAGGAGAGAGACAGAGCAGGCCAATCAGACACAACTCACTGGGCTGCTTAGGTGCTGGTTCCATTTATATTGTCCCACATCATCCACCGATAAGAATAGGAATCAGCACTGAAGACTGCAGGTCAAAATGTTTGCCTTTGTTTTCTTTCAGTATTTCTAAATTTAGCACTGTGGAGTGTTTTATAAAATACATGACATTACACTGATAAAAGGCATTTTCAGAAACTATTTTCTTCTCAGTTTTACAACAAAAAGCGGTGGGGTTCATGTTTTTTAAGCTCACAGGGGGCTGTCCAGGGCTAGACTGAGGGACACTGGCAGGGAAGGACCTTTCACAAGCAGAGGGTCAGGTACCTGAATGGCAAAGTCAATGAGGCCACTGATGTTGAGGGAGTATTCCATGAGGTCGAAGATGAACTGGATGTGCTGGACCAGTGGCAGGTGGTATGACATCCCCAAGGCAAAGCTGGTGATCTGTTCCAGGACATTCCGAGACACCTGCCAAGCACACAGAACAAGGAAACGTTCAAAAAACAGCTCCCATCCCAGAACATTCAGGCTGCAAGCAGTGGGAAGCAAAGGTGAGGGCAAGTGTGTGCCTCTTACCTGAGAGGTGACCTGGTGCTGGTCGAAGTGGGAGAGATGCTGGAATTTGGAGAAGATATCTTCAGCTGTGGGGAAAGCTTCGGGCTTATTCCTCTTCCGCTTCTGTCCTTCTTCACCCCCTGCAGGAGGTAAAAAAATTAAAATCACAAAAACACCACAAGAATGAGCATGCAGGACATTAAAATTGGTCAGTTAAAAAAAAAAAAAAACACCCCCACTCATCATCCAATTTGTGCTGGAGTCGATACAAATTATCTGTGATAAAACCATAGGTCTGAGCACAACAAAACTAGAAAAAGGGTTTAAAAGACTTCAAGGACAACCCCCGCTCCAAGGGTCCTCCTGAACACAGCCTCAGCAGGAGATCAGCTACCAGACTAGAGATCAGAGCCCAATCTGCAAACGAGTCTCCTGAAAATTGTTAACAGGTTGCCAGTCTGGTTCTAATAAGCCGTCCAGTTTACTGTCATCTGCGCTGAAATTCTCTCTCTAGCCTGTACAGGAAGATCTGCTGAGAGCGTTTTAAATTCCTGGCGTTTATAAGCCTGAGCCTCTCCACCTTCTGAATACAGCTTTAGAGTGATGAGTAGTTGTTTTCTACTCCTTCTACAGAGGACCTTGATTAAACAGCTGCAGTCTGGGTTACAGATGTTCAGACTAGTCAGGTACACAACATCTTTGCTTTTGTATGTTTTATGGTCCACTAACTAGCAGATATGGGCTCTGTGCAGATGATAAGACACAATCATGTGACACGGTTCCGTTCCTTTGCCTAATGTGCCCACATGTGCCAAACAGCCCGACTCACCAGTTTCTGCTGTGCTTTTCCGGTTCAGCACCTTCAGGATATCTTTGGTGATTTTCTTGATGGCGTGCCGCGCTTCGTCTCGCTGCTTCCCCACACCGTACAGAACCACTAACCGCTGGTTACACTCGTGGCTGGCACTCTCCTCCTGTAGGGAACAAAGTGGGTGATGGGAGCTCAGTGGAACGCATAATAAACATCGATGAGGAAAGCAGTTGTGCCAGGGTTTAGAGTTTCTATTAGGCAGTCTCCAATGCTCAAACCCACATGTTTGAAATTCGGAGGAATGAGGTTAAGTCCTATTGAGTGTGGAGCAGTTTCAGCAGTCAGCATGCAACACAGCAAAGCTACAGATTAGATGGCGTTTATAGTACTTGGGAATGCAAGTTGGCAGCGTTTACCTGGGGGATGGGGAAGTGCGTTGCGTACTGGATGTGCCGAGGCAGCTCGTAAACCAGAGGGAATGCCGGGTCGGGGCCCTTGTCCTTGGCCAGAGTTTTCCCATCCTGTTCTGGGGTGGGTTTCTCCGGGGAGGGGCTGCCCTTGGACTCACAGTGCATCGGAGGAGAGAACATCTGAATGAAAAGGGGAAGAGGGGCGGGAGATACAAACCGTCATTCAGGAAGCTGCAGAAAAACACTGTATACATAACACAGAATCCTAGCAGACTAATCCAATTATAATGGGTTACCAAGGCATAAATTAGCCTGCATTTTCTCAAGAATTGTAATATGAATCAATTCTGATAGGGAGGGGAGCAAGGGCTTCAATTTCAAATGGACAGGACTACATCACGAAGATGCTTTGCAGGAGGATCATGCAGCACCCTCTGACTCAAGCATGCTGTCATTAACTGAGGATCAAGTACACCCAAGACAGTGTTTGGCTAAATCACACTGCAAAAAAACAGCTGTTTCCTGTTAAGTGTTTGCACCATTTCTGTATAGTGGGTTACTGCCTTGATTCTTGTTACCGATACATAAACACTTAACCTAGTTTTGACACCTCTGCGTTAACTTAATACCTCGTCGAAAATGGCGCTGGAGTTCTGATCAATCTCCATTGACTCGGAGAGGCCAGCATCCTGGCGGGAGAAAAAAAATGTAAAATAAGAGACATGTTGATCTGGCTTACGATTTTAAATGCATATAAGATTTTTTGATATACTATTTTAATTTGTAGAATAGAAAAATAAAAGGGCAGGAGAATCCTTAGATTTTAAGCACGGGCACAAGGCACTGCGAGTCCGTACCTCCATCTTGCCCCCACCCCCAGCCTCTTGCTCCTTGCGGTCTGACTCGTCAGCAGGCTCCTCGCTGGGGGAGCGGGGGCGGGGAAGGTGGGAGTCAGAGGCCAGGTCCCCTCGCGAGATCAGCGTGCACATGTAGATGTTGTGTGAGAAAACGTCATGCCGGATGAGTTCACAGAACAGGAGCACCAGGTTCGAGAACTCCACACGCTCACTCTCATTCCCTGGCTCAGCTAGAGAGAGAGAGACAAAGCATAAAATACATTTAAAAATGTACTCACAAGAATTGACTTCAGGACTGAATTACAGTGGTATAAAGACACACTGTATATTTTTACCATACCATCAGCCCCTCACCAGTGAAATCGTTAATCTTAATTTCACAAGCCATGGGTTTAAACCTGCTCTGGAAGATGACATACTGAGTGTGGGAGCCTGCGTGTCCAGGAACTGCAGCAAGACGTCCTGGAAGACTGGCAGAGTAGCAGCAGAAAGTGATCCTGAGGAAACAGAGCCCTTCTCGTCCACGACTTCAGACTCCCCACACCTCTGCAAGGAGAAACACAGAGACCACTGTGCAACAACTCTATACACAAAAACTATTATACAGCTAGGGTGCAAAAATATATATATATATATAATTATTTAAAGTACATCACAAGCGTTACCGATTACATTGGACTGTAGTGTAAAACTACTTTAGATTTCTATTACATACTGCCACCAGAAGAGCAGTTCTATCTGGCCTGAAGAACTTCAATCAAACTACTGCTGTTTTACTACTTGTTATGACTGATCTGGCATATCAGTTTGTATACAACATTCTTACATTGCTGGTCATAAGGTATGCTAATAGTGTCTTCTTGCATTAAATAAACCATTTGGTGTTTCTTCATGAAGAGAGGTCCCAGACACAGTTCATCTGTTTGCTGTTTTTGCTTCATGACATGGTGTTAAAATGAGCTCCCAGCTTACCTCGGCCTCGATCTCAGCCTGCCTCTTCTCTAGGAGTTTTGCCACCACCATGGCTCGGTGCCGCCCAGACCTCTTGCAACTCACCGCCCACTCGCACAGCAGGGTCACCACCGCGTCATCATCCGGGGACATCTGTGGACAAGTCACTAATCATCAACACAGCAAGATTTGTTTTGCAGGGTAGCCCTTGTGGTGTACACCTTCATTTCCGAATACCAAGTTACTGTAGACCCCAAAGTTCGTTTGTGGTAACATGATAGAATTATATCATAGTTATTTTTAAATCCCATCCAACTACTTGCCATATCTGACAGCGCTATAACAAAGCTGTAGTGCTTATTAGGGTTGAGAATGGAATTTAAAACACAAAAATATTGTAGTTTCTTGTGTATACTGCTGTATAACCATCGCTTCAATCCCTATCCCTATAGAACTTGGCAACATGTGTGAAAGAGCTCAGTCTCACCTCGTGACCGTCCTTGCTCTGGCCCGCCCCAAAGATGCGGTTGTAGAGGGAGTCCAAGGAGTTGCTGAAGTCAGACTTCTCGAAGCTGTGGCTGTCCAGGACCTCCAGAGTGTGCAGGACACGTCCAATCGTGAACCCTAATATGAGAATAAAACATGGCATCTAAGACTGTTGCACGTGTCACTTTTACTTCCCATTACTGTGGCTTTGCGAATTTGATTCCACTGATTTTGTAACCCGAGGATATCTCCTGATAAGTCCCCCTTTACCTGCTGTGGTTTCCTGGCACTTATCGAACGACCATCTGACTTCCACAGCCTGGCCACGCTCTTTGATCTGCTCCTCAATCTCTCTAACCTTTGCTCTGACCTGGGAAATAAGGGAAGGTATACTGTGAAAAACAGCCCACACAACACACCCATGAAAACACACACAGCCACATTCCCATTTGATAATCATCTGTCCCCCCTTACCTGCTGTGTAAAGGACGTGTTCCCCCCTGGCATGGGCAGGTTGGATGGTGCTATGGGCAGCAGGTCCAAAGGCGAGCCAGTCTTGTTCCTGCTGTCCATTAGGGAGTAGTGCCACACCAGAGCACTGGGGCAGCACAGCACGATACTCTATAGAGCCAGGGACACAGAAAGAACACTTGTGAGCGATACAGACATTGTGGGAGGATATATAGTTTGTGCCCACAATCCAGCGATGGAAACAAGACCTGTATAGATTGCATTCAGGCTGAGGCATTTTTTTAATTTAGCTCCTTGAAAAACTTAACAGCCCAGTCTTTTTATGAGGCACTAAGCAAGGGAGTCCCACCTGTAACATACAGCTAAGTCCAAAGACCAGAGGCCGGTGCTGCGGGCAGATGTAGAAGTCGGTGAAGGGAGTTTGGGGCTGGTTCCCCCCAGCAGGTTGGGGGGTTGGCGTCTGTGGCAGAGCGTTCCCAGGCTGTGCTGAGATCCCGTGGGCCTGGTGCCCTCCCGGTCCTGGTCCCACACTCCCATCACTCAGCAGTAACGCTAGCCGGCGAGTGCAGAAATAGGCCAGTCGCCTCGAGAGGTAGGCAGACTGCACAAACTCTCCAGAGTACTGCAAAAACACAGGAAAGGTAAAGGTCATTATTATTTTGCTTGGGATTGTAAAATGCACTGCAAACAGAAAACAGTCCAGCAAATAAACATGAATTGGTGCAATGATGTGGATGTACTGCAAGTGTACTGTAATCCTGCTAGTTACAAAAGAGATTGTGCTGCCATCTGGTGGACTAAAACTGCCTATATTGGAATTCCAGTTCTTTTCCATTTTTTATTCCATACTGTTTTTATATTAAGCTTATTCGGGTTGAGTTTCCCACGGGTACCTGCAGCATGAGGGGCAGGAGCAGCTTCAGTAGCTCGTCCTCTCCAGGCCTGATCTTCTCAAAGCACTCGAGAACCCAGGTCAGGAACTCGTGTCTGTCCAGCATGCCGTCCTGAATGACACACAGAAAACAGAAACAGTCAGCACCAGGCACAGAGACAATATATATTCAGAGAAAGAGCTTTCACACACAGAGCAAGTGCACTTTGACAGATATTTTGTAAGCAGAGTACATCAGCCTTACAGAGAAAAACATGCGCTAAACTAGCCAAAGCAGCTTTCACAGCCACAGACAATAGTGTCAGTCTGTACACAGAGGGCACTGCGCTCACCTGGAACATGAACATGGCTAGTTTCTCGTTGTACTCCCACTGTTTCATTGCAGTCTCCACCTCCACTGGTGTGGCCGGTAGTGGAGAGCCACAGCCCTGGCTGGACGACTGCCGGTAAAACTCAGCTACTTTCTGGAGCTGCTCCCAGAGGTACTTGGTGATTATTTGTGTCCACTCTGCAAGGGGGCAGCGAGAGACCTTCAGAAAAGTGTACATTGAAGAGTATCGTACAGTCCATGCTAGAACACCCTGTTATTCTTTTTTTTATGCCAAAATCATGACACATTATTGTATCCTAATACAAAACCTAACACTTTGTCACACCCTTGGGCAGTCCATGAGCGAAATGTTTAAATTATAAGGATTTTATTCAATGCCATTTTTCCAGGAGTGGATATTTTTGCATCAACCAACTAGAACTGAACCTTTTAAAATGTTGGAAATGTTCTGTGGTAAACAAAACTTATTGGGTAGCTTTCCTGGTTGCATAAACATGCATCTTTCTTTACATTACCTATGCAGGGGTCGATCACATGCCTCTTCTTCACTTTGGTCTCGGTGATGGCAGCGTAGTATGCGCATGTCATTTTGATTAGCCAGGCCGCCCGCATAACCGGCACAGTGTATTTTGCCAAATAGCCAAACACCTCCTCCTTCTTACTGAATATCGGCACCTAGGACATGAAACAGAGGTTAACAAGAGCGAGAAGGTGGTAATCTACCCACATTCTTGCATGCATTACAATCAAAGCCCTTGCAAAAAAAAAAAAAATACACTAACAAGGCTGGTTATATAGACCCTGATTAGCACTAATCTTGAAATACTTTACTATAGCTTAGCTAAGGTAGCCCGATTAGTGCTGATCTGTTTCTGCGACACAGCCCACTACACAATCAAAATGTCAAAAGTGACAGAAGAGATTAATATACGTTTCTTTACTTGTAACTGTTAATGTATGTTCCCGCATACATATTGTACATCTCTAAATGGGTTCTTCCCTGGTCAAGTAATCAATTCAAACTGAATCCCTGTACCTTCTTCGCTAGCTGGGTGAGGGGTTTAGTTCCTGCCAGGTCTGTGAACCAGTTGTTGATGGAGCTCTGGGATCTCGCTGTAACCAGCCAGAAATTATCCTTCTGGTTGACCTGGGGTTTCCTCTTGCCTGTGTCAGGGAATGTGTTGCACCGCAGCTTCTCAGCAATAATGCTGCTGAAATTTGAACTGATCTGCGAACGAGGAAAGCCAAACAAGCACTTTGAGCGAGGACTGCCATGCCTAGTCAGGTAATTTGAATGAGATGGGCATTACTACTGCAATGAGGTACTAAATCCTAGTTCTGCAATTCACAAACACTGTTCAGACACTTCTTTACAACTCACTTCCCTGTCAAACAGGGGATTCATATTGAAAACAGCTCAAGCCAAAAATACATTGCAGAGGAAACAAAATGCTAAACATATAAGGGAGGTCATACTGAAAATCTGGGTAGCAATTGAGATAGCAAATCCAACACAGAGAGAAAAATCCAATGCAAAAGAATCAGGACAGGGAGATTACAGAACCTGGTAATCTAATTCAGGCACGTTGTCAGTAACAGTAAAGCATTGATGGCAACCAAACTAAAACCACTGCTGCACTCTCACTGCGACATGCACGCAGTACAGCATGGGGAGCCTTTTTTTACCTTGGAGGGGTTAAAGTTGACATTTTTCGCACTGCCATGTTCGTCCCCCGAAACTGCCGGCTGGTTATTGAACCCCTGTTTCACATTCAGTGCTGTCAACTCATCCTTGAAACGAAAAAAAACAATGTTAAGTTTCATGATAGCGCTTTCTGACTCACAAACATCTTTAAACGCTTCGCCACTGAAGTACCACTGTATCAAACAGAATCTGCTTTTCTGCAAACTCACAGTTTGGGGGAATACCATTCATGCACATCAAGTTCAACAGAAGAGCTATGCTGGAGATACAAAAACACATGCTGCACCCCACTGGTGTATTAACGCTTATTCCATCAATGCGGGCACCTTTACTGTAAACGGGCAAAGCCACCGACATCTGCTTGAGTGGAGCAGGGTGGTGCTCTTTGCCTTTAAATGCTGCATTTGTGTTCTGGCACTATGCTGGTGCACTAAGCTTTAATCAAACAAAAGCAGGTAGTCTTTGACCTGCTAGCCACTCTCTCAGTCTGGGTGTATGATGCAGTAAGAATTCTAATGCTTAGTTAAATCTCTCTTGACCCTCAGGAAAGCAACACATGTGTTTTTGTAATACTAACAATGTTCTACAGTGTATATTACATTATGAAACTTTCTAAAACTACATGGGCAGCTACACCTATATACAGAATTATGACAGATGTATAAGCAGGGATGAAATAAAAAATGTCAGACTTACCTTCTATAAAACAGTAATCTACTCTAGAATTTAGTTATTTGGTTTTCTAATGAATTAGACTACGGCTTAAAAACAAGCAACAAGGGCTTAATAAATCGGCACAGGGAAATGCGTTTGTAAATTAGGATTTGAATTATATCGTCAATTAATATTAGTGAATATATTTACATCGTTTCGCAAGAGATCAGGCATTGCAACAGCTAACGACAGTTTACAGCCGTTATTTTAGTACACGTTTAATGCAACGGAAGTGTTCTGTGATATACTTAAAATGATATAACAATTTTAAATAAAACATTATTTTCAGGCTTTCTTTCTGTTTACCCTCACTGATGTGACGTTAAACGGAAGGTATGGTAACTGAATCCAGTGCTGCTGGTTTAAGACCGTTAAGTTTAAACGCCTTTAGCTTATTTAAAAATACAACGTTGGTATATTATGCATTGTTATTGTTTCTGAGTGAAGCTCCACAGCAGGCCCATACCTCATCCTCGGACTATCCTGCAAGACCCCCTTCCAAGCCGGTCAGTTATTCTCCCCGTTCCCCGTCCACTCTCCACCGGCAAATATGCCAGTTTCCCTGTGCCTCACCTCTTTCTGCTTGGGGTCCTGTGGATAAACATCGGGAGGCCCAAGTCTTGGCCGCTTCAGGGGCCGGTGTTCGCAACTTAGGATCCCGAAAGCGGCCATCTTTCCAGCGGCATCATTCACAGCGAAGGCTTGCCCCTTCCCGTGCGACAAAAGCCGAGTGTTTACGGAAATTCACGAGGCTAGAGACGAGTGGAGTTCGAGATCCTGAAACAGGGATATTCCAGTGACAGAACAGTCAGTGGATACTCACGATTGCAGGCGGGGATTCCCGAAGCAGAACTCGCATAAGCAGGAGGAAAATCCTAATGCCATCGGATGATCATGAGCGTCCCTCACTTCAGTGGCAGTCCAAGCTGTTTTTTCTTTGATGTGCGTAGTGCATTCCGATTCACATAATGACTAAACGTGACTTATTGCAATTTCTTAACAGCAACAAGAAAACGTATTTTCACAGAAAAAAAATAACACAAGACAAAAAAGACACATATTTAACAGCGTTTGTATTTAATTGATTTAATATATTGTGTTAATTCCAATGCAATAAATAAAATATTACAAGACGGTTTGGAATTAGTTTGCAGTTGTTAAAGTCCTTCAGTCCTGACTCAACGTTTAACTGGCTATAGCAAAGTGATTTATTTACCTAAGTGCAGTCATAATGTATTTTAACTTACAAATTGTAAGTGGAGAAAGTGAACACTGGCAAAGGTTAACTGAATGATTTATATGCAGGAATTTGTGAACTAGCCCATAAGCAAAACTATTGAATTGAAGGGTTGGCGTGTCCCGTGTAATGCAGTCATGATCAATTTCATACTCGTATACATACATGCAAATAGTCTCTATATAGGAAGAAAGTCCTGATATTTACCCATAGAAAAAAAATCATTTATTCTGCACAGAAGAGTTAGTGAAAACCACACGCTGCGCTACATATGATAATGAGTGTTTTTTTGCGTATGACTCCTCACATGTGTATGATGGGTCTGACCCTGACCCCGCCCCACTTCCTCCCAGACGAGCGTCCCGCTGAACAGTTTCCAAATGTTGGGAAGTATGCGTATGTCATTCATTGCACATAAGCCTCCTGTGAATTCTACTTCCAGGAAGCAGACCTCGTCAACGTGTTTGATGGCTCTTTTTTTGCATTCAATTCCTATGAAGTTGCCTCCGAGACACACCGTTTCAGACACAACCTCAAGACTCCACACAGTGAACCCAGCAGTCTATCACGGGCAGGCCCACAGGCTTGCGGATATGTCAAGTCTCACGCATTTGCACTGAGAATCACTCATTTTAGAAACTTTTTTTTTTTTGGGGGGGTCAGTTTTAGCACTCTCACCCCTAAAAGAAAATATGAGAATTGAACTGTTACGCCTCACTCATTTGAACGCTGTGATCTTGGCATCTCTGTGCAAGTGGAAAGTTGGCATTTCAGGCCCCATAGTCTTCAAACAATGAAAGATGTATACTAGCTAAAAAGAGAGTGTATTCTACTTGTTATGAGCAGGCCGACTTTTAAAGAACTGCAAACAACGCCAGCGTTCTAGTCAACACATATTTTATTAGGATTCCAGTGTAACAGACGTATGCAATACAATGTGGACATTGCCGAGCCAATCAGACATTCAGACTCACAGCAGCACAACAGTAAATAGATCCTTCACTACTGACACACAGTATTAGAATGTGTGTTGACGTCATTAATTAGTCATGTAGTTGTGCTGTTGAGGTTACTGTGTTAATAATAATGACACTTTTAATGGTATTGCTGGACAGTATAGAAATGGGGTAGGAAAAGATATTTCTAGCAACTACAGTATATTTAGTTAAGGGTGTGGATTAGTATAGGATTTTTTATTATTTTTTTTAAACCAGCAAAGCCTGCTCTTTAATCAGCATTATCTTTAGAAACAGCAGAGCCAGTTGCAAACCAGCACAGCTAACTGGCATGAAACCAGTACTGGTCTTTGCTGGAATTTCCAACAAGGTTAATGGGAGAAAGGGAGGTAATGGGAGATAGGAGAGAGTGAAGCCGGGATACATGGTGAGGAGGTCAAAGGAAATGAGGGATATATAAATACAAAGAAAGCAGGGGTGCTATTTCGTGTACTCCTCGTCAGAGTCGCTGATACTGATATCGTCATCGGAGTCGTCCCAGACAGGCCTGGCCTCCTCGCTGGGCCCGCTCTCCTCCACGCTCTCGCTCGCTTGCTCGGTCCGCGCCCGCGGGTCCTCCAGCTTGCCCCAGGACACGGCGTCCGCCTTGACCAGGGTCAGCTCCACCTTGGAGGGCACCATTTTCACAGCGCTCCGCTCCACGCTGATCACCTGCAGGGGGAGACAGGAACGCAGGCGGTGAGCCCAGCACTCCTCGCGTGGCACTAGCTAAAGCTGTTCGGCTGGTTTTCTCGCTGGGGAAAATACATCATCTTGCTGGTGTGTGGTCGGTAGTAGGACATAGTCTAGGATTCTTAATTCTCAAAATGGGTAGTGAACTACATAAGGTTTTTAAAAACGGTATTGAAAACCCCCTTTCGGAAATCACACTGTTTTAAAAACAGTACAGCCTTTGCAGGCAGACAGACAGCGATACAGAAGTCAGTCTATGATTTGAATACTGACCCCCCAGAGATGGAGTTCCTGGTGAAACTCTTTGTCCCCGTCAAACTGGATGTGGATGGTCAGCTGAGAAAACAAAAAGGAAAAAGGGAGAGCTCATGATCCACATTACACAGGGCCGCTGTAGAAGGCACTGAAAAGCCATACCTTCATAACATCACATTTACTTAATGAGAGATATACCATTTCTGCATGTTACAGGAAAGGGCAATCAGATAAGCCAATCTTTCCAAATTTGACTTTGTCTTAGCAAAACGAGTTCAATGACTGGTAATGGTACAATGTTAAGTTATAATACACTGTGCATCTCCAGTAAGGTTTGTTTTTTTTGGAATAACCACCCACCGTGGTGCGGTTGGCCTCGATGTAGGACTGCTCCTGCACTGCGTTCTTGGCATACACTGTGATCACCACCTGGCTGCCCGTCTGGTGCCAATCATGCCGGCACGCCACCATCTTCTTGTTCTGCAACAAAAAAGGGGGTCATCTGAGCTCGCACGGAGGCATCTACCAGTCTGAGGACCTTACAGAGAACTCCTCATGCACAGCTTCAATCACACAGCTGTAACGGGAGTTTATCACCATGTTTCCATGCCTTGTTTTCACTGCCTTTTCCCAGGTAGAGCTGAGCGAGGCGCAGTTAAAGACGACTGTCTGCGTTCCAGTGGAATTGTGTCAGGTATCGCTGACCCAGGAAGTAGTAGTGCGGCAGTAAACGGTCACGTTGGATTGTGGGATTGATTGAATACATGCAAATAAGCGAAGGTGGACGAAGTTGAACAAGCATGTGTGGCTGTTTTTATTTCCAGTCTTTACACGGCTGTCAGTAGTCTTATTAATGAGGTTTGGTCACGAAGCAACACCTGTGTCTGGTTTGTTTTCACCGCAGCCTTCGCTTACAGCCGCCATTGTTCCAAACAGTCTCTGGCTTTCGGTGACGTACCTCCGCACAGCACAGCTTGGCACCGTTGGGTATGAGCTACGAAACTGCTCTGTCTGAGGTGTAGCTGAACGTCAGTGGAAACACCCTCCAGCTACACCTCTCCCAGACCGTCCAGCTCAGCTATACCTGGGGAAAGGCAGTGGAAATGAGCAGAAATCACCCCTCACGGGGAAGAAAGAAGGATATAGTTAAAGATCCGCCAGCTGTCAGTAATGTGGGAAGGCTGAAGTACTTTTTTCTGGACCCAGGTGTGTTTGCCTGTGGTGCAGCCCTTCTGATCCAGGAAGGCGTTGAAGTCAGTGGTTTTTATACAGCAGCAGCTCCAGTATTTATACCTAGAAAAGACAAGAAAACACATTAGGTTAATCATCCAAACAAAAAGGGAAAAGAACCCATCTTGATTAGCACTGGTTATGTTTGAAAGCTGAAGAGTCATCGTACCCTTCATGGAAGACAGGGGCCCCAGGGTGATGGATACAGGCCTCAGCGTTTGTCTCTGGACCACCGTAAGACTGAGGAAACAAACCAAGAGCCGCTGTCATTCAAACTGTCAAACTGAGACTGGACCCCAATGCGTTACAGAGAAGTCAGCTAACACCAGGGCTTCATCTGTGCTGAATCTCACCGGTTTTCAGATGAAGACCCGTATAATAGATGAGAGCTTGAAGCATATATGGGAGCTACAGTAAAGCCAGGTCAGTACATTAGGTATATAAACAGCAATGCTATACCTCATCCTTAATTATAAGATTCAGTACCTTTTTGTTTACAAATTAACCCCTGTCTAAGATCAAATACAAACTCCCTTAAAAAAAAGTGCTGATTTTAAATAAACAATACTTAAATTCCACTGCTTATTTAGGTCCCATGGAGAAGGGAAGCTTGTTGAGGGATCAGAAAAGAAATCTGCAGTAAGAGCTCAGAGTTCTATTGGGATAGAGCAATGAAATGGCCAAATGCAACTCATTGTCATTGTTACTGACGTCACGCCAGCACCATCTTCTTGTATTGTGGATTCAGAACCAGATTGTTTCGTGTTAGCGTTTCAGTTGCAACCATCCCCGTCCCAGCTGTGCAGGATTCCTAAACGTACCGTCTTGCAGCCCGAGTTCTTGCACCTGGTTCCAGGGATCACCACATTACTGTCTGCAAAGAGAGCGAGGGAGGGGTTATAGCTGTGGGGTGAGGCAGGGTGGACGTGAAAATCAACAGCAGGGTCCTCCAGAACTAATAATGTCATCATTAGGATTTTCTGCTTGGCAGATTACCCTGGAGGTGAAACTGACACTCGCTTGAAAACAATGACTTGGAATAATTGAGATCTGGCAGCTGACATAAATGTGAGCAACCCCATGAGCAAGGGTCCAGCATGTGGTGTGATTGAATGGGGTAATGAAGGCACTGGCTGAAACACCATTACCTTTCTGGGCAGCTTCGTTTGTCTCGGATGCCCGCAGTTTCTCCAGAGCCTGTTTGAGAGACTGGGACACTGTGACGGGCAGCTTGGTCTTGGGCTCCTCAGAACTGCAACACACAAAACAAGGTGTGTCAGCAACACAGACTCCCCCGTCATGGATGTGAACCATGGTCAGCACCCTGTCACAGTACACATCCACACATGTGGAACGGAATGTCATGACAAGGTACCAATGAGCAGGTCACTGACAATCAGACCATCAAGTCTCTTAGGAATCTGTTTGCACTCCACATATTTGCTGAGGGTTGGGCAGACGGTTTTGTCAGTTGTCTGCAACGCTGCTAGTATGTACTGGTTTGCAGCTTGTCATGCCGGTTGAAGAGATTGTAATGCTGGTTCTGAAATGTAAATAGGGAAGACTCGCCCCTCAGGTACCTGGGCCTCTCCCTCTGCAGCTTCTCCGCTGACTTGGGACCGCTGAAGATGATCTCGGTGTCCACAGGGGGGCGCTCACTGCCAGCCTTGTCGGAGCTGACCTGCGGCCGCATGGGCTCGGTGGGCTTCTCGTTGCTATGGCGACCCCGAGTGCAGCCCTGCAGAAGCACAAGCAAACAGAGGATTTATTATTGTAGCAGGGTGAAGCGGTGCAGCATGATCAGGGCGAAGCAAGGGGAATGTGGTGAAGCTTGATAAACCAAAAAAGATCTCGCAAACTTTCTGCTGAAGTCTGTTTTCTTTTTATTAATTATTAGTGTCATTATCAAACTTTCAGTTCTGTCCTAGATTTTTTTGTATGTTTTTTTTAGCTATTTACTCAGAATAATCATTAGTGCAAAACATCATTTGCATTTGTAGACCAGTCATAAGCCATTGATTTAAATATCCAAATTGTTTATTTCTGGGTGGCAATTTAGAAAAAATGACGTTGAGAATGTAGCCCGTGGTCAGCATTCCTTTTAAACAAGGCTGAACAAACCCAACCTGTGCACTCGGAGGATCTTCAAACACCAGCTGGGTTTCACACAGACCCCCATGCACTGTGAATGCAGTGACCGCTGCTGCACTGGAGCAGGACCGTGCCAGCTGGGTTTCACACAGATCCCCATGCACTGTGAATGCAGTGACCGCTGCTGCACTGGAGCAGGACCGTGCCAGCTGGGTTTCACACAGACCCCCATGCACCGTGAATGCAGTGACCGCTGCTACACTGGAGCAGGACTGTGCCAGCTGGGTTTCACACAGACCCCCATGCACTGTGAATGCAGTGACCGCTGCTGCACTGGAGCAGGACCGTGCCAGCTTTCTGTACCTTTATAGACAGGAACTCAGAGAAGTCAGTCGTCTTTTTTCTACAGCATGACCAGCCCTGAAAGCAAACAGCAGGCAAAAGTTATTCAGCTATACAACGATACTGAGAATTCAAAAACAATATAAACGAAAAAGTTTACTTTCCCAACACCCAAAACCGAGGGGACAGCACTCTGTTTTGAATAAGGTAGGTTCTGCACCTCAGCAGACCTGTTGCTCTGAATATCTTTAAATGAACAGTGATGAACAGCTGTGCCAAGTCCCCCAGCATCCCTATCACACTGTCAAAGAAGACATTGGGCTGTGCCTTAATCAGGGGCTTTCAGAGGCTTACAATAAATATAAAAACAATGAACACAATGATCCAAAGATCAGTGAAAATAAAGTAGTGAAATGGGGGTGCTTACCTTCAAGGCATCGTGGAATATGGGGTACCCCGAGTGATAGAGGCAGGCATCTGTGGGGCAGAGAAAAGAGAAGAAGAAGAAGAAGAAGAAGAAGAAGAAGAAGAAGAAGAAGAAGAAGAAGAAGAAGGAGGAGGAGGAGGAGAAGGTGAATTTGAGACTTGTATCATTACGATACTAAGGTCTCTCTCTCTCTCTCTCACACACACCTCTCCATTCTACCACCCCCCTCCTCCCTACCTTGTGTCACTTTGCATTCCCGAGCCCCACGCAGCTGTCTCTGAGAGCAGCTGGGAAAAGCAGACTCAGGAGAAACTGCTTGCCCCCTCCCACAACCCCCTCTCCCTCTCAACACGTGCCTGCGTATGAATGAAGACACAGAGGTGTAGGAGTGATCCTGCCCATTAGGAACGAGTTGATTCGTTTTCAGTGACCCGTCTGATTTATAGATTATTATTATTTTTTTAAGTTTGATAAGTTTGGTTCTGGCGGTTGACTCGGGTCAGTCCAATTCCCTCAAGCTGGTTAGGTTACAGCACATACAAGGGGCAGTGGAGGGGTACTGCAGCTGCCCTTAAACCAATGTGATGAGATCTATAGTTCCTGAAGGACACGGATAAAAGAAGCAGCACTCGGGACATGTGGCACACACAACGTGTCGCTGGACAAAATGCTTTGTGCATCTAGACCAGGATATTGTATTGTAATCTTCCTCTCACATCGTCAGAATCTGTCTTAAACAAACAGTTTACTTTGCAATCAAAGCAAGATAAAAAAAAAAAACATTTAAAAACTGGTGACAATACTTATTAGAGGTTTAATATGTTTTACAGATATGAGCAATGTTCATTTACATGAATTCAGTATGAATTAAAAAGTCTGCCTATTAGTTAATGAATTCCCAGCCCTTATTACTCCATTAGTAGTGAGCAGCATTAGTAGCAGTAGTCATAGTGCTGGCTTTGATGGTACTTGCAGGCCAGCACTATGTCTAAGCTATGCTTTCTCAGTCTCAGATAGGATAGAAAAGTGCTCTCGGCTCACCATCAGAGTTCTCCTCTTGGTTGTATCTTTCTCCACAGCCTTTGTTGTAACAGAGGAGAGCCATGATCACACTGAGCCGCTCTCAAATTAGCTGGCTTGGACTAACAGGACCTGGCAGGTTTCTTTTCCTCTCAGTAAGTGAAAGCGCATGCAGTCCGCTTCAGCTGAAGTACTTCACCGGTTGCTCTTCTGGAAGTTTCTGGGCCTGGGAAACACGAAGAAAGACTAGAAGCAGAGAGAAGCGGCGAGGAGGTTGAAAAGTGTGCCTTCCGAGCCGGGGAGGAGCACGGAATGTGGTGCTCAGGGCCGACAAACCCAAAAATAGACAGGCCCCTCTCTCCAGCTGTCAGCTCTTATCTCCCAGCCCTCAGACATTCCCCTGAATTCAGTCGGGACACTTGGTGCTACAAAGGGGGGGTGTGGGGGGGTGGAGTGTTAAGTCCATTTGTGTTTACTTTAATACAATGGCACATGTGAAGCTGGTCCCATTGGGTGATGTGTAAAGCACAGTAAGCCCTGGGTACTTTTGCAGGCAGGCCGTCTGAATAAAGGATTGTTCTGATGAGCTCATCCGTTTAGGCAGGAGGTCCCTGTAGGGCAGGCTGAGGCAGGAGGCAAAGATCATGTTTCAAAAGCTTCTCCAAGGACTCCAGGAAAGACACTTTTTCAATCTACTGTGTGGGAGTAGCAGATAAAATATGCCTATGTACATTTCCAAATGAAATGATATTATTGTACAAGCCTAGTGAAATTCCAGCAGTTACCAGCACTGGCTTATCCTTAGACTGCAATGCATCTAAACAAAAAGAACGGCATTGTTTACACTCTGAAATTAATCTAAACTGTAAACCTGTGGTGGGGTTTGACATACCAGCTTGGTGTCCCGTAGGAAACCAGTAAAAACAGGTCCCAGTTCCCAACTCTTGCTGGTCACCAGCTCAACAGCATTTGTTGGAATGCAGGGGCTGCGCTAAAGATTTGAGACTGTGCAGAGCAGTTGATCAGATCCAGTAATATCACTAATCGGGTGTTGAAAATACCATGCTTTACTATACAGACAGGCTTGAAGTGTATGCTTCCCTACACGGCTAGCTTTCACAACAATATATCACAGTATGGTGTGGTGGACTTCACAACAGGCACTAAATGAGATTTATTAACACCAGAAGAGGCCGGTCTGAAACAGGCAAGCTCTCTAGTTCAAGGGCCATTTAAGTGGTCCCGAAGGACAATCTTGCAAGTGAACTGGAATGCATGCAATTGGGTCGCCTTGCTGACTGGTAATGAAGGCTGTTTATCAAAGTAATTATCGGCACTACCACAAGAGGGCGACGTTATTTTAATATTTGCAATAAGAACCGTTTTGAATGATTTTAAGCATGCTAAAAAGGTAATGGCAACAGTAAAAACAAATATATGAATACGTCATTTGAAACTACTTCTTTTTCATTAGTTGTAGATTGTTGCCATCGGGAAAAGAAAAGATGTGTGGCATGTGTTGCCATGGAGATAGACTTAACAGTGCTGTACCTCCGGTTGGTAAGCAATCCCAGATGAAAACAGCCTGCCGCTCCAGTTGCTATGATGACATGCTAACACAGCGCCAGCTCCAGTTGTCATGGAGATGATTCTGAAAAGTACCACTAGGTGGCGTTTCTTTGAGGACTGTTGTAACTGAAGGAATGCCAGCCTTGGCTTTTTTCTTTTTTTTTTCTGGAAAAATTCCAACACAGGTCAAATATTGTCTCCTGGCCCTGCTCTTGCACCTCTCCAGCCTGTTCACCCTAGCAAAGTTAATATTTTTGTTTAGCCCGACTGTCTGAAAACCCAGGGGGCTATTTTCACAGATTAGTAACTTATGTTGAATAAATCACTGTGTTCTAGAACTAAAAAGGCAGATTACATTTTGTGCAGAATTACTCCTCTTAGGAGGTGTTGAAAATAAAAACACAATGAGCATCACCTGCTGCGTTCTGACTGGTTTTGTATTTGTTTTTAGTTCATTGTGAATTGTTTAATGTACAAAATACATTTATGGAAGTTTCCAATGTATTTTTGTACTAATGATCGCTGATCCGCTCAGGTTAGTTAACAGGATATCTCTGGTAAACGATGTCTCGTCCTGCTACAGAAACCACTTCCTGAAGCTGTTAAGTGCAGCTCGTCCTCCCTGCGTCCTCAGTGCAGACTGGGGTTCATGTAAACCGCTCTCTTCACTTCCCCACAAGGTACACATGCAAATAACACACTGTACAGGGACGCCGACTAGACTGTGCAAACCAGAAGCAGGAATAGAGCTCTGTGCCTGGGACACTGACTGTTTCCTCAGTGCACCGTCTCCCACACAGCGCTGTATTCTGTAGCAGAGGACAGTGAGGCACCCGCACACTCACATGCATGGAAGATAAAACTACATTCAAAAAGTATACTATACAATATTGCAGTTCTGCCAAAAATCTGCAGAGTGGTAAATACCAAGGCATTTGAACTCAGCAATGTTGCATCTTCACATGCTTTTCCAGTGGTTACGCAAAGGGTTTACTGTGCTTTACAATGGTTTTCTTTCTCTTTTTTACAATGTGTGAGCATGTCTGTGTGGTTTATCATGCATTCACCCATGTTTTATTATACTGCATGATACAGGTATACAGCAGTGTGGGTCACCACGCATCGGTCAAGGCTGTGTGAAATGGCTGATGAGAAACTTGGATGAGTTTGGATGCTAGTGCATCGAGGCCCAGGGGAATGAGGCAATGTGCTTCGTTTAGCTTCTGAAACCGCTTGCTCACTTGATCCACGCGAGCTGCTGAGCGTGTGCACCTGGGGTCTTCTCTTCAATCTGGATGGGACTCCAGCAGCAACGCAACACTTCACAAAGATTATTTTTGCAATGTCTCTGTAAATGTAGACTTTCGATAGACCGGTACAGAATGTTACAGCTGAAGAAAAGGGGGTTCAAATGCACGGGCACCATTACCAACCGGTCTGCAAAGACGACACTGCAGCGCTGCAATATAAACAAAGAAAGAATGGGTGGCGAAAAGCTGCGTGCCATGGAGCTGCTGTCTGTTATATAGTGATGCACCTCCAGAGACTTCAGAGATAAAGGGTAAGGAAACAGAAAAGTGAAAGAGCTCCCCAAGTCTGTGGAAATCTGCACCAAAGCGTGCTCATCACCTAAAATGAGCTTGATCTGCTGCCTGGCCCATTATTACTGAAGCTGGTCTGCAACAGGGAGATGCATCTTCTATATACTGCATTTCACACATGACAAAGAGAGAGAGGGACAGAATATTTATTCAAAAGTGTGGGCCACGTATCCCAGGTGCTTCCTTCTTCTTTTTATCCTTTCTGAGCTGACAAGAATGAGAGATGGAGGTTGAGCAACATGTGGCTTGGTTCTGTAAATGCCGGCACTGGCAGAGGTTGGACTAAGCTGTGAACTCATGGCAGGCAGTTCTCTGCTTGTGGATTGGCGCTGAGACAGGACTGGCAGACAGACACACGCGCTCACACTAATTCCAGGGCTGCTCTTAAGGTGGAGGGGAACAGCAATATTGTGGATTGTTATGAAGTGGACTAACCAGGATTGTGCAGTTCATAAGGCCTAGGGTGGTTAGCTGTTAGTCGGCTGTAAAATGCTTAGAAGCATTGAGTATTGGATTTTGAAAGCAGGGTTGTAATTAGCACCCCATATCCAGGCTGCAACTGCATTTATATGCGTTTCCTTTTAAATATCACTACTAATGCTGCAGTGTACATTCTGTCGCCACTTTGAACGCCTTGCCGTTACTGCATAACGACAAAGCAGGAATGCAAAACATAATGCAAGTCTAAAACGCAGGGAATTCAGTTACCCGAGGAATGCACGATACTTCCTTAAGGCATGTACCGGTATGTGTGTCTGTGTCCTGGGACGAGACGAGGATTTTGTTTGCTTGTGTGTTTAAATAATTTGCCGGTGTGTAAATAAACACGATAGTCATTGATTTAAAGTTAACATTGCCACTCAATTTATTTAGAGAATTTTATTTTCCTACAAAAAACAAAAACTAAAGTGGAAAATATTTAGAAATAATTGATTCTTAGCTGACACGTCCACCTTAAGAGCCCCGCCCCCTCCTAAATCCAACCCCAGCCCATCCTCAGATCACCTGATTGTCGCACAGCCATTTTGTCTCTGGGAGTAAAACACAATATCAAATACACCGGAATAAAAAATTTAAAAAGCCGATAAAAAGGAGACCGAATGAATTGACGGAACAAATCTTAACTAAATCAGTTACATTTAGCGTAGTACTCGTGCGTAAAATTCACATTTTCGCCACCAAATTCGAGAAAAAGACTATTCTGATTTTGCTGTCTGTGTGTGAGATTCCGGAACCCGAAACAGTTTGATAAACCAGCTTTGGATATTACCTGTTTTTTTTGTGAGACACGATTTTTTTTTTTTTTAAATTGTGTATTCCTTACTTTAGAGTTATTTTTTTTCTATTTCATTTTTATTATGTTTTTGTTTGTGTCTTGAAAGTTTTTTTTTTAGACGGGGCAGTTTAATGACAGTTTAAGTTCTGTTCATTACGTTTTCAGATCTGTCAAAAAAAGACTCCCAGGCCTGTGCTGTGTCTACCATCCAGTGTGCTCACCGTACCAAAATAACATATCCGTCATTGTTACTAACATTTATATATGTTTCAGTTTAACTCATTTTCTGAAAACCGGCTTGTTTCATCTCTATTTTTTACCGTCTTATGTATTGCGTTGGCGTCTAAACCATTTTTTGTTACCACCGTTTGCCTTTAAAAAAAAAACCAAACCGGAACACTCATTTTAAAATCTGCATTTATTAGTGATTTTCTTTCTAACGCCTGTCTGTAAATATGTCGGGGCAGTCAATAACAGATCGGATCGCAGCGGCTCAGCACAGTATGACTGGATCTGCAATTAGTAAAGCGGTGTATAAGGCCACCACACACGAAGTCAATGGACCCAAAAAGAAGCATATGGATTGTAAGTATATATATATACTGTGTTAATGAATCGGGGGTACTGTGTTGCTGTCCTAGCAGCCGACGTTAGTATTCTGCCAACTGGATTTATTCAAGAAGTCGGTGAGCTAGCTGTCAGCTGGAAAAAGTACCGCATTATTAAAAACATATTGAAATCTCGATTGCTTCAAAATGGTAATGCAGTACAGAAATGTGCAGGAATGCCTTGAATTTGAACCTGAACCACACATAGGGGGGTTGGTTGGTTGGGATCACAGTGATGTATCTTGCATTGTGTGTTCATTAGGGGATAGGCATGACGCCGTTTGCATGGCAAAGTGATTTATCCGTTCCAGTCTTTACTATAAGATTTATAATTAGCCACCTTGCACAGGTTAGGTGTATCATATTAAAGCAATGCAATCCAATGTTTAAAAACATTATTAGTGACGGTAGTTCAGGACATGCAAGTGTTTTTAGTAATACAGGGCAACGGGCTGCCTGGTGCAGCCTGGTACCTTCGCTTAGTTCACATGGTCTCTGATTGATCAGCTAGACCATTGGATTCAGTTTGAAATGCAACACATCAGTGATTCGGTACCAGGTAGCAGCATACACTTTATGTTATTATTTTTGAGTGATCTGCATATTCCAAATTGAAGTATTGTATAAGATAAAAGCAAAGAACCGTAATATCTTAAGTAGAAAAGAGGGGACCTGTGATGGCATGCATGCAGTGGGAAGAGAATCCTGCCACGTCTAGTTTCGAAAAGAAAAAGACAATCGCTGTGGCCTACATACACCCCCTGCACACACCTGTAAACATGTAAGTTTCACATGCAGATACAGATACCTGCATGTCCCCCCCAGGTTTTATCATGACCTCACGGGGCTATGCATCCTGACATTAAGAAGAAAATCCTCCTTAAAGCTCCGTTAAAACGAGGAAGAGCACAAACTGCTATGCGATGGCAGCCTGTTTCCATCCTTCATTTTCTTATTGTTCCTTATCAGATTTTAAAATTCAACCCGTGTGTGTGTATATATGTATATGTGTGTGTGTGTGTGTGTGTGTGTGTGTGTATATATATATATATATATATATATATATATATATATATATAAATAAAATTCTATACATATAAAATTATATACACACACACACACACAAAATACTTTATGCTATCTGGAAACTTTTGGGGAGATTGCTCTGTGCTTGTTTTTGAGTTTACAATAAACTCTTTAGCAATCTTTCATTTTCAACACCATATTGCACCAGAGGAAACTTTTTTTTTTTAATAAATGTTGAATCAGTCAGATTTTAAACTTGATAAGAACTAGGATGCGCTCCTTGATATCTAGTGGTTAGAGCTGAGAGACTGAGGCACACAATGGAAGTGGTTATAACCTTCTGTAATGTTCACCTGCTAACCAGTGTGCAAGTGGAAGGCTGGCTACAGGCAGTGTGATCTCAATATTTTTTATGATGTGTTTTTTTTTTCAAAATCTTGCCTGTGCAGTTAAATGTGTGGTTTGTACTGTATCTGGTCAACTTAATGATAACTGTCGTTTTTACTGGGATCCCTCCTGCTGTCTGTAGTTCAGTGTGTGTGTGTGTCTGCGTGCGTGCCTGTGAGCGTGTGTCTGTGTGTGTGCGTGCGTGCCTGTGCGCGTGTGTGTGTGTGCGTGCCTGTGCGTGTGTACTGTTAACCCAGCTGAGGTCTTCAGCATTTCATTTAGATGTTGCAGTATCCCATTCAAGGCCCTTAATGAATTTGAAAAGACTGCAAGTCAATCTAAAGCTATTAAACTGTTAATGCTGCTGTTAAGTTAGCTATGAGGTTGTATTTGTGTCCAGTCTTTCTGTTTTTCTTTTAATAACGGGTGGACATCTCTATGCACATTAATGACACCTGGAGCCACAGTAGCACACCTCTTATTTGATTCCTCCTTCACGGTGATGCGTGTTAAATGAACCGTGTGAATATTCTTATCGGATGGGTCGGAGTGCTGTCACACAGGTCCTTTGTCGTTGCTGCGATGATGCATTTCCTGTCATTAACCTTGCATTGGCCCTTCCATCCTAGTACTGCAATGCTTGAATATATTCTGATGAATAGCAGCACTCAGGAAGTGAAGATGTTATCACTGTTCTCTGGGTGCAGCTGCTTGGTGAAAAAAGCAGAACTCCATTCACTCACCCTGGAATCAGTTCTCTTATACTTTGGGTCCGGTGTTACATTGTGCCAGAGCGCCAAAAAAAATATATTTTCTTGTGTAAAAATAAAAAAAAAACCTGAATGTGGAAGTCTTATAAATCAAGAATGAGTACAGCTGATATAATCATCTTTTGAATTACAAGTATTCTAGTGGAAGAGAAAGTGACGGATAGACACAATACTTTTTTTTTTTCTTTAATGAATTAGGTCTAATTCTTTCTGTCTAGACGTTTTTATTAAGGGTTTTGTGTGTGTGTGTGTGTGTGTGTGTGTGTGAGAGAGAGGGTGTCTGGTTCAGTACTATGAGCTAAACCAGTGATGGCTACTGTTCTGGTGTAAAATGAATCATCTATTCTGTCATTTCTTAAGTACTGTAATACTGGAGCTATTGTCATGGCTTTCCTGCCCTAAGCAGATAGAAAGGTGTGTAGTCTGTGAAGCACCAGACAGGCCCTAACCTGCCCCCTTGTTCCCTACAGATCTGATCCATTGTACAAACGAGATGAATGTGAGCATCCCTCAGCTGGCAGACACTCTCTTTGAAAGGTCTGCGAGCAGCAGCTGGGTGGTCGTGTTTAAAGCACTGATCACAACCCACCACCTCATGATGTACGGAAACGAGGTAAGCGTGTGCTGTGGAGAGGGGCAGACGCGCTGGATTATCCACGCATTTAGCTGATAGCTTGCTAGGATTACAAAATCCCTCCCCAGGTTGAAAAGAGATGTTTCATCTCCTGGTGAAATAGAAGTGAATGACTGCCATAGTCATCCCAGTTCAGCCTGTATGACTCCATTTTTAACAGTTATTTTCACACTCAGCCTGTCATTAGACAATGAGGATAGGTTTAAGTAATGAAGCCTCCCCACTGTTACTCCTTTATCGTGTTCCTGCAGCAGACTGAGGGACAGGGAGGCTGTGCCAAGACATTGAGATTCTGTTAACCTGGAGTAAGGGGTCAGAGATAAATCGCAGGCTGGAGGATTCAGGGCAGTGTCTGGTGAGGGTGTGGGGCTGAGATAAGGGTACTGCCTCTGCTGTGGAGACAGCAGATAGAGTGCGCTGAGTAAGTGAACTGCAGCCTCCTTCACAGGCCTCCGCAGACACACACACGATTCATTTATTTACCCATACTGAATGTGTGCTCTGGAGATCCGCTTGCCCAACGTTACACTGTGTGTAACACGTCTTACACAAGGCAGCTGCACTTTGAGTCGAGGTGTTGCAACAACCAGGCAATCTTCACCATCGCTGTGTCGGAGAAAACAACTGGGGGTGTTGCAAAACTATCATTTTAAAGTCAATTTCAGTGGATCCTCACACCGTTCTTGGGGCATTGATTCAGTCCGTCTCCTGACCCACCAGCATCACCTTCAGTAGCAGTAGCAGGTGTTGTTTCCTTGTGTGTGCGTCCCATTCCCTGTACTGACCAGGTCCAGCCTCACTTTGCTTCCGAGATCAGAGACAGTGGTATGCACTTCGAGCAAGTCTGATGTCCTTAGTATTTATTAAGAGAACTGTGAGCAAGCAGCACAGTGGCTTGTTCAGTGGTCTGCAGCGCTGGAGAAAGGAGTTTTAGTCCCTGGACAGTTGGTTTGAGCAGCTTCGTGATTTGATCTGTAGCCAGTCCTCACTTGAACATGTATTTAGTGATCGCTACTGCGTGAATTTGAAAGTGAAAACTGCATTATTTGCATGCTTTGCTTGTTGAGAGTAGTTCACTCCAGGTTTGTGAATGTGGGCTGGGTGATACAGGTACACTGTCTTTCAGCCATAGGTTATACAGTGGGAATCCCCAGATTCCTTCCTATAAGCTCTGCTGTGTGTTGGAGCCAGCTGTGGCAGGCTGCGCCTCATTGTCAAAGGACATTGAAGAGGAGGCTTGCATTACATGTTGTGTTTGTTTAAACTTAAACCTGGCTTCAATCTGATTATAGGGGATTCCAAAACTATTCCTACTACTGTTTCTGTATAAATATCTAGTATTTCCACCTTCGAATGATCTCTTTATAAATGCCTGATGACAGCCTGTAAGCTCATTGAAACCTGCTTCAACTATGATATTTTTTCCAGAGCTTTTTGATTTACATTTTATCACCTGTTCAGGATTAACATGTTGAAAAAGCTCTGGGATGAATTAAATATCCCCCTTTTTTTCTTTTTTTTTTTTTTTTTTTTTTCTCCCCCAGCGTTTCATCCAGTACTTGGCTTCCAGAAATACTCTCTTTAACCTAAATAACTTCCTGGACAAAGGTGCATTGCAAGGTATGTAGCACATCACTGTTCCCTGGGAGATTTCTCTGTGATTTTTCTACCGCTCCTAATGAAATTCGTCGAGAGGCATTTGCTCTGAGCAAGAACGTCTGTTAGCATCGATGCCCAACAGCCAAAACCTGGCTTCCATTTGGGTAGTTTCCCAGAATGAGGAAGCCGCAGTGTTAGAAAGCCTTGGGAAGGGATGCTCACACCTGTGGTCGGTACAGATAACTGTGCAGAAATGGGAACAGCACGTTGTAATTGATATCCAACCCTGAGATCTGCCCATGAAAAGGTAACTTGTTGCTAGTTCAGGTCTACTATTTGTGTGTATGTGTCAGATATGAATCATAAATTGTTAGTCGCCTCATATGAAGTCTGTCACTGACCGTCATGCAACAAGAAGATACAAGATGGGTTGACTGCAGGTCTGAAATGGCATGTACAGTTGTACAGAAAAATGAAGAGGGTTAAATTGTGGCATTTGCTTTGTTTATCCCTCCTGCAGGCTATGACATGTCTACCTTTATCAGGCGCTACAGCCGGTACCTGAACGAAAAGGCCCTCTCCTATAGGCTCGTCGCTGTGGACTTCACCAAAATGAAGAGAGGGTATTTGTGATATACATGATCTATAAACTGAAGTGCAATACGTGTCTGTTCAAAAAAACATGTAGAAAAACCCAAAGAATAAAGGGACCACCCATATGGAAATGTGAGGTCTACAAAGAGGTCTGCATTCTATACAAAAAAGTGTCAGCCCTGTAAAGATGTAATGTAGATCTGGCTCACTTGAACAAGACACAACTGGGGCAAGCGTGACTTCCCTTTTTTAATTGCATTTGGAACAGATAGCAGTAGTTGTAGCAGTAGCCAAGATGTTCTGTGTAGTTTGGTCCTGTGTAGGTAGTTAGGGTAGTTTTCCCATCCTTTATTTTAACTTGGTTGGAGTAACTACTATGATTTAAAATGTTGCATATAAAAACCCTAGTGGGGCACTGTAGATTAGGTAGAGAACACAATCTGCTTTGCTACACTGTGTTGCCCTGTGCGCTGTAATGGTCATGGTCTTAAAGATGTTGATGTCGGTGATGGGGATTTCCTTGCAGAATCGATGGAGTTATGCGCACCATGAATGCAGAGAAGCTGATAAAGACCCTCCCGATTATTCAGAACCAGCTGGACGCACTGTTGGATTTTGAAGTAAGCTGTACCAAGGATTTCTTCTCCCGCTATATTGGAACTTGTGTTGTGTTGGTGTTATCGTAACGTGCGGTGGGGTGGTTCTGCAGAAGGAGCTAAGTCTGTTTCTGCTCTTTTGTGGTGTCACGCAGGCGAACCCCAATGAGCTGACCAATGGGGTGATCAACACTGCCTTCATGTTGCTCTTCAAAGACTCCATCCGTCTCTTTGCAGCGTACAATGAGGGTGTCATCAACCTGCTGGGTAAGGGAGCCTCACCAGGTCTCCTAGCTCTGTGAATGATGCATGACTGGGGTAGTAGGTTTGTTTGGTACAGTACCTACAATCTTTCATCATTTATATGGGTAGCGTTGTAAAAGTGATTTTTGTGTGCTTGACTAGGTGGACATATTAAGGGTGTATCTTTGTAAATGTTCAATTACTGTATGCATGAAGTACACATGGCAGTCAGTCGTGCTCCAATAACTTTGTATATTTCCAGATTGTGGTTGATTGTGTTTTAATAGGGTAATGCTGAGTGTGTTTTGCTGTCTTAAATTTGTCACCAACACTCCTTTAAAGCATAGCAGTTCTGTTCAAGGGCAAGTAATGACGCAGATAACGATTGCATACATTGTTTTGTTTGTCTGTTCATTTTAAAGAGAAATACTTTGACATGAAGAAGAACCAGTGTAAAGAAGCCGTGGAAATGTATAAGAAATTCCTCTACAGGATGACCAAGCTGTCTGAGTTTCTCAAAGTGGCTGAGGTAGAGTGGAGCCTCTTTTTATTACATCAGCTTGCTTGTGCAGGGCTGGTGCAGCACTGTCTATGAGTCTCCCCTAAACCATTGTGCACCACAACCATTTCTAAACTCCTGGAGGGCAACACAAGAAATGGAAAATGTGGAACCTAATTTATTTAGATTGAGTTATAAATAATGTATATGTAATTATGGTGCATTATTATTATTATTATTATTATTATTATGATTATTATTATTTCAGTTAAGTGTTACAGTACATGTTTAGTTGAGCTTCTGTTTTAATTGCAAATGCTGAAGTAATGATTTATTTTGAGATGACTTGGCAGGTTTGGGTTTCTGCATTTTGTGTGCTCTGCCTGCAACCCTTTGCTGCATGGAGTTAATGATTTGCACAGCACTGAGTTCACAGTCTGGCAGTGCAGCACACAGAGCTGGGAAACGGCAGTGTAGATCCCAGCATGACTTGATTGTTGCATATTTAGGTTGAGTTGTGCAGCATGGTTTATTTTTTATTCATGATCAACACAATGACGGAGCCTGGCTGTTTGTTTGGCTGTGCTCTCCTTCTCAACCAGATTCCTCTTTATTTGCACTGAGACGTCGGTTAAATGTATTTGCCGGTTTCTTTATAACAAAATCCAATACAATCCCACAATCCCCCAGTGACCTTTGACGCACAGCAAGAATTTCAGAGGTGGGCCAGGTTTGGAAAAAAGCACAGAAACGCTCATTTGATTTCAGCGGCTAGCCGTGGGCAGCCGAAGCCTGTAGAGCCAGGCAATGGAAATGAGGCACCAGGTTCAGTCATGACCGACAGAGCTGGTCAAGAGTGCTAGCAACAGAGACAGAAATAAGTCGCTTGATTGTTAATTATGTATTTCCTCATCTCGTGGTCACATGAGTACAGTGATCCACTGGCCCAGGCCACAGTACTGCACCAGTCCCAGGCATTTAAATGTGCAACCCATTTCAATCCCGTCTGTCTGTCTGTCTGTCTGTCTGTCTGTGTAAGCATGCAGAACCCTTTTTTCTGTTTTTTACAATCACTGCATGGAGTAATGGATCCTTTTGTTATATATTTTCTTTTCTTATTCCCCCTTTTTGTTTTGTTTTTGTGAGACAGCAAGTTGGAATTGATCATGGTGACATTCCAGATCTTACACAGGTCAGTGTGCATTTCATCTCGATTTCTCCATGTGGCTTCATTGTAGCACTTCCATTCCCTGCTCACCCTACAGGCTTCCACTCTGTGTGTGTGTGTGTGTGTGGATATGGATACAGCGCCAGCAATGTTCAGCTGAAAGACAGGCTTCTTAAATGCAGTGAGAGCAATGAGTTTTAAAGAGACAGGACAGACTCACCATTCATCATAAAATGCGCATTGTAGGCCTCAGCTCTGCATTGTAAATGCAGGGTATAGTATTTATTTGTAGCCATTCTATTTTTCTACTGTGTAGCGTTAAATTAATCTAAGTTATGCTAAAGTAATTATGCATTTAAAAAAAAAAAATCTAATTAAAGGTTTACCAATGCACATGGACAGTATTGGTTTAACTTGAATGCTACCTGAAAGCTGGTTCCTATTTCGTCATGTGACCGCCACTCAGAGTAGTCTCTGGTCTCTCTTATCATACGACTGCCTGACTACTTTTTAGTCAGTGATTGTCTGACTTTAATTATTCTCAATTATATCATCAACTTGAAGTGCATTCACAAGAGTGAAGTATGAATCTGCTTTTACGAGTATTCCCAGAAAAGGAATATATATCATTTACCAAAATGAAGCAGCCAGTCTTGATGGGATAAATGAAAGAAAGCACCAGGTACAGGGCACTGGGCTGGGGGGAGCGGGTTATAAATTGTTCTGTATAGTGATTTATTTGCGCTGTTTCATATATTGCTTAACTAATATAATTATACATTATGCATGGCTGTGCCAACGGGATGTATTAATAATTTAAAGAACAGAATAATCTATTAAAAAATGGTTTAACTGTTGGCTATTTGTGCAACAGTATGTGTGATTTGGTTTGTATTGACTGTCCGCCATACAGTATTGATGTTAGTTGTGTTGGCTTGTGCAAATTTGTCATAGAAAGAACACGGCCACATAACTCAAATGAACACCTACAGACTGGTGCTTGGGCTGATTGTCATCTTTAACAAATAGCTGTGGGGAGAGCAGTGGATGCTTTTTTACCACAAGAGATTGTTTGAATTTCCTTTTATTTTATTTTCTAATAGGTGGGGATCAATTCCTGTTTTTTAATCCATTTCTTTTTTAAAAATGAATTCCTATTCCCGTTCCCTTTTAATCAATTCAAATACATTATTGATAAAAATTACAATTGGTAGTATTTTGTTAAAATCAGCTTCTCACAGTGGCAGCACCTGTAGTCGCTTAGTTAAATTGGCTTCAAATGAAAGCAGTTGAACAGTCGCAGCAATTATGTCTGTAAAATATAAATTGCAATTCCTCTGAAGGAATTTATTTGAAAAAGGAATTGGAATTAAAAAACGGAATTGTCTGCGCCCTAAGTTGGTATTTTGCATTTATCAATGCGGGCATCTTGAGAGATTTTCTTTCAATGTCAAGCACAGAGTAGCGACTGATAGAAATTTTGGCTTCCAACTTCTTTGAGTACCTACACACAGCATGGAATATGAGGGATTGCCCATTTGTAAACCTCCAGGGAAAGCTAGTTAAAAGAAGGCAAATCTACAGGACAAAAGCATGACGATGTCCATGGCTTTCTTATTGTGCTCTTAAGGTTTTTGCAGTGATTATAAGAAAGAAAGCACAAGAAAGCGAACCAGCCTACACATCCTAAAGTATGTTTCAAATAGAACTGTTATTTTTTTAATGTGGTTATCCAATTAATCTTTGGCACCATCGCAATGTCCACTTTCTTTGTGCTCTCTCATAGCAATACTAGGAATAAAAGATACTGTCCTCGAGATAAAACTGACAACAGCTAGCTCCAGAGAAGAATTTGGAAACCAAAAATAGCCTGTATATCTTGTGTATGTGAGCATATATTCAACCCTGTGGAGATTATTTGAGTGTTCTGTTATTATGCTGGACATTTCTTCTAAAAAGCAGTTATATTTACAGGTACATTTCTTCTCAGGTCTGTATATATGCTAGCATGGAATAAACACTAATAAAAAGCATGTAGCCAGTGTGTGTTTCTATATGTAGGCTTGAGGCATGTAACCATGCTAAAGGAAAGTGCATCATGAAGCCTGTTCCTCGGTGCTGTGCTGATAAAGTGTGCTGTGTCCTGTCTCTGCTCTGAAGTGTCTCACATCCCTGTTTAACCCCCCTGCCCCCCCTGCAGGCCCCCAGCAGTCTGCTGGAAGCACTGGAGCAGCACCTGGCTTCTCTGGAGGGCAAGAAGACCAAGGAGTTCTCTGCAGCCAGCAGGTACAGCACCCTCCCTGATTTCTAGCTCTAGGTCTGCATTGACCCACATAACGGCGTGATTAGCCCAGACGTTTTGTCTCCTTGCTAAGATCTCTTCTCATTCAGCACCATTTCCATAGAGTGCACATTTGCATTTGTTTCCATTTCTGTGGTAGTTCATAGCTACTTCTATGTGGAACCTGTCCTCCCAATGTAACATGCCCACATATTGCACTTATGCATTCTGTTATCTGTCATGAAAGGTAACTTGCAAATTGAAATGCGGATACGTGGTGCAAGTGTCAACGTGCTGTATTGTTGACTACATCGTTGTTTTTCCCAGAGCAAGCACCCTGTCCAGTGCCGTGTCCACTCTGTCCAACACAGGCATGTCCTTCAGCAGAATGGACGAGAAGGAGAAGCAGCAGGCTCTGGAGGAGGAGCAGGCCAGGCTCCAGTCCCTCAAGGTGGGTGCTGTGCCCCCTATAGAGAGTCCTCCGAAAGAGCAACACGACAGCTTCAAAACTCTGAGATAAACATAAACCTTCGCATGGCATAGCTGCGTTGGGGTTTGCAAGACGTGGTCTGGAAAGTCTCTCAGGATTCATAGTAAATAATGTACCACTGTAGAGAGTTTTAACACGTCTGGCTACAGTCTTTCAAAGCAAACAGTGCACCCTTATTCATGGTTAATACAGGCCAGGCTATGCTTTAAATACTGTGCCCCTATATACTGTACAGATCTCTGCATTCCCTAAACTATATGGGGGCTTCCCAGAGGTACATCCATTGCATTGTCCCAGTACTACAGCCTGTAAGGGGTTATCTCAGGGCAGCTTCTCAAGGTAAACGGTTAAGCCTTGCAGACTTGCAGGTTATCCTGTTACACAGAAGATTATAACCTTCCGCACAGCAGGCAGCTTTCAACGTGTGTGTGCTCTCTGCCAGGGTGGCCGTCTCGCACTCACAAAAACAGACACACACAGATTGAACTGATCCCAGAGGAGCTACCTACCCTTTAAATCCTTAGACAAGACGATGCACCACAAATGCAAATGTGAGCATGACAAGCGCAAGATGACACAGTAGATTTCTGTTAGAGAGACCTTACCTGGAGTACACATTGACACAATAAATGCTTGTGTTTTTTTTTTTTTTTTTTTGGTGCAAACTTTGCCCTGGTGGAATTGCTTAGAATCTGGCATGTTGTTTAGTAAAGCAGGAATCCACCGCTTGTTAACACCTCAGCCTCCCGAGCAGGTCTGAGACCGCATCCTCAGTAATGTGTGTTTGCTGATAGGAACAGCGTTTGAAGGAAATCGGGATGCAGACTCCAACCGTGTCTCCCATTTCCCAGTCTGGGGGCAGTGCCAACACCAGCGCCACCACTGGCTTGGACCTCTTCTCAACCCCTGCCACTGCTCCCTCCACCAACAGGTACCGCTGCTTAACCGTTCCTCTGAGAACGTCTAACATGTACACTACCTGTGCAGTGCTAACAAGGAGAATACCTTTTAATGTAGGGCTATATTCAGAGCTTCATTTTAAGTGCAATAGATAGGACTCCCATTGCATTGCACTTATTCAATTTAGTGAGTCTTACCTTCGAGTCTTGTAATGTATTTATTATTTTTGTTAAATACATATTTTTCGATGCCGTGTAATTCAAGTGCAGAAGCAGCATGTGAAGTATGCTTACCCCAAATTACCAGCACTTGGAGATTTTGTCAGTGTTTTGTTGGTTTTTATATCACTCGTTGTTAAAATCGATGCTCTGTAATGACACGTTGTGTTCTTCTCTCCACAGCATGCCAAACCTTGCCAGCGACCTGTTCGACCTGCAGCCTGCGTTCGTCCCAACAGTGCAGAGCACTCCGGCCATCTCCACCTCCGTCAACACTGCCTGGGGAGGTGCGCTGCATTTCTCTGCATGCTGTTTTATTGTAATACGTTAAATGTTCAGGATTGCCCCCCCTGAAACAAGCTGCTCAGATGTTATTGATGATTGGTGTCTCTCCCTCCCCAGGTTTGGACCCCCGCTCCATGCCACAGACTGTTCCATTATCCGCAATGAATGTAGATTTCGATGCTGTGTTCGGGACTAAAGTTGCCAATAACGATGTGAAGACCACAAGCGGTAAAGTGCGCCCCGCAGATCCAGTGTGATCTCTGCTCTGTCTGCAGCGAGTCCTGACCCGTCATAGCTCTGGGCTTGAGTCTTTGCTCGTCTGAAGCTTTGATATTAACAGATTGTATTTGCTTTGATATTAACAGATTGTATTTGATTGGTCAATTAGCCATTGAGGTCTGGATAGCAGGTTTTATTACATTACACCTGCCATTGATAGTTCATCTTCATGGAGTGCTAACCCACACTGCTAATGAACATTATTACTGGTCCCCTGGTCATTGTGCTGACAAACTTTTGGTTCTTTACTTCTTGCATTAAGGTGCCTGTGCTGTTGGTCACATGGTCTAACAGCAGCAGCTTTGAGTCTACAGTGTTGTCTTAAAATGAATATACAAAATCAAGGCAGGGAAGGAAAGTTATAATATTGCTAGTGCTGATTAAATGGATTTTAAAACTGGTTAGCACATCCTTGTGTATGTATAAAGTTCTTGGAGAAGGTGGTAGACTGTGTGGGTTAAGTGGATCTGTACTTACATATTTCTTTCTCTTTTTCATTTACATCCTTTTGGGGTCTCGTGGGTTCTTTATTGAATCGGTGAGTGGGGCTTTTGTTTCTTTCACTGGACACTGTAAACCTGCATTAAAGATATTTTATTTATTGATGTATTTATTTATGCTTCCGTGAAACTATAAACCATACGTTTTAGCAGTGACAAAGGACAAACGGTGAAACAAGAGTATTGAATTGTTTACAGTACATAGCACAATATCAAATACACAGATATTATGACTATATCCCTGTCAGCCACCCAAAGACATGTTTTTATAACCCACTTTAATTTGGTGGCTTTTCTCTTTCTAACTGAGTTAGAGGAGTAAAACCTTGATTGTGTGTGCTTTGATCCCGTTTGCTCTGCCCACAGCAGTAAGGCATTGCATGTGTTTGTTTGGGCAGGGTTGGATCCGCTAGGTGATCTCCTGAAGCCCACAGTGTCGACACAGAGCAGCTCTCCAGCAGTGGGACGGCAGCAGCAGCAGCAGCAGCAGCAGCAGGGAGGCAAGCTGCTGGCTAACGACCTCGACTCCTCCCTCGCAAGCCTCGTGGGCAGTAAGTGTGTGGACACTGCTGCTAGAAGTGCTTCTGAGCTCTGCTGCTTTGCAAAGTGCTACAGAGAGCAGCAGTGTTCTCTAGCAATGAAAGGACCAGTGAGCTGCCAGGACCTGAAATATTCTAAATATTCATGGCTTTCTCTTACGTTGTTGTGTTTGTTTTGTTCTGTTACAGATCTTCATTTTGGTGGTGCACTGGCCAAGTAAGTGTCAATCAAAGCAGTACAGTAAATGTGGGTACTGCTGTCATTTAGTAATAAAAGCAGAGCTTTTATTGGTGTGTCTGACTGTGCTTGTGTCTCTGATTTGCAGGCCAGATATGCTGTGGACCCAGCCTGGGGAGAAGAAGCTGACAGGCGGTACGCACTGGCAGTCTAAAACCATGTCCACCACCACCGCGTGGAACGCGACGCCCATGGCTCCAGCACCCGTGGCAGTACCGCAGATGGTGAGCCTGTCTCAGGGGGGAGGGGGGCTTGGAAGATCATCAAACTCCTGACTCCTTCACTGCTTCTTGCATGCATGCCTTTTGAAATCTTCTGAACTTTCTACAAACGCAATACAGGGCAGGGTCTGTGAGATGGGAATTTTTTGCCTGCAAGCAACGGCCAAAATGAAATCTTCACTGTGGAAGTTTAATGGAACTACCATTACAGGTGCTGAAATGAACGCATCTAACCCAGCTGCAGCTGTACTTTGAGGTTTAATGCTCTGAGCTATGTTGTAAAATCTGGAACTTTCATTTATTGCTAACCTCTGCTATCTCTTTGTTTCTTTCTTTCTCAATCTGTCTCTTCATTCTGTTTCACTCCCATTTTTTTCTTTTTTACTTTTTTCTCTGTCTCTGCTTAACTCAGAACGGAGTTCTCTATGCTGGCTATGTAAGTATATTTAATGCAAGGTATCGTTTCTGGAGTGTGATTCTTCCCTTGTTAAATACATTTTGATTAATACCTGACTCCAAGACGGACCTTTCACTTTCATCACAGGACTTTAATCTGATGGTTATACAGACACCCTGCAAAGGTTTCCTTGGGGTTTCAAACTAACACATTCAATCCCAGATCCAGTCCTAGCCCTTCAGTGCTCTTGCTTGTTTTAATAAATAACAGTATGACGATTTCTGTACAGTGCATGAGTTTGCTGTGTAATGATTGAGAGCCTCCAGTAATAACTCTGAACCTGTCTCCCCCCCCGTCTCTCCTTAGCCAGTACCAGCACCCATGGCATACCCTATGGCAGCACCTCAAGTGCCTATGTATGGAATGGGAATGGTAAGGATTCATCTGCGATTTAACTCTTCTATAACCTTAAACACCCAATCCTATCTATTTTACAGAGTCTCTGAGCGTTGTCATTAGACCTTCTACATTTTTTTTTAAATAAAAATATTTGCCAGCATCTGCCAAGTTATATTCATGAATGTGTGAGGCATCCATCCGCTTGCCAGGTTCACTCGCAGATTCCTACACAAGATCTCGTGCCTCTTAGTCCTCTGAAAGCACTGGACCGCTTTGCTGCCCAGTGGAGAGCAGAGTAACCCCCGCTTCGTCTCTCTTTCCTCGTCCCAGGTTCCCCAGCAGATAGGAACAGTCCCCATGATGGCCCCTCAGCCCATGATGTACAGCCAGCCGGTCCTGAGACCTACGAACCCCTTCGCACCCGTCCCTGGAGCACAGGTAACACTGCCCCCCAGCTCCCGTCCGCCATTCACTGCACTGGGTTTGATCAGAAGGATGCCTGCTCCAGCAACAATCTGAATAAAGCAATACAGGGTCCTATTTACCGCTGTGTTGTAATAAGACATGACTTCATTCATTTTGTAGTGATGCGGTGATCACTCTTCCTGCAGTTACACATGTTTTCCTTTTACTGGTTAAGTGACATACGTTAAATGAAGAGGTCATTTCAACACAGCTTGGTAAGGGAAAGAGGAAAATGCAGCCCTTAGGGTGAAACTGAAGTTGCTTGAATTAAAACCCTGTAACACACTGTCTTTAAACAAGAGCCTTGCACACTACTCAATCTGTGTGGCACTTGGTTAAAACCGTGCTATTACTTTGAGGCTAGTGGTTCTAAGAAGCGCTCTAGTGTACACTCGTGTTGTTTGGGGCTGCTGTACACTGTCTCTACTCCGGAGCTCTGATGTGACCTGAGTTTTTGTTTTCTTTCACTTCCAGATGCAGTTCATGTAGAGAAGACAAAGCCAGCTTGTTGAAGGCAAAAGGAACCCCAAATAGAGCGAGGAGAGGCGAGGAGGAAGCGGCACAGAGACTCACAACTGTTGCTTTCCTACTGCTCCAGTAACTCTTATTAACCTGCCCCCCTGCGCAGCACTGGAGCCCCTGTCTGAAACAGCCACCTCGCTCTTGGTCTGCCAGGCTCTTTTATAGTAGAGTCTGCTTTTAAAATGGTAACCCTGGCATGTAATGTCTAACAGTATTTCTTAGAAAAAGAACACCGCAGGTCAGAAAAGAATGGGAATGTGTTTGTGAAAGAGACAGCATATATCCATGCACTGAATACCCTCATTGGTAGAGTTTGTGTGTATTTCTATCTGCTGGTCTTAGCAGGTGTATCGGGTCACCTCACTGAAACTACACCAATCCCGGATTAGAGGTGCAGGTTTTGGGGTTACTGGGGTGTACGGCTTGACCAGATGTTTTGTTCTATGGCTATTTGGCTTCTTGAACGCCTCTCTTTCCCTTGTATTTGTTTTCTCTGATCTTCACCCATCTGTCTGTTTGGGGCTTGGGTGTCTGAGAGAGTTTAGTGACCTTAACAAGGTACTCGCGTCACTGGTTCCCCAGGTGTTTCGGTATCTGGAGTATTTGAAGAGACGAAGTATCTGTTTGGGTGTGGATACCTGAATTTTGTGCTTTTATCTGCTGGTGTTTTTAAATACCAATGCATTTTCACCTGGGCATGGGGTAGGGTTTGTCCTTTAGGAATGTACCTGGTGTTCAAAATGTGCAGGTTGGTTTTCAGATTGTATAAATCTAAGATCCTTTAAGTGTTGCCAAACCTCCTTCAAATCTTTTTTTCTCCTTTCACTGTGCTGTTGAGTTCCACTAATTCTCTTGCTTGAGTTTTTTTTTTTTTCTTCTCCAGTATCTACAAGATCAGGAGCTGCCATTGAGATTCTCATATTAAGGGCATTACAATGGGGGGGGGGGGAATGACTGGACAGCATTCAAGTGCAAGCTGTAATCACCCACCCAACCCCCCCCCCCCCCCCCCCACCCAACCCCCTGTGTTTACTCTATAGATGTGGCTGTTGCAGACAGGTTATAGCAGTGTAAGGGTTGGACTGTTTCATTGTGTGCATTACTGATGAGCTGTGCACTGTTTTGATCCTAACCCTAAAAGGGTCTATTTCTTCCTTGGTAGTAATTTGTTGTAATCCATGTATGAGCTACAACTAGGACAGAAATAAGACTCCTTGACTAGCAGTCTGAGCCACTCCAGGTGTTACTGTGAGTTTAATGGGACTCGGTTATAGGTCACAAGTTCAAGTGGCATTGCTCAAACTGCTGTCTGATGGGAGTCCTATTTCCATCCATGGCTGGACACTGTTGAAGACATGCTGTGAGCAGGATGGAAGAATCTCAGTGTTTTTACTTCCCATTTTCTCTTGAGACAGGCATTGTATCTACCATTTAGCCCAGTGTCACTTAGAAAGCACTATAGGAAACAGCAAAATACTCTACCCTCACTTAAACTTAATCAATCAAAATGAGGTTGCCAAAAACACGTGTTAGGTTGCCATTACCCCCCTTTACTGTACCCCCACATTGTCCCTTTGCCAGAGAGATGTTTTATACCACAGCACACCCTAGTGGGAGAATTGTGGCATGAGTAGTTTGTCTTCTGAAATAGATCTGTACAGTGCTTGACTTTTGATTAGCAACAACTGGGGACAAAGAGCCTGGGGATATATATATACACACACATATACATATATATTTTTATTTTATTTTGTATTTATTTTTTTTCAGATGATAATACTGTTCAACCTAGATAGTGCCACCGGAATTGTAGTACAGCGTTCAGCACAAGACATATATATATATATATATATACAGTATATAAATAAATACGTAAAAACTGCACAAACAATGCCATTCGCTGGAATATAAAGAAAACCAAGCCGAAGTGTCACCTTTTTCTATACAGGAAGTTTCTATTCGCATACACAGGATATGTATAGTCGATGTACATGTATGTTTGTACAGTATGTGTCTGTGTTATAAAAACCTGCAGTATCCCCAGTAACCTGTGTTCTGTGGTATGGCTGATTCCAGACTGCAGGAATTCTCTTTCACTGTACAGTATGTGTTTAAGGTTAGAGGGGTGTACCTCCACCTTCTTTCTAACCTGGCCGTTCCAGGGCTGCACACTTCTGATCCCGATTTGCCGTATCTAGGTAGTTTTGATTTTTTTTGTTGCCCGAACCATAACCTGTCAAAGACTGAGAGCGGTGCCACAAAAAAGCTCTGCAGATTAACAATTTAAATGTATTGTCCTGGTTGGAACAAAAACCTGAACTGGACTTGCTATAGAGGAAGGTGGAGAGGGTCACTATTGGGCAGCCCTGCTGTAGTCTGGTGTTAGTTTAGGACCTGGCTAGGCAGGCCACTCCATTCCAGTCCCATTTTAAAACAGATTTATTAAATAAATATGTTTAGGTCATACAACAAGGTTGGAACAAAGATCTGGACTGGACTAGCCTATTCTACCTGGTAAAGCCCCCCTGCTGTATGAGATCCATGTTTCAGTCCACAGCACCCCTTGCTGGGAAAGGTGGAGCTGGTGTTTCCCCTGGTACCCCCTTTTGACCCCCTCTCCCTTGCACACGGATATTTGAATACATGCTACTTCTACAGGGATATCCCTGCCTGTCATGCATCAGGGAAGATCTTGAACTGCGCTTCTCTTCAGTGTTGTAAATAATTACTCAGGATGTCGTCGTCCTCAAGCTTCTTATCATCTGCGAACGTTTCTACAGTTTTCAATCCCAGTCAGTAAAGGTTCATTAAAAGGGGATACTGCGGCTTTTTCCTTTTACATCGGATTTTTTATGGCAAAAGATTCCTGTGCTTGGAAGATGCAGTTCCAAGATTTTTGGATGTATTTATTTACAATAAAAGAGTTGACAGGTTTTAATGCCATGTAGAAAATGGGTTTTTGGGGGTTTTTTTTAATGTAATCGTGAGCTTTTACTTTGTACGCATTGTGTTTTGTTTTTTTTTTTTTGTTTTTTTTTTTTATAAAGACTGGTTTATTCAAGATTCTAAAGGTCATTATACAGTATGTATTTTTTTTTTTTTTTTTTTGTAAGAGCCCAACAAGCACGTTCTTTAGTTTTGTTTCTTTTATTTCTTTCTGTGTTGCAAATGTACTTCTCTGCCTTTTTAATTAAAGAAGAAAAAGCCTGCTTCCATGAAGGAACCGGAAAGGAACGTGCGTGCGGACTGTGAGGGTTCACTGCGTGTTCAGCCAATGACCTGACCTTTCCAAGCATTGTTGGCGGCAGTGTGACTTGGCCTGGGAGACGGGGGGGGGGGTCTTTGTTTATATAACATGTGTTAGTATTTAGTTCTAATTCACCCTGTCCGCTACACAGTGATGTCCTGCCAAGCTGTCAAATTAGGTCCAGTTAGGAAACCCCCACAGCCCAAGATGCTTTTCCTTTCTGCTTCCATTTTAAACATGTGCTGATCATGGTGTGCAAAGAATGCAGACGAGCCCAGTGTCCCAGGCAGGTTGCCTGGGTGCTCGGCTGTACTTTGGAAGATCTGCAATGGTTTGTGAATGGGCAGTAGCTCTTTTACTACGTCACTGGTCTGTGTGTACCCCCACCACCCTGTCCTCTCTTCATTTCATTCATGCTGGGTTTAGTTTAGACTCCAGGACTGGCGGGTGATCTCCTGGAATCTGTGCAAGCATTCAGTAGATGCTGGAGGGCACTGACACCTGTTTACAAAATACAGCTTTTACATTTAACTGTAGCATATTAAGGAAAACAACGATTTAATGAAAGCACAATTGATTTCTTGTGTTTGAGTGCTGGTGCCTAGAATTAACAGATATACACGCGTATGGTTAAAAATATATATATAAATAAACTGGTCCCAGTATAACCTACTGGTTGTAAGCATGCAGGGTCCTTTGCTGGTCCTATTAGGTCACTGCTCTGAGTACACTCTAATGCTGTATCAGGTGGGAAAGGAATATACTGGGCAACCACTAAAACCTTAACTTAAACTATTGCAATCTTTGCACTTAAAGTTGCTATACGTTGGGTTTTAATATTAAGTTGGTACTGAGGCTGCAGACGCCTTGCTGGTTTTGTCAATTCTTTCTAAAATGGCAGACAGTGTTAATTGTATTATATCTGTCTTTTACGATTGAAGTACATAAATAAACAATGCTGTATATAAAGGTGACTCCAGAGCTGGGGTTTTTAAGCAATACCATGTGATGTTAGTTTGGAGAGCTTGAAGAATTCATCAGTGAGACAAAGGTGGTTTGTTACACATCAGGCAAGTGAGTTAGCCGCTTCAGTACTGGCTCGTAGGAACAGCCTGGCACTACTACGAATCTCCCATTCCCATTGTGAGCACACAAACTACCTTCCCTTGAAGGGCTGTTACTGTACACTGCTCTGCTTTGCGCAGGCCTTCTCATTGCTGTTGGAATGCAGAGTCTATATTTCATTACCTCATGCTGCTCATGTTTGCCTTGCAGTTCACTCTCTACACAATTGCACAATTCAGGGGGAAGTAAAAGTGCTCTCTATCTTTTTATCTCCCCCCCCCCCCTTTGCAGAGTGGTCTGAACCTGCTCCTGGTTGTATGTTAAAGCTCTCATTAGGAGTTGATTTAGTAAACTGGTACAAAGTGATACGATCATACAGTACTTGTATAGAAACAAGTGTGACGTCCCAAGAGTTTTCCAGTGTCCCTGTGCTCTGTGTGTGGATTCGTTTTAGTGCAATTGGCAGTGGGGTAGTGCAAAACGAATAAAGTAGGCAGTCGAGGTATAGAACCTGAAATTCTCCAAATCTATTTCCTTAAAGACACCTGTACGATGTATGCAGCCTGACTTCAGTATTCACCTGGCATTGTCTTTGCCTGTCGAATGCAAGTTGCCAGCTCCTTTTGATAACTTTCTGATTCCAAAGCAATAGCCTGGTATAGTGACCTATGCCAAAGCAATAGCCTGGTATAGTGACCTATGCCAAAGCAATAGCCTGGTCTAGTACCCTTACAACTCGCCACCTTCATCGTGGGTACATTCAAGTACTGAGTAGCTTTCGTCAGTGATCTGGTAGATTGTGATAAAGAGAGAAATATCTGAATTCAGTATTGGGGATGGGATGGGTGTAAACATTACAGAAAGGAATATTTGAAGCTACTTACCCTTTAAGAGATGGTCAAGCCCCTGCTTCCCTTCCTTCTCTGTTTTGTTGGTCATCTTTTCCTGTGTTGTTGTTTTTTTTTTTTTTTAAGTTAATTGAGCCGCCTTAAGACAATATTAAGTATAAACTTCTTCTAAACTATTATTGCTAAGTTGTATAACTCTCTAATTCCTTCTACATGGAGTTTGTATTGTTGCTATGCATTTCTGTGATAGGGTAGTGTTTTAAAGGGTATTGCCTGCTGTGTTGGGGTTAGGGGAGGGGCATGTGTTCCTATGAATTGTTGCACTGTGGATCGGTGCTTATTGTACATAAAGATTGTGTAAGTGTGTGTGTGTGTTTCTTTTCTAGGGTAGTTTGGTGTAAACAGGGAAACCTATGAATGCAGTGTGCACCAGCCACATGTTTCCAATTTACACAGATTATATTTTTAATTAATGCAAAATGTATGTATATGTTACCATTTATACATTTAACAGCAATGGACTAGTTCTGAAAAAGTAAGTAAATCATTAGATCATTTAAAACCATTAAGACGTGTATTTGATTCTGAAGTTTCATGTAGTGGTGAGTACATTTATTATTTTTGCTGCATAATAAAAAAAACATTTTTCCTAATGTATGTCTAAATATGTTGAACATTATTAAAGCATTGCAAATGGAATGGGAGCTCTTGGAATAACTAGTATACCTTTGCCTCAATGACTCATCAGGAGGGTCAGAATTAAATAAATACTGATTTAAATATACTGACAGTTCACCACTGATCTAGACCATGCAGGGTTTTAAATAACTTGGATTTCTCCTGTCCGGATATTGGTTACAGTCCAAAGAGAAAAGGGAACTATCACTATTTTACCATATAAAAACGTAAAACCAGAGTGAGTAGTGTTTCTCTATGAAATCAATATCATAACCATATTTAAAAATACAATGCGATTCAGAATAGATACATGCATTCTTTCATAATTAAACTCAACAGTTAACCAACAAAAAGTCAAGCACAAAATTTTTTTTTAAAAAAATGCTGTCACGATTATCCCCTCGGTTTTGCTACAAACCTGTATTCTCAGTACCCTCCTTCCACTCTCCTGCCTGGCGGAACAGCACAGCATGCTAGAGAATTAGCCCACTGTGGTTCAAAGTTAATCAGCAGTGTACAGAGATCTCACACTAGTATCAATAAGACAGGTATCTATCTGTTAACGTGGACTGAAGGAGAAGCATTGGCAGGAGCTCCTAAGCAATTCCCAAACACGATGTTTAAAACCAGAGAAGGAGAGATGTCCATCTTCTTACTATGGGAGTTGATATGCCGAAGGTAATTGTCCCAAACGTGTTTGAAGCCTTGGAACAGCCAAATGAACAGAATCCTGAGAAGATCCCCCCTAATCCCCAGAGGAATACAAGCAAAAACAAATGAATCTCCTGGACAACGCAGGAAGTATTAGGAAATTTTTATTTGCGAGGACAAGAAAACGTGTCAAACATGAGAAAGACAAGAGAAACGCTTTGAATCAAACATGGAGGTTACAGAAAATCAGCATGAGCCGGTGGGGACGACAGCAGAGCTGCAAAACCAGCCTTCATCTGGAGGGGAGGTAATGCACACCTGGGGGAATCCTCTCACACCTCTCAGCTCGAAGGACTACGACACAATCTCTAATCTCCAGGCCACACAGCCTTGGTTTCTGCCTGCCTCACAGTCCATCCCCGATGCTTTCGGACACGCAGGTGGAAATCACACTTGTTTCTTTGTTCTCGTTTCTGTCCCCTCCTGTCCAGCAGCGGTCCTCTAAAACCTGGAGCAGAGCGTGCAGCTGCTGCCGCTGTGTTTGGTGTTGTTGTTGAGGCCGGGCAGGACGATCTCAGGGTCCGAGTCCCCTCCGGAGCCCTCCTCGTTGGTCAGGATGTTCTCCACCAGGCAGCGCGCCGCCTCCACGATGTTCGTGTTCTCCTGCAATAAAGAAGCAGCTCCTGATCCATTTGCAAAATGTACAAGAAAGAGTTAGATAATCAGTCCCGCATGCAGAGACACACACATGCACGCAGAGAAAGACATGCACGCAGAGACACACAAGCACACACACATGCACGCAGAGACACACAAGCACACACACATGCACGCAGAGACACAGACATGCATGCAGAGAAACACACACAGAGACAGACATGCACGCAGAGAGACACATGCAGAGGCAGACACACTGTTAGAAGAATCTTTTTTTTTCACTGTATTTAAAGTTTCTTTCAGAATTTCTAAATGTAGCACTATTGAGTGTTGTATAGTTATGGATGAATCTCACACACACACACACACACACACGCAATCCCTCACGCCTCTGTGCAGATTTAATTAGCGTCTCTGTGCGAGAGCGATGGAGTTCTGCTCCAGGGTTCTCATTTTGTTTGCTCACACTCTTTTCTAGTCTACGCGAGTCTCTGTGCATTACCATGGGCGTGCGTCAGGCAGCCCACCCCCACACCATACATACACCAGGCTGCCTCAAACCAAGAGCTGTTCTAGGTGTTTACATGGCAGTGTCACAGCTGGGTTGTTTTTTTCTTATGACTGCAGGTTGATTGTGCTGCTAAGAGTTTTATGATGTGCATCTTTGATCAAACATTTGGTCTACTTAAAATCCACATCCTCAAATACAAAGCTCTTCCCTTTACTGTAGCCGGATTCACGTCATAACCTTTTCCTCTTGCCTTGGAACTTGCTGTTTTCCTTTTATGGTTCCTCATAAGAAAATGTGTAGTTTTGGTAATCCCTGCATTCACAAATACCAACCAGCAGAGGGAGCCTGTCAGCAATGCTCACATAACCCTTTCTTTTTTAGCTGTATTTTAAAGGCGTATGATCCGCTGTGCATGTAAGAGCACTACGCATGTGACTACATACCAGAGGACAGGGGGCAGGAGATCAGCTGTAAACCCTCGCTGGCACACTGTGCATTGAAATATAATAGATCTGTTCAGCCCTCTTACACAAACTCCTGAGTGTCACCCAAACACAGTATCATACATGCAGCTTCTACGGCCAATCAGACAAGTGCTTACATCACTGTGAAGCACTGGAGGGTATAGGACAGCGGGCTGAATGAGCTGGTGTGTCTGCAGACTCTTCACTCTGTGCTGCATTAGTAGAGCTGGCACAATAATCAAGCAGATAGAGAGGGGAGAGGAAGGCAGCTCCTACCTTGGCGGAGGTCTCGAACCAGCCTGCAAAGCCGTGCTCCTTGCAGAAATGGTCGAGCTTGGGCAGCTGAGGGCTCAGGCCGTCCCGTGACTGGTCAGCCTTGTTGGCCAGCAGGACAGCGGGGACGGGCTTGCCGTTGGCGAGGGTCACCTTGGAGTCCAGGTCGCTCTTCCACTTGAGCACGGCGTCGAAGGTGGAGGCCCGCGCCACGTCGAACACCACGAAGGCCCCCACCGCCTCCCGGTAATACACCCGGGTCATGTTCCCATAGCGCTCCTGACCTGCCACAGCAAACAAGCAAGAAACAGCCGTGAGGACCGGGGCCGGCTGGACTGGGAGGGACTATCACATGAAGAGAGACGGGATGCTAAACTTAATGTGTGTCTGCAATAGAGCCACTGTGTGTCACTGCTATTGAGCGAGCGTGTGTGTGTGTGTGTGTGTGTGTGTGTGTGTGTGTGTGTGTGTGTGTGTGCGCGCGTCTGTGCTTGTTCATGTGAGCCAGTCTCCTCATGTGTGTTAAATTCCTGGCACTGAATTTCCACCTCATGTGATCCTAATATGAGCATGAGACTGCCTTCTGGAAGACTTACACAACAGACACATTCCACAAGACTAGAGGGACAAGCAGATCAGCAGCTTTTACTACTTCAGATTCAGGAGGGGCGAAGAACTGCCAGCACTGTTTAACACCCACCGTGTACACCAGCAATGAACAGTGCTGCAGAAAACCCAGTGCAACTAAATGACGTCAAAGAAAAACACTACACTGACGTGGATGGTCTCATAGACTCCGATTAGCACTAATCCTGGACGGTCTGAACCTACAGTTAGCTCTGCAAGAGCCGGGAATGCACCAAAACAGCAGTGGTGTCAAACTATGTAGACACTCACTCAGAGACATTGCATTAAAGCACATGAAAGAACAGGCAGCTTTCAGGCAACTTTTTCAGGACATTAAAAGGTCACTTCTTGCAGGGGACAGTTAAGCAATTAAACATTTCGAGCTACAATATATGTATCAGAAAAAACAATAATAAAAATGATCTTAAGCTGCTGTCACTACACGCAGAGGTTATAACGAGAGTTCAAAACAAGGTGCCACTTGTTGAAATAATAATAATAATAATAATAATAATAATAATAATAATAATAATAATAATAATAATAATAATAATGAGTGAAACGATGAAAACAAATGATTCTACCTGCTTCTTACCTGCTATGTCCCACAACTGCAGTCGAATTACTGTGTTATTGTCCCAGTTGAGCACCTTCAGTGCAAAATCCACCCCGATGGTCGCTCTGTAGTGTTGGGAGAAGACCTGATGCACGTACCGCTTGATGATGGAAGTCTTCCCCACGCCGAGATCCCCGATCACGAGAACCTTGAAAAGAAACTCCTGCTGCGCCTGCTGCATTTTGCGGCGCGTTCAAACAGATAATCCGGATCACTTGGGGTAAAATTGAGCGGTGTGGTGTTGTGAAATAAACGGAGCGAAAGCGCTTGTGTCCCACCGATCCGCAGTACTTTATAACAGCTTACACGCTGGTGTGCATCATTTTAAATTAAATAAAGTGCGTAACGTGTTTGCCCCTTCAAGTCTTTTTTTTTTTTTTTTTTTTTTAGTTAAACATATATTTATCTCTCAATACTGATCTTACCGCAAATAGAGCGGAAATCTTAGAAATGTATTCGCTTCTAAACCACGGTTACAGAACAGTCGCATCCTGTAAAGTTATTAAACTGCTGAAGTTGTGTTCTTTCTTACCGTCTCTTTACACTTTAATTTACAACACACTCCGGATCCGTTTTTTTCTGTAGCATTCCTTAGCAAACCTATTGTTTTTCATGTAAACTAGTTTATTTTTCACTGACAAACTTTCATGCACTTTCCATAGAATCATCGCTCTCTCTTTCTCCTATCTGTTTTATATCACTGTCAACTGAGGCACACAGCATTCAAACACCCCCCCTCCCCTTTTCATTCTGTGACTCTCCATGCAGGGAGTTGTAGTTTTATCCGAGGAGTTCTTACGTTGTGTTTGGCTAAGAGAGAAGCTCGACTACAATTCCCAGCACGCACCACGTTTTCTGTTTTCCCACACTCGTACCATACCCTCATCAGACGGTGTGGAGCAGACGTGGCATCTCTCAGTAAACACATATTAAAACAGTTTCTCAAAACTGGAAATGACTTTGTGTTTCTACATTATTCATTTCGGATTTAAATTCAGTCCAGTAAGTTCCTTCAGACTCTTTTTAATGCATGGCCTAGAGGTTAGAGTTAATGGACAGGGAGGCAGGCGGTGCAGGTCTCATTTGAGCTGAGGGACTGGAATGAAAGCAGTGTGGCCAAGTCTCGTGGTATAGACAAGACACAGACAAAATCTGGCATCAAAATCACTTTCCAGTCCAGGCTTTTGCTCGATGCATCCCTACATAGTTACACCAGATGGACAAACATACAGTTGAATAACTACCATAGAAACGGGCATGCAATGCAACTGAAGCTGAACCGTGGAATAAAAACCTGGACTGGAATTGGAATGCGGGGCCAAATGTGGTCAATGTATTTATTTATTTGTTTATTTGTATTATTAATTTGCATTGCAGTCCAGTAGGGATGTACGTGGTGACTCTAAAACTGACGTGCCGTTTGAAGTCTTAGAGCGTGCACAGAAAAAAAAAAATGCGTGTGTAAAACTGGTTCCTGGCTGGAACAAAAACCAGGACTGGAGGTTAGACCTGAGGGAGTGGGAGTGAGACAGTGTGGCGTCGTGGCAGAGATTAGGCGCTGAACCCGGGAGGGGAGGCAGTGTGGTCACCTGGTTCAATCTAAAGAGCGGGGGGATTGCTGATTAAAGACTGACGACTGAGGCATTGTAATTTTTATAACACAATTAATTTATAACCGGCCAGTATACAACAGTTGTTACGGTAATTGCATTGCGCTGATTGTAGAACAGGCAGTAAGGCCGCCTCTGTTTGGGTTAATACGGTGCTGGTACTGATGCTGCGATGAGTCAGGCGGTATGGTGCTGATGTTGCTGCCATTTCATCAGCATTTTCCAAACACCTCTCCATCTTTACAACATGGGGAAACTGGAATGAAGCAATCAGCTACGAAAGCAGGACGATGCCAGCACCTTTCCAGACACCAAAACTGATAAGGAAATTGACGCAAAACCATTTAACCTTTTAATCGCGTGATTATCGCTGCAGCGCGAGTGCTTTTTGGTTGTGTTTTTTTTTTAATGGTTGAGAAGAGGCCTTTAGATATGTGTCTTCCTGACATCTGTTTTCCAAAGAAATAATTTCAAGCAAGCCTTTTTTTCTTTTGAAGACGTTTAATGCGCTTTATTAAATGGTTCCTGTGCAGTAATTTTTTAAAAAATAGAAATATGGATATGATATGATGTTTTTGTTGACAGCGTCTACTGACAGCTTATGAAAACACGAAAACTACAACGACATAAATTGCTTTCTTTATTTGTTTGTGTAGGACCGAAATTTATTTAATATGTTTGAAGAATCCGTGCACTAGATAGACGGTGTGATTAAGTGAGTTGTTTACATTTTACAAAAACAAAACACCAAAAACACTACTAGACTAATAATAATAGATTAATAATAAATAAATACATAAAAAAACGAATCATTAAAATAATTCATAAATGGGCAAAGTAAACGATAGCTTGTGTCAGGCGATACAGCTCTGTGACCAATTAATTAAAACGTGAAAAAAATCCTGAAAAAATAAATAAATAAACATTTATAATCTCTGTTTGAGATTGCTGATATTTGCAAAATGGAGGCCAACTGACCTTGGAGTTTCCCGAGACATTGTCTGTCAAAAAGCTGTGTTGGAGCCTGAAAGATAGAGCCGGTGCGGGTGTAATAACTACAGCACTCGCCCTGGAATTTCAATCTGTTTTCGCACAATAGAGAGCTCAGCTAGAGGCTTATTTGTTTAGAAAACGAAGGTCTCGCCACACAGCACTGCAGTTTGAGCAGCAGAGGAGTGGAGGATAGGCTGCGAGCCAGGGGAAACTGCGATCACTGGAGTTAGAAGAGGGGAAAAAAGCTTTGAACATATTCATATTGATGTGTTTTAAGGATTTCTGTTCCCCTTGCTGCTGGTATACCTAGAGCTCTTGCAGGAGCAGGCCAATCCGAGATGAGAATTGCATCGGTGTTTATTTTTAATATCTGAAGAGCTAGGAATCTGAAGAAAACCAGTATATGATCTGGAGCTTCTGTTTACCCCAAACCCGCCGATATCTGAGCAATTAATGCGGATTGGATCTATAACGACGGTCTGGTTTATTTATTTATTTATTTTCAAAACAAAAGCTATCAAACTAGTTTATAGTATCAAGTTGTCGGTGTTTTCTACGAGTTCATGACGGTGTTAAAAGGTGACTGAACCTGTTAAGATTCTGACTTGCATAATATTTTTTTCAAGCTTTTGCTCAGTTTCAAATAATAGGCAAACCAACAATAAATACAACATTAAAAAAACTACTTTATTTAAGTCAAGCGTAGTTTAAATTTAGAAGCACCCTTAATTTTTTTTAAAGTGTGTGTTGCTACTGCCGGACAATACGCTACTGCAGTTAGCTCTGTGTGTGTGACAGAGATCAGGCGAGATGGAGGCGATATGGCTGTACCAGTTCCGGATGATCGTGATTGGTGATTCTACGGTCGGAAAGTCGTGCCTCATTCGGCGGTTCACCGAGGGACGCTTCGCCCAGGTGTCCGACCCCACGGTCGGTGTGGATTTCTTCTCGCGGCTGGTGGAGATCGAGCCGGGGAAACGCATTAAACTACAGATCTGGGACACTGCGGGGCAGGAGCGCTTCAGGTATGGGGAGGAGGGGAGGTTGTGGTGATGATGATAACAGTGAGGAGCAGGGGCGTGGTGGGGGCGCAGTCTCGCTAGGACCTGGTACCGGCGGGGTGTCTGGGTTGGGTTGTGGTCAGCTCCACAGGGACACACGAGATTTGCTTTATTAAACAATATGCTTGCATTTATAATTTGCCGTCATTGGTGTTCAATTTCAGTTTAGTGCTGCTCAAGGCTGCAATATAGACAGACAGATAGATTAGGAGTGTATATGTTGGAAGTGTTTATGTACTCTATATGTGTAACTGTGTGTAATGTTATCGTGCTGCATGATTTACACGTTTTTACTTTCCTGCTTTCTTCCCCCATGTTCACCTGACCCGTTTCACAAGAAACCAGTACTGAGCTCTCTGAACCCCATGGGCCCTGTACTGCAGCTGGGGTTTGAGTCCCACATAAAACGAGTTTAGCGTTCTCAGCTTAGCCATGAGAAACGGTGGTGGGACCAGTCTAGCACCTTTTTTTTTACAAGCAAGTACTTTCACAAAACGAAAGGCTAAGTACAGGAGAGCTGACAGATTCGGCTTCCCTCTGAAGGGCTTCATGTTTCAATGATTGCTTAAAGCACTTGTAGCTGCAGACGCCACGTGACTATTCTGCTCAACCACCCCTTTGAGATATTTGCAATGTTTCCGAGGTCACTTGCTCTTTCTCTTACACAATCTCGCTCCCAGGCCTGTGTGGGTAGTCCGTGAGGCCAGATTAGACCACTAACACTCATCCGATTGATTTAGTTCCATAGCTTGACTTTTGTTTTTTTAAATCGGTTTTTCTCTCTTCCGCAGGTCCATCACGCGCGCTTACTACCGCAACTCAGTGGGCGGGCTGCTGCTGTTCGACATCACCAACCGGCGCTCCTTCCAGAACGTGCACGAGTGGCTGGAGGAGGCGCGCAGCCACGTGCAGCCGCACCAGATCGTCTTCGTGCTGGTGGGGCACAAGTGCGACCTGGACGGGAGGCGGCAGGTGAGCCGGCAGGAGGCGGAGAAGCTGGCGGGCTCCTACGGGATGAGGTACGTGGAGACCTCGGCGCGGGACGCCATCAACGTGGAGAAGGCCTTCACCGAGCTGACACGGGACATCTTCGAGCTGGTCAAGCGAGGAGACATCACCATCCAGGAGGGCTGGGAGGGGGTCAAGAGCGGCTTCGTGCCCAACGTTGTGCACTCCTCCGAGGAGGTTATGAAGAGTGACCGCCGGTGTCTCTGCTAATCCCACCGCAGCCGGACACGCAAGCAGGGAGGGAGGGAGCTGCCAGCACAGGAGCGGACGTTCACTGGGATCTCCCTCCCTCTCTTTTGTTTTGGAGAGAGGGAATGAAGTGCTTCTCCTTCCACACCTGGGCAATTTGAAATGTGGCATCTCCCTCCTTCCTTCCCTCCTTTCTTTCTTTTGTTTGGTTGTTATGTTTTTATTGTTTAGCTTTTCGAAACGTCCACGGACATTGTTGCTGTAATGCAGAGCTCCAGCTTTTTAGGCAATGTATTAATATACTGTATGAAACAATAATAGCAAACAATACGAGCAGCTAACTTAGGTGTGTCATTGACTGACAGTGTGGGTGCTGCATGGCCTCTGGCATCTTCAACTGTGGCAATCCCACGTCTACTAAATATATACTAGAACCAGCGGCGCCCACCAGGAATGCATTGCCTTGCCATTTCCAGCAATTCTTCAACTAATAGCAAGGCACATTTATTTCGGACAGTGTGGGTTGTCTTGATTCTCATCATGTCATGTATAGAAATAAAAAAAAAAATCAATGTTTCTTACTGCACATCTTTTTTTTTTGTTTTTTTTCCTCCAGTAACCTCTGTTTTGTTTCAGTGGTAAAATGAATATCATTAGATTGAAACACTAATATGTTTTAGAAGAAATCCTGGAAAGTGTAAGGTAATGCAGTGTTTACAAAGATAACAGAAGGGTACTCATCAGCAGTAGCGTGTTAGGTCTGATTGCCCTGCTATGCAAAGTGACATCAGAGCATACCCACCTGTATATACAGTGCTTAGTGTATACAGTACAGACTGGAATTAATTGCTTTTGAGCTGACTGGCATTCTTAATTAACAATATAAACAAAAACACAGTTAATTGCACAAGGAGGGTCAACAGTTTCCTGGCACAGTGCCAGTGTTATTTAAGAGAGGATTGAAATCAGCTTCCCACGGCACTCAAAACATACTTAATACCAGCGCAGTATAGCGCCTCTCAAGTGCAGCGCACACCGCGTCTTGTGGCCTCTTAATTATTTTGTGCCCCCACTACTCGGGGGCCAGTAATCCTAGTGTTACGTTTGGCAGTCTTATCTTTATGAGGATTTCAAAAACCAAATAGCAAAAACTGACTGCATTGATTTAAAACGGCAAGAAAAACACATGAGTTACCTTAATCACAGATGTTATTTCGGGTTTTTTTGGTACTTTTTAAAAAGCTGCTATAAAGATAGTGGCACCATTATTCAAATTGAATCCTGCCGTTAGCTGAAGCATTTCACAATAGAACAATAGAACAGAAATCAGCTCATCGTAGTAAATAAATGCAGGGGCACCTTTGTCCTCCAGGGACCCGTAGCCTTTTGATCTCCGCTGTCAAGAGCCTGGGTTTAAACAGTCGGTGTGCGGTGCGATCAGGGGGACGCCCGCTGAACTTCAGCTCTCCTGAGCTGTTGTGAGTGAGGGAACAGAATTTGACAGGTAAGATAATCAAACAATTAAAAAAAGAAAAGACAAGATGTTGGTGACCTCAATCATTTTACAACTGGTTCTTGCCTCATTTCATGCCGCTGCACCCGTGCTGTAAATGCATTGTCCAGGGGGTAGGGCAGTATCTGGAGGAATCCCCACTCTATACCACCCTGTGATGCCCAGGTGTAGCTCAGACACTGGCACTGCCACCCTGTGATGCCCAGGTGTAGCTCAGACACTGGCTCTGCCACCCTGTGATGTCCAGGTGTAGCTCAGACACTGGCTCTGCCACCCTGTGATGCCCAGGTGTAGCTCAGACACTGGCTCTGCCACCCTGTGATGCCCAGGTGTAGCTCAGACTGGCTCCCTTGTATTCCTGGCATGGGCTCAGCTGCCTATAAGCACATTTACGAGCTGAATGGGCCTCTGTGGACCTGCACAGCTGGCAAGGTGACCCTCCGCACCTCATTGCTTCTCAACTCCCAGGGCTGGCGTTGGCTTGGGTCCCTGCTGCTGAGAGGTGGTGTCAGACTGGAGCCACTGGAAAAGTGCTTACCCGAAGGGGCCACAGCAAATTACTGTGTGTCTTGGTGCTGGGTTCTCTCTCTCTCCAGTGCTAGGAGGCTGTCTAACCCACTTCTCTGATGCCTGAAGAATGAGCAGCTTGCAAGGCGCTGTCCTGTTAACCCTTGCTGGAGCTTGCTTCTTTCCTCCAAGCCCTGCCACCCTCCGCAGCAAAGCGACTAAACAGCTGGGTAACCGAGCCGAGCCCACACAGTTCATTTCAAACAACGGGACTTCTCTTAGCTGCTTGGACTGCACTCTGTTTTAAAGTTGGATGGGGCTGCTTTAGAAATCCAATACTCCCCCATGATAAGACTGAGTGAGACGTGCTGCTTCTGTTGCTGGGTAGCCCAGTTGCAGAGACTTGGGAAGGTAACTAAAGCATCTTGGACTCTTTCTGTCCGAGTGGGTGTGACTCCCACAAAAGCACACTCCTTCCTGGGGTTGAGGGACAGAAACACTACCATCTCTGTCCTGGAAGGATGGACTCTTATGAATAAGAAACAGGTGTGTTCTGCTTCCGATCTGAAACACCCAGCTCCTTTGACCCCCTCTCCCCTCTCGGTACACCAGTGGCTTCTGCAGAACTACCCCTGTAGTTCCAGGTCATCAGTGCAAGCTCTCTGCACTAGCTCAGTCAGTGCTTTCTACAGTAATAGCTCCACAATGCTAATTCCTAACCAGTAGAAGTGCTCAAATGTGAATTTTCAACTCAAGCTGTACGATTTATGTAGCTGTACTGGGTTATAGAAAACAACGCCTGTATTTAGCAAGAGAAATGTAACGTGTACTAAAACAAAATGTGACTCAAAAAACTTTTCTTGTGAAACTGAACAAAGTGTGATATCTTTTATCCTGTCTGGCTTTATTACCCCAACTGGTCATCGGGTCTCTGGTTCCTTGAAATACTTCTAACACGCTGGCTTGGGGAGATGGGCTATTTGTGATAGACATACAACACCGGACATACAAACCTGCATTGCTATATTTAGTAGCACTTAACCCTACTGACACTTCAGTCAGGCTAATCAGACCATGCCAAATTACAACACATTGACTATATATATGAGAGTTTAAACTTAAATCCTAGAGAAGCTTTGCAATCTATGCTGAGACTCAGTCACTACACAGTAAAAGCATGGCTGTAAGAAAGCATGTTTAGCATGGGAATATTTTAGAAGGGGCATTTGGATCTTTCTCATTCATTTTCAGCATTCAACTGATCAGTTGCACGCAACTCTATACAGACTTAGCGAAACATGTGACCACAAACTTGCTTACATCACAGACTAAGGGTAAGGGGATGCTCTCATTCCACTTGCAGCCTGATATATATTTAGCCAGTAGATGTAATTATGGACCTGGAGTTACCCATGGAGTAAAAGTGCACAGATTTTCAATGGGAAAAGTTGAACTTGTTAGACCAGGGGTGTCAAACTCAGCTCTTGGAGGGCCGCAGCGTCTTCTGGCTTTCGTTCCACCCGAGCTCTCAATTACTTAATTGGTCTAATTATTTGATTAACTGGACACATTTAACACTTCTCTTCAGGCCTCAAAATGTTTCATAGGTAGTGTACCTTGAATCAAGGGCATTTTTAAAACCATCAACTGTAAAAGACCTTGAAAAATATTAAATAAGTCAAATTGAACAAATAATTAGATCAATGATGTTAATTGAGAGCTTAAGTTGGAATGAAAATCAGAAGACCCTGCTGCCCTCGAGGGCTGGAGTTTGACACCCCTGTGTTAGACCCTTCTGTCATGACAGCTTAGGAAAGGAATGGCAGTGTGCAAACTGGCAAATAAAGGAGCTACAGCTTTGACTGTTCCTGGACTGACTCTTGTGCACCCACTGGACAACGTGGGTCTCTGCCTGCCCACCTAATATCAGACTGCCCCACTTAACCGTCTAGTATGACATGTATTCTGTCATATATACAGGAGGCATATCCCTACTCATAGTCACCAAGTCTGACAGGCATGGCGAGAGGGTCAATACTGCACACTCATTTCAAATCTTAAACAGCAATGTTTCTTACTAAACTTTGAATTGAAAATGTACTGTTTAAAAAAGATCTTTCTTTTTTAAAGTTACCGTGCAAACAAAATACTCTATGTAAAATATAAAACAAATAAACGTAAAAACATATATATATATATACTAAATATACATATACTAAACCAACTTTTTCTATCAAAATATGTATGATAGTTTCAATGGTAAAGAAGTTTATACAAAAGGTTTAAACTTCCATTAACCAGACATTTCCAGCCTCAGTAATTCAAGTCTTCTATTGAACGAGCTACAGTGCTGCTGACATTTCAACCTGTAATATTAATTTTGGACAGTAGATGGCAGCAGAGTACACTGTGAAATAAAAGACGCAGAGGGAGTGTCCTCTGGTTCATCCTGCCCCGCAGAGACCTCTTCTCCAGACAGCCTCAAGCACTGCTTATAAAAACTCTTCCATTTTGTTCTGTGTGCAGTCAATGGCTGGAAAACTTGCAGTTGCTAATCTCCTCCTTTATAACCAGAGAGGTTTCTCTTTGAATTATGAATTCCTATTTTATTTCTGTATACTGCCAGCTGGGCTTTTGAATATTAACCTGCATGAAGTCAGCAAATATTTCTATGCCCGTGTTCAAGGCAGAATTTGTGCAGAGGCTTTTCCGTGCTTTGTGTGGTGGTGTGTGTGGATTCAGTCTGCACCTTCATTAACCATATAAACTCACTTACCAAGGCACGAGAGGCTCTTCCAGAACTGCATAGTCATTTGAAGCTTTGCAGACTGTAGCTAAATGAAGACACAGCCCATATCATTCTGCAAGGCTCACATTCAACGAATCTGGGTTGTTTGGACTGCTATGAAATGGGGTTCTTATTCCCCTCCCATAGTATGCAGCTTTGCAGGAACAAGACCCCCAAATTCTACATCCTATAGTGTAGCTGAACCTTTTATTTCAACACTAGTTTAGAAAACAACACGACCAAACGAGCCAGATGGACCTACACCTTGGGAAGCCCAGCACAGCACCTAGGTGAATGCACCAGCAACCCGAGCCGAGCCGTTTAATGTAACTTGGGAAACACAGCTGAGATCCAGGGGTGCACAGCAGCGGTTCCCAACTCAGGCACTCTGGTGCATTCAAGTCCAGTTCAGAGATAGAAGAGACTCCTATTGCATAGCAGATTCAGCCACTCCAGGTTTGAGCATGTGCTTGATCAGCTCCAGTGCCTCTTATTAAACTCCTAGTAAAACCAGGAATGGCTCACACTGCTCGGCAACAGGTCTTTCCATCCCTGCCGTCATTGAACAAAGTCCTGGAGTGGAACAGTCATCAAGGGTTAGAGTGGGGAAGCACTGGTATGGAAGGGAGGCGGGTCAAGTCTTCCAGCACAGAGCTCAGAGCAGGTGATTTGTGGCATTGCAGATCAATCTAGAGTGCTGTGCAGAGACTGCAGGCGAGAGGGGGCCTCTGTTCTTTGTGTGGATGAAGAGGACACACTGGAGCTATCCACTCCCTGAAGTGATTACTAATGAGAATACTTGGCTGGATCAGCCCTGCCATTGCCAGCTACAACACACTACAAAGACAAGATGAGAGGGGAGACACTCTTCCACGGCGCCCGAGGCATTTCACCAGCAGGGGTCGCTGTGGTTCCAAGGGAAGAGTGCACAAACACTTGGGAGGGGTAGAGGAGCGCAGACCAGGATTAACGATCAGAGCTTAGCTATTAACAAGGACACCATCAACATTGTTCTTCAATAACAATTCATTTCATAGATAAAACAAGCACACACACATCAGACCATGCGTCAAATCAACTTGGCTTTTTTTTTTCTTTCTTTTCTTTATACAGACAAATAAATACCACAGTGCACTGGCAGCCACAGCTTCTCCACTAAATTTGAAAGGCGTGGTGCTAATTACAAAAAAAAAAAAAAAAAAAAAAAAAGGGGTGTCCAGTGGAACTCTAAATGGTTTTGGTGGCCACACGGTCACTCTCAAGTGGCCACAGCAGTACTGTTGAGTGCCTGGATATAGAATGTATACAAGGACGCCCATCAGCCACTGCCCCCAATCACCGCCTCCACGGGCTACTCCAAGCGTGCCGAGGCTCTGACTCTTGCGCCTTGCCTCGCCGCTAGCGGGGATCTGTTGGCTTGGAAAGTGGTGTGAGTGTGAAGGATATCCAGTCTCTGAATAAAATAAAAAAAAGAAACTTGCTGATTTTATAGAACAGAAAAGAATGCTGGGCTCTTGAGAAAGGCGTGTCCCTTAAGACTTGTCGCCGCTCTTGGAAGGGTTGTCCTTGTTCCTCCTCTTCACGTCCCAGTTGTACACGCGCGCCATGTCTGAGAGGGGGGCTGGTTAAGGAAGACTGAGGTGTGCGGTTATCACAGAACAAGAAAGACAAAGGCTGGATCCAGGAGCCTCCCCAACCAGGGCTGGGGTCCATTCCTGTTCTACAGTTCCGATTCCTCTTTCAAATCAATTCCAATTCCTTTCTGGAATTGATATTTTAGAGACATAATAACTGTTCAAATGCTTTCATTTGAAGCCAGTTTAATTGACTAACAGGAACTTCAATTGAAGTCATTTGTTGCCACTGCGAGAAGCTCGTTTTAACAGAATGCTGCTAATTGCAATTTGTAATTGGAACTGATGAAAAGGGAATGGGAATTTAAATTGGAAATGGATTTAAAAAAGGAATTGGCAATGGAATTGAAAAACAGGAACTGAGCCCAAACCCAACAGCCATCAATACTTGAGCACAGCGCTACTCTCTAATGCTGCTCTCAATACTTGAGCTGAGTAAACCATACCTTCAGCACAGCGCTACTCTCTAATGCTGCTCTCAAATTACATCACCATCACATTCATTACAGGGCAACCATCCTTATAGAATTTTAAAAAGCAGCAACTAACAAAACAAACAAGAACTGTGAAAGACACAAGAACTGTTTTTTGGGGGCATTTCTTGCAGTGTTCACGTGTTATTTGGCACTTTTTAAAAGCCACTGTAAGGATGGCAGCTCCTTAATTATTGAATCCTAGGGATGAAATAAAAGTTGGGATCGGAATTATTTCACCTGGTACTTTCTTTAAAGTAGCAGCAGTGCGGTTATCAGCGGGATCAGCCCAGCCTCAAAGGTGTGCACATGTGTGTGGATGAGGTGCTGCTCCATTGTGAAAGGATACTGACCTCGGTGGTAGTGAACTGGTCTCGGAGGAAGTCCAGGTCCTCCTCCAGCGAGTCCAGGTTCCGTGTGGCGGTGGCCAGGTTCTTCTCTAGCAGCGCCTGGGCCTCGTCTATATCGTACTCCAGCATCACATTCGCCTGCACAGGGTTTATCACATCACATTCAAACATACTCCCTGGTCAACAGAGAAACCCTACTGGTGTGCAACTTAAAGATTTCACAAAAGCACCATCAAGAATTCCACTGAGAGCTACTTCAATGGAAAGAAGACTCCCATTGCATTGCAGTTAAATCCAGTCCTGGTTTTACTAGGAGTTTAATAAGATTCGCCTCTCTCTGAAACGTGGCAGCCAATGCACTGCCATCATCTCTCAAGTGAAGGTAATAATATACAATCAAGCAATCATCCCTCTAACTCACTGTCCATGTGGTACAAAAACTGGACACGAGCAGAGCGAACGGAATGCACACTTACCCCTAACCACAAGCACACTTTATCTGTGGGTGGGACCAAGGCTTTGCAGTAGAGGTTGTCAGCCAATAGAAATCGGGTTTCCATGGGATCTGTGGTCTCCTGCAAGGGACAGAAACATAAGCCAGTTTATACAATGAATGGATTTGACCTAAATGTTGTTTTTTTGGTTATTTTTTTAATCCATAAACTAAGCAGAGGAAGCAGTTGTTCTAGTGCGGTACATTCTGAACATTTTAAAATTTAAAAAAATTAATAAATGGACAAAATGAACAGTAGGAAATGTAATTTTCCAGCTGATCAACGACACTGAACTGATGTAACTTAAAAACGTCCCTTACCTTTTTCTTCTGCATGTGTCTTAAAATTTCTAATGTCTGTTTAATTTGGGGGATCTGACTTCTTAACCTGGAAGGAAAAAGATAAAAAAAGTCAGTAGTGCAAAGTGGCTTGGTGTCATCGATTGAAATATTTATTTCTATTTAAGACTCCCATTGCATAGCAGTTTGATCCAATCCTGGTTTTGCTAGGAGTTGAATAAGACAGCTATACACTGGGGCTAATCAAGCTCGTATTACAAGCTGGACTGGGTGAGACTGCTCTTGTTTGCACCCCTGTGCTGGACTGGGTGAGACTGCTCTTGTTTGCATCCCTGTGCTGTGCTGGGTGAGACTGCTCTTGTTTGCACCCCTGTGCTGGACTGGGTGAGACTGCTCTTGTTTGCATCCCTGTGCTGTGCTGGGTGAGACTGCTCTTGTTTGCATCCCTGTGCTGTGCTGGGTGAGACTGCTCTTGTTTGCATCCCTGTGCTGTGCTGGGTGAGACTGCTCTTGTTTGCACCCCTGTGCTGTGCTGGGTGAGACTGCTCTTGTTTGCATCCCTGTGCTGTGCTGGGTGAGACTGCTCTTGTTTGCATCCCTGTGCTGGGTGAGACTGCTCTTGTTTGCACCCCTGTGCTGGACTGGGTGAGACTGCTCTTGTTTGCATCCCTGTGCTGTGCTGGGTGAGACTGCTCTTGTTTGCATCCCTGTGCTGTGCTGGGTGAGACTGCTCTTGTTTGCACCCCTGTGCTGTGCTGGGTGAGACTGCTCTTGTTTGCATCCCTGTGCTGTGCTGGGTGAGACTGCTCTTGTTTGCATCCCTGTGCTGTGCTGGGTGAGACTGCTCTTGTTTGCATCCCTGTGCTGTGCTGGGTGAGACTGCTCTTGTTTGCATCCCTGTGCTGGGTGAGACTGCTCTTGTTTGCACCCCTGTGCTGGACTGGGTGAGACTGCTCTTGTTTGCATCCCTGTGCTGTGCTGGGTGAGACTGCTCTTGTTTGCATCCCTGTGCTGTGCTGGGTGAGACTGCTCTTGTTTGCACCCCTGTGCTGTGCTGGGTGAGACTGCTCTTGTTTGCATCCCTGTGCTGTGCTGGGTGAGACTGCTCTTGTTTGCATCCCTGTGCTGTGCTGGGTGAGACTGCTCTTGTTTGCATCCCTGTGCTGTGCTGGGTGAGACTGCTCTTGTTTGCATCCCTGTGCTGGGTGAGACTGCTCTTGTTTGCACCCCTGTGCTGGACTGGGTGAGACTGCTCTTGTTTGCATCCCTGTGCTGTGCTGGGTGAGACTGCTCTTGTTTGCATCCCTGTGCTGTGCTGGGTGAGACTGCTCTTGTTTGCACCCCTGTGCTGTGCTGGGTGAGACTGCTCTTGTTTGCATCCCTGTGCTGTGCTGGGTGAGACTGCTCTTGTTTGCATCCCTGTGCTGTGCTGGGTGAGACTGCTCTTGTTTGCATCCCTGTGCTGTGCTGGGTGAGACTGCTCTTGTTTGCATCCCTGTGCTGGGTGAGACTGCTCTTGTTTGCATCCCTGTGCTGTGCTGGGTGAGACTGCTCTTGTTTGCATCCCTGTGCTGTGCTGGGTGAGACTGCTCTTGTTTGCATCCCTGTGCTGTGCTGGGTGAGACTGCTCTTGTTTGCACCCCTGTGCTGGACTGGGTGAGACTGCTCTTGTTTGCATCCCTGTGCTGTGCTGGGTGAGACTGCTCTTGTTTGCATCCCTGTGCTGTGCTGGGTGAGACTGCTCTTGTTTGCATCCCTGTGCTGTGCTGGGTGAGACTGCTCTTGTTTGCACCCCTGTGCTGTGCTGGGTGAGACTGCTCTTGTTTGCATCCCTGTGCTGTGCTGGGTGAGACTGCTCTTGTTTGCATCCCTGTGCTGGACTGGGTGAGACTGCTCGTTTGCATCCCTGTGCTGTGCTGGGTGAGACTGCTCTTGTTTGCATCCCTGTGCTGTGCTGGGTGAGACTGCTCTTGTTTGCATCCCTGTGCTGTGCTGTGCTCCTGTCCTACCTCAGTTTCTTCTGAGCCAGGTTCAGCTCCATGAACTTGTATTTCTGATACTGCTCATCCAGTTTCCTCAGCACTGCGTCCGCTGTGTAATTGCCAGGCAGCTTCATGAACGCTTCCACATCCTCCTGACCAAGAGAGAGGGGGAAGACAATAAGAAAAACACACACATATATGGGGTGTGTGTGTGTGTGTGTGTATGTATATATGTTTGAAAGGCGGTATAACTGCAGTGTACAAAAATGAAAAGGTTTTTTTGGATGTGCATGCACTGTGTTTACTTTCCTTTCTATTCAGCTGAAGGGCTTTTTGTGTGAAACATGCTGAAATAAATATTTTAATTTAACCATTTGTGTACACACACACACACATATATATATATATATATATATATATATATATATATATATATATATATATATATATATATATATATTTGGCACAAGCCATAGTGCCAAAGACTAAACATTTCCATTAAAAGCCTCTGTATTTCTGGGGTATCTGTTGACTACATGTAAACCCCAAGCGTTCTTCTTTGTAATGAAAGGTGTTTGCTCCTGTGCTCCCTAGTTCTTGAGGACTCATGTTGCCACAGGGCAGTTTTAGCGGTTGGTATCAGTGCCTCTTCATTTTCAAACACTGCACTGACATTGAGAAGGGATGTCCGTGTCCCTGGCTGCCTGTAGACAGTTCTAGCTGATAGCACGGATCTCTACAAACCCACTGCAGTCACCACTAAACAGGACTGGCCTTGGGAATTCGGTTTGTGCAACAGTACCAGCATAGTGCCACCTGTCAAACATCATAGCATAACTCCAGCATCATTTTTTTTTTTTTTTTTTTGGTAGTAGGGTACAATAAAAAAAATCCTAGAAATAAAAACAGATCCAAATTATATTCGAAACTTTTTTCCTGTTATTAATCTTGATACGCACCAAGACAGTAAAAACAAAAAAAATATATACGCAGCTGTCTTAAGTGACATCCATGGAAGATATCTGATACGAATATTAACAACTGAGGATCCTTTATTTAAACGCGATGCGCAAACATCATCCATTATTAAGACACTCTATATATCAGCGTGTAACTGACACACTGACAAACAGGCAAGTGGTAACACTGAAAAATCTGGACGCTTGAAATATTATTGTTAAATTCATTTTTTTATTTGTATTTGAATTGAATAATCCCATTCTACACGTCTTCAGGTAAAGATGGTCTATCCCATTAAAAAGGATAAGCCCGTGTTTTTTTGAACCGTCTCTGAGTTTGGTATCCTTGTGATCCCACCCTTTTCCTCACAATAGCTGCCTCCTCGGCGCGGTTACTGTATCGAGGCGCGTCTCAGGCGCTGGCCGATCCAGACAGCAATCTCCGTATCAGAGGTCCCTGACCCAGCCAGTCGTGCTTTATAAAATACCCAGATACACCTCCCCGCTCCCCTCCTTACCACAAACACTGCTTCGGGGATTCCTAAGTGTTTTCTTTTACTGCCAGCGCCGGCATTGCTGCTCTCAGTGGTCGCCGCCATCTTGGACAAGTTTCCCCTTCCCCTCACGCTGCGCCAACGTTGAGCGTAACGAACGACGCGTTTTGGAACCCCGCCTCTTGCCTCCCTTGCGAAGGATTCTGGGGGGTGTAGTTTTTCTGGCTCCAATTGCCATGAGCTGCGTTGTTTTAGAGGGAGCGGTTGATATATAACACGTCACAGTCACAGCCTTGCACCAGGGCCCAGTAAATCCCAGTAAATCCTACCGTCACCATGGATACATTAAACACGGCGCATAAACACATGCGTGATTAATGCTCTGTCTGTGCCTCCCATCATTACCTCATTTTTAAGAGTGCGTTGCAAAATCCATTTTCATCAGACAGGCCCAAACTGAAGAAACAAAAGATTCTCAGCCCAGTAAAAAGTAGACCAGTCATACTGCTAATAAACTAACAAGATAAGGCAATACATGGCTTGTTAAAGCATGGTTGGCACTCCTTTAACATGTGCAAAGAGTTCAGGTATGTTGTGGCAAACACATGTTTAAAAAAACGTTGTCTAACATTCTATCACCTGCTGGTCAAAAAGAAATCAATGAGAATGCCTCTTGTGAGGAGTGAGGAGATCATGTGACTTCTAGCACTAGTGTGATTGGCTAAAGGTGGGCGCACTTGGCGGGTGCATCTGGTAGGTTGTATTTCGATTGGTTGCCACTACGCTGCACAAACCTGATTCGCTGAACAGACTATGAAATCCATTTATAAAGTACTGTTCCCCTCCCCTACAAGCTGCAGGACTGGTGTGGCACTTGACTCCTCCTGGGTCTACTGGAATGTGGTGGGATCCCTGTGGTTTCTTTATACGCAACCAAACTTAATTAGGGTATCAGGGGTTTAACGGTTCATCATGTATCCATGAATCTGATACTTTCTTTACATGGCATACTGCATCCTAGTGGAGGTCTGTATCGTTCGTATCATGATACCAAACCAAAAGCACAACACAGCTCAGCTGAACTGTGTTTTATAGTTAGCATGAATACATACTCTCCTTAACTCATTACATTTGTGTCTTTTGACAAAAGAATCCATCATTAAATGATCATTTGATCTAAAAGCATCAGGACCACCACATGTATCGCAATGCCTAGTATCATATTGTGATATTATTGTATCGTTACAATAGGTATCCAGTCACTGTGGACTGAATGAGTATTCTCCAGTGGGTAAGACTGGGATAGAGGCAATGGAGAAACCCAGGGTACTGTAATGGACAGTGTGTAAGTGGGTAGATGTGATTCTCTGACACGTGTGACAAGAAAAGCAAACAGTTTAAAATTTAGTTTATTAAAATAGATAAAGCCTTTTTTTCCCAAAATACATTGCAAGAAACATTCCACAGGAGACGGTTTTTAAGAGAATCAATGCATCCAACAATCTTTCCTTCTTAATCTATGAGACACGTGCAAAGAAGGGCTGTGTTACAGGGGTAGGTTCAGAGAGAGCCACGCACCCACTGACACGGGCAGTCCGAGAGGCTCAGTGGATACAGCTGAGGCATTGTGACCCTGTCGAGCACAGCTGGAGAGCTTAGAGGGGTGGACTTCTAGTTAGTATGAGTGTCAGGCTTAATTGAGACGTTTATCACTGAACTTCTTGTTTTTTGTGTTTTTTTAACTTAGCACTATTGAGTGTTTAATAGTTATTGATGACCCGTTATAGTGCACAAAAGCATGATTGTTGAGCTGCATAACTGTTAGATCCGAGTCTGGGATCACAGTTTTGCTCATACTTGAATTAGATCAAGAAAGTAAAAAAAAGTGCTTTAAAGTTTAAAAAATAAAATAAAACAAAAGACCGCCTAACAAAGAAAAACAAACCCAGGCCTTTGGGAGTCTGCTCTCCTCGAGTCGTGCTTCTTTAAGTTTGATACATTTGATGTTTGCGCTGTTTAGTGCACAGACAGAGTTTGGGTTTGGTTCTCAGTCCTGCTGGCAGTCCACGTGGTTCCCTCGAACCCAGTAGCAGATCTGTGCAAACTTGAGTGGCGTGAGACGCACAGCCACGTTGAAGTCGTGGTTCTCCCCGTTGACCTCCAGCCACTGGTGTCCGGAGAAGACTCCGATGACCTTCCTCTCCCAGCGCTCTGCGACGGGGTCCCACACACGGCCGTACACCCCTGAGCCGCTGGCCCCCGGCCGGGCGTCGCAGTGCTGGTAGATCAGATCATTGGACTCGTCCTCCACCGGGCAGAACCGATACACCAGCTCCCCGGGGCGGTCACTGTCGAACCCAGAGAAGTGGATCCGCTTCCCAGCCAGGTCCTTCGCGGACGGGGCTACTGAGAGCCGCATGTAGGGCTGCTTGTGGGGCCAGCGCAGCTCCAGCAGGGAGTAGTCGAAGTCCATGCTGATCTCCTGGGGACCCTGGATCCAGCCTTTGGGGACCCGGGTTCGCTTCACCCTGACCCAGCGCACGGCCGCCGTCTTCACAGGCCTGGCAGAGGAGGAGGGGCGCCCGGTCCGGGTGGTGTTGCTGGGGGGCACCAGGAAGCCCACTCTCAGCTTGCGGGCGCCCTTGACGTAATCCTTCCCATCATGCACGCAGTGGGCGGCTGTGAGGACATGGCTCTCCGACACCAGGACCCCGGTGCAGCCCGTGGAGATGCGCACGGCTGTGGAGAACGGGTAGTCAAGCAAGAAGTTGTTTCCCCTGATGTTGAAACGGCCGTCCGCCCCGTAGATCTGACGCTTGCGCCTCCGGTGAGGAGCTGGGACGGGGCTCCCCCTGGTGGGTGGAGGCTGAGCTGCGGTGCCCTCCCCCTCCTCCTCCAGGTCCACGGTGGTCAGGGTGCGCCTGCCATCAGCGTACAAAGTCTCGTAGGCCAGCCTTTCGCTCAGGGACTCCCGGCTGGGCGGCAGCTCCCCCTGCTGGTAGCAGCTGGAGTTGCAGTACGTGGTGAAGTCCAGCTGGGGCCGGGCGCTGAAGCGAGGGCTGGACAGGAACAGGGTGGCGTGGGGCACCAGGGAGGGGATGTGGGGGTGACGGGGAGCCCCAGTAGGGAGGGAGGGGTGTAGGGAGAGGAGGAGGAGGAGGAAGGTAGAGGAGCAGGGAAAGTTGGCTTTTGCTTGTTGAAACATATCAGGGACGCACCTGTAGGGCAAATAACAGAGAAACACATTTCAGGGGTTTATTAAGGTGATTTGATTACTGTTCTGCTATACCAATATTGTCACAATGGCGAGGATCAATACACATTCCACACTGCTGAGCAATAGCAGAAAAAAAAAACACTTTGAAAAGCAAAAATGTTTTAAATGATGGAACACAGGAGCAATAGCTAAATTTGGCCAGAAGAGGGCAGTCTCACATTTCAAGTTCGTAATAAGCAAGAGCCCCAGAACTAATTGTAATTAAAACACCTCCAGTACTTTCAAATGCTTCAGTGCTTGCTTGTTTGTTTGGTTTTTATTTTTTGTTTTGTGGAAGAAATGTATCAGTTTATTTGCTACTTTCTGTGGCTGCTTCCTTTCCTTGCTTGTGATACAGTGTTTGTCTCTTGAATTCTATAATACATACTTTAGAGGTCTAAATATTTTACCACCCACATGAGTTTGATCTTTGTGAGAGGGCTTACATACTATACACCCCTCAACCTACCTTCCCTACCCTCTCCTCCCCTCCACTCCCCTCCATCGCTCACATTAACAGTTCTGGGTGCGTTTGTGGAAACTACATTTTTATAAAGCCCTGACAAGCCAATAATATAGAGTGCACCCCACTCGGAAAAACAAAATATTTCCACGCAAATAAATCTCTGTTGCTAAGAGCACAAATCTGTAGCTTTCCTTTCTGTGAGTGAAGAGTTATTAATTGCAGAACAGTGTCTCCAGAAGGGTAGCTATGCAAAACATGTACATGTTTGTGTCAGTGTGAGCGAGGGAGGGTGTGTGCGAGTTTGATAAGCTGCTAGAAAAAGGGGCCAGCAGGCTCTGCTGGTGAGGGAGAGAGAGGAGAGCAGACCCTGGTAGCAGCAGAACAAATCGAGGCGTGTGGCTGCGCTGTGCTCTCAGAGCTCTGCAGAGCTGCGCTGTGCTCTCAGAGCTCTGCAGAGCTGTGCTGTGCTCTCAGAGCTCTGCAGAGCTGCGCTGTGCTCTCAGAGCTCTGCAGAGCTGCGCTGTGCTCTCAGAGCTCTGCAGAGCTGCGCTGTGCTCTCAGAGCTCTGCAGAGCTACGCTGTGCTCTCAGAGCTCTGCAGAGCTGCGCTGTGCTCTCAGAGCTCTGCAGAGCTGCGCTGTGCTCTCAGAGCTCTGCAGAGCTGCGCTGTGCTCTCAGAGCTCTGCAGAGCTGCGCTGTGCTCTGTAAAGAATGTGCAGGGCTATGTTATGGCTTCTTTTAAGACACTGCTCCACACTTCACGTCAATGATCTACGCCACAGCAACCTCACTGCTGTTTCTATACACTGTTTGGGCGTTAACAGCCCGAGGAATATTCAGCTCTTAGCTGTTGCTGCTTGTTCAAAGTGACCCACCCTACATTCCTTTTTTCAGCTTGTATTTCGTTTAAAAATGCTCTGCGGATCATCGCATCGTAATCTTTGAAGTGTCGCTACAGAGCTTTGATTTGTGTTGCCTTGGTACGCATTGCCCAGTTGTGTTGCAATCAACTTTATGTTACCCCAGTAATAAAACAAAAATACATAAACTATTGCTACTAGCTATCCAGTAGGTGATCATGCCAGGCAGTCAGGGGCACACTCCCTGGGATGTGTGTGATCATGCCAGGCAGTCAGGGGCACACTCCTGGGATGTGTGTGATCATGCCAGGCAGTCAGGGGCACACTCCTGGGATGTGTGTGATCATGCCAGGCAGTCAGGGGCACACTCCTGGGATGTGTGTGATCATGTCAGGCAGTCAGGGGCACACTCCTGGGATGTGTGTGATCATGTCAGGCAGTCAGGGGCACACTCCTGGGATGTGTGTGATCATGCCAGGCAGTCAGGGGCACACTCCTGGGATGTGTGTGATCATGCCAGGCAGTCAGGGGCACACTCCTGGGATGTGTGTGATCATGCCAGGCAGTCAGGGGCACACTCCTGGGATGTGTGTGATCATGCCAGGCAGCCAGGGGCACACTCCTGGGATTTGTGCTGTTAAACATTTAGTTTGGGTGGCAAGAATAGTCTCTTTTGTGTAGGATTCCTGTTTAGTGAGAGAGATTTTTCGAACTTAGTTTTTACCTTTTTGAAAGTCTTGTAAGCCTGCTGTCCTGTACAGTTTTCATTTCTCGGCTCTCTGTTTCTCTCTCTCTCTGTTTCTCCCTCTCTCCCTGTCATGTCAGAGCTGAAACATTGTGTCAGCCTCATCTCTGTAGGCGGTTGTGGTGTCCTTGTGGTTTTCAAACTGCTTTATCATACCCCAATTACTAGAAACCTCCTGGAATTCAAATCACTGACCTCCAAGGCCCTGGTCCTCCACTCTAATCACTGAGCCACCTGGAACTTTGCTTCTTAGAGACTTCCTAATCCGGGGCTGTAGAACCCGAATCCACTAGCTCAGTCCACAGGTCTAACCACATGGCCACCCTTCCATAGCGTCGGGGGAACCTGATTCTACCCAGCTGGACTGCAGTGTAAGCACATTAATCTGGGGCAGGTAGTGTGTTAGACTGCCTTCTAATTGTTCCCCAGTATAGCTGTGCTGCAGCTGCATAGCTTCAGATAACTACACTAGAGCAAGCATGCTCACAGCACTGGAATAGGGGAGCGCAAATCTGCAGTCCAAGTGCAGCTCAAGTTCAGACTCTCAACACAACTTTAGCCTTGTCCAATTTGAAACACTTCACTTCACAGCAGTTAACCAGTATCCCTATATTAAATAAGAAAAAGACACAATCGAAATGAAATTAAAAATATATATATATAAATAAATAAACAAAATAGAGTTACCTGCTCAATCTGCCAGTCTGTCTACTTTAAATCAAATCACGTTTTCCAATGGAAGTCACTTTGTCTCTCCAACTAATTCCCATTTCTATGATGGAGGTTCAGACCCAAGCCCTTGGACCTGGTGTTTTCGGTCGCTGGAGAGAGGCTGTCCGGGGTTGTCTGTGTGTCTCTGTGTCCCTGAGTCCGGCTGTGCTGTGCTGTGCTGTGCTGTGCTGTGCTGTGCTCAGTGTGGGAGATGTTCTCTGCCTGGCTCCAAGGCGCTCAGTGTTTTTTAATGGAATGGAGTCCTGTCTCAGACCCCTCGGGGTCCTAGTGCCCTACCTGTTCCAGTGCACTCTCCTGCTGCTTCAGAAGCTCCCAGACTGGACTGGGCTGAGATTGATGTCCCCCTGCTCTGAGACAAGGGGAGGAGAGCAACCAGGTGAGACCCTGCACAGGAAATCTTGTTAACCCTATTCTCCCAAATAAAAAAATACCACAGCAGTGTGCATATAGTTTACTTTAGCATACAATGTGGAACATGAAAATGTACAGTACTATAGATTGATATGGGCTTCCCTAGAAGAATCTGTAGCTTCAACAAAACTAACACCCACACACTCACACTCACACACACACACTCAGAAATGTCTGCTGTCTACAATTGCTTGTATAAGCTTTTCCCAAGCCAATAGCATGCATTTACTGTGCTTTACCCCGGTGCTCCCTGTGCAAACAGAAACACAATGAGACAGACTCACAAAGTGACACGCGCACACAGATACCCCTCTCACAGGACTGTTTGCTTTCATCCTTGCTCTCGCTCTCTCTCTCTGTTGGGATTCCTCACATACCACTGCTGGTGAAAGTATGGGACTCACCTATACTGCAGGTAAAGGTCAAATGAAACCTTGACCTGTAACTGAACCCCACGACCAGGCAGATTCCTCTGATGTTTGCTCTAGCCTGGCCAGAGTGGCTCATCCTGACCTCTGCCCTTGACCTCTCTGCCCTGTCTTCACTTCACCTCCAGTCCGCTCCTCTAGGGACGCTGTGGAATGTCAGGCTCTGGGTCAATCTGGACTCAGCAATACACGGCTCCTCATGACAGAGCTTTACCTCGTGAGTCATTAGAACATAAGAAAGTTTACGAGCAAGGGGGGGCCATTCAGCCCATCTAAGCTCGTCTGGTTATTAGCAGCTGATTGATCTCAGAACTTTGTCAAGTTTGGTCTTAAAGGATCCCAGTGTTCCTGGATGACACGGTAACCCTAGGTAGCCCATTCCATACCCTTCACCACTCGCTGTGTGAATACACCTCTCCTTCCCTCTATCCTCAGTCTAGCTCCACTTCATTTCCAACTCTGTGCTCTGGTCCTGGTTTTTGTACTGCGCTTAGTGTTTTGGATTAAGATTATTTAAGGAAGCAGGTTCAAGTGGCGTTTCCTTTGCTTTTTCTTGCTACCCCACTGGCTGCCACAGAGCTGCTCAACTCCCCAGTAATTTGTTCCAGTTGACCGCTTCCCCACCCTGCTGGTTTTTCAAAGGGGCGTTCCTGTTTGTTGTGGTATGTGAATCTCTGCAGGGGGTCGTTACGAAGTCCAGTGCCCTCTCTGTAAGTGCCTTGTTCAAACTTGAACAAAAGCAGTAAAGAATCGGTCATATTCCTGTGTGTTTATGGGGATGGATCGAAGCTTTTACTGCATTTTGTTCCAGAACTTAAAAACTTCAAGCGCTTATTTTAAGGGCTTTCTGGTATTGAAGTTCTGTTCCATTCATGTCTCTTCTTTACAGCAAACAGGACTGCTCCAACTGCTCAATTCACTGCACTGTCACAGAAATTAAACTGTCTTACATATGGAAAGTCATATGGATCATATTTTAAGTGGGTCTATGAGGAGTCTTCATCCATTTTTATAGATGGGGATGTCTAGATAGCGTTAAACATTTCAAGTTGAGGATGCCATGTGGATCATATTTACGTGGTTACATTTTTGAGTGCATGGGTAAGTTGGCAGCCGACCCAGAATGACGGCCACAAAAACTTGGTGTTGGCACAAACGTCCCCTTTTCCATCAGCCTTGGCCTTCATCCCCTCATATCAGCATCGCAGTCATGCTTCAGGATTCATTGAGAGGCTCTGCTGGGAAGCTGACTTCCTGTCATGTTTGGAAGGTGTGAATTTAATCAGCAACTTCTTAGAATAACCCTGGCTGTGTGACGGAGGTGCTCCAGGTCTGTGAAAACAGACAGCCACGCTGTGTCCCGGAATTGAGCTGGTTTGTTGAAAACTGTTCACGCAGCACAGCTGAAACTCAGATATGTAAATGATTGAGCACACATGGCATAGAGCTGCACCATTTCTTTACAATGTCCTTAAAGAAAAAGACACCAGCTGCATCAAAGATCAAAAATATTTATAGTTTAAGGTGTAACATTTTACAGTTTAAAGCATTGTAATACACACACTTAATTGAACAAACTGTTAAATTGCCCAACAAGGAATTATATCTTCTCTGTATTATCCAAGTATTTAATTGCACCATGCTAAGAATGCTTTGCTGTTGCTGAGATTTACAGCGAGGAAGGTGTTTGGCTTTTTTCCAAATGAACAGGCTTCTCTTCTGCGTGGACCTGGACGGTGAATCATTTAAACCACGCTTCCACTGCGCTGGTCCCACAGTGATTAGTGGGGGTCTCTTTCCATTATAACTACTCACAGATTACCTAGAGATTACTCACAGACAAGTCACAGAAACGGTATGGACTCAGAGCACGTACTTCTATTAGGGAGCTCTCAGATACAGGGTCGCTTCATTGGGTCAAGGAGTAGGCATGTTTCAAATGGGAACAGCTCCATGTTTTCTAGGAGAACAAGGTAGTTGTTAGGAGATGTGCAGGTGGCAAATACCCCTGTGAACTGCCTCTCTGCCCTTGCAAACCCCCCTCATGCCAGCAGGTGTAGAATACTTCCTGCACCCCAGCGGAGAGCCCGGTATCTGGGAGCGAGTATCGAAAGCAGCTGTGTTTCGTGAGGCTGGAGCCCCCGATCTGTCTGCAGAGGCCAGTCTGGGCCTTTAGGATAGTGAAGCTGAGATGAGTCACATCGGAATCCAATGAAGTCATCTGCAGTTTGATGGAGGAAAATAAAATCTCATTTCAAGAGGAAAGAAAACACATATGTGAAACACCCACTCGCTCGCTCGCTCCCTCTCTCTCTCTCTCTCTCTCTTATCAGATAGGCGTCCTGAGCAGGAAAGAACAAGGAGAGCTTCCGGAACACCAAGTCTTATCAAGACTCGAGGGAGAAGTCCAAGGACCAGGGTCAGACCAGAGGAAGTACAGGCTCAGCACACTTTCCCTAACCCTAAACTTGTACCATCCAGTCATGAGAACAGCCTGCAGACATAGCTCCCATTCACTAGCATTGCACATGCAGAATTTACATACAAACAGATAAATAACAAACATGCATGTGGGGGGGGGGGGGGGCGGGACGGACGACAAATGCATTCCACCGGGGGGTACAAAGATGTGCACACTGTGCTCACAGCATTCCAGACTCAATTATTTCCCCGGGGTAGCGGAGCTGAAGAGCTCCATCATTTATCTCAACACAAAGACCGTTTCCCCCGAACGTTTGATTTAATAAAAGAACAAACAGCATTTATTCAGAGAAGAGCCAGAGAGCGGGATATGACTGTAATACAACCCAGCCCAAATGACAACCCATTTGTCATTTGATGTTGTTTCAGTTACATTTGGAGCGTATAATTAAGCATGTATAATTCTTGTTTGTTGAATTTTTCACATTTTAATCATAGAACATGCTGCAGGTATTAAACACATCAAATATATACAGTATATCAATCAATCAATGTGTCTTTATATAGCATCCCTTTGATGTATAGTGTAATACTGTCTCTATATGTGTGGAGCGTTAGTCTTGCTCAGGGCTAATATGGTATACACAGACAGTAGCTGCTCCAAACAGAGGAGACAGTATTGCACACAGCACTCTCATGAAAGTTTACAATGAAAAGTGTCAAAAGCCTCAACCTCACTGTGGAGGTCCTTTTTATGCATGAGTGTGATAAATCTGGAGAGCACACAGAACGGTTTGGAGAGAAACATCCCCAGTACATCATGAAGTGTGGTGCAGGCTCTCTGTGTCACTGGGCTCCACAGACTGGAGAAAACACTGTGGGAAGGCAGCAATAAACTCTCTGTTTGTTTTCGATGAGCACGGAGGGGCTGGACTCCTGTGGTAATGACAGGGTGTCCTCACAAGGGAAGTATGTGTGTTTGCTGCAGTGCTCCAGAGCAACATGTCTTCAGATCCTCCTCCCGGGTGGGGTTTGCTTGATGTTTCTTTCTTTCATGTTTCTCTGCATTGTCTTTTATTTTGCATCTGGGACTGTACTGGATTCACACAAAGTGGAAACCCTTTGAATGGAATGTGTACTTTGGGCCTGTTTGTGATTGTTTACACATAGGGAAGCTGCCAAGTTCACAGTCCCCCCCCCTTATCTACCTCCTCCTCCCAGCCCCACCACATCCCAGCTCAGATTCTGCACTCTGCTGCTGTAGCCTTCATAGTCCTCATTGTCCTACATGCATCATCAATCACCCAGGGTGCATCCACACATGGATTACCCAGCATCAATCACCCAGGGTGCATCCGCACATGGATTACCCAGCATCAATCACCCAGGGTGCATCCGCACATGGATTACCCAGCATCAATCACCCAGGGTGCATCCGCACATGGATTACCCAGCATCAATCACCCAGGGTGCATCCGCACATGGATTACCCAGCATCAATCACCCAGGGTGCATCCGCACATGGATTACCCAGAGAACCATTTACAAGCGTTGTTTTTCACTTTGCTGTTTGTACGGCTGCATTCACCTGTCTAGAATAACATATTTTCACTATGCATTTCGTTTTTCATCTTTATTGGAGCTTTGACAGAATTATTCTGGGGATAAGAAAAAGCTGGGAGCTGGGATATCGGAGTGGGGAGTGGGGGTTGGAAGTTCTGTATAAAATCCGATCTAGAACAATCTCCTGGATATGTGTGGTCTGATCTGCACGAGCGTGCAGGATGGATCGCAGATGGAAGCAGATGCTTTTTTTGTTTGTTCTTTTGTATGTGATGGATTAGCAGTCTATGACACTGGGAGCCTTTCAGAATTATAACAACAATTTGTAAACAAGATGCTGGCTATGTAGTTGGGGTGAGCTGGGAAACGCATGGCTTTTCACATGTATGGCAGGATGTGTGTTTGGAGAGGGTTGGACGGGGGATTCTGCAAACACAACTTCATTTGAACTAGCTGATGCACCATAAACAATATTAGGCTGTACAGAGCTGAAATCATAAATGCTTGGGCCTGCAATGCCTTCAATGGCACTCGATGCATGAACCCTATGAGATCAGCCTGTAATGTGTGAGACTCTTGTCTTGGCTGGGTTTGGGGCTTGTGGTTTGTGTAAAGGGCCTGTATTGAAACCTTTGAGTTTTTGTTGAGTGGTGGGAAGGGCTCACCTGCTTTTCACTTTGCAGACAAAGGGACTGTAGAGGGAGTGGATGCCTGTTATCAGCTTTCCCACTGCATTCCTCTCGTCAGGCAGAAACAATGAGGGGCTGTGCAGCTGGGTTGCCAGGTAACCCCAAGAGGCCGGGTGGGTCACAGAGGGGTGGGGGGAGGGTGGGGATATACACATGCAGACAGACCTGCAGCTCAGGAAGGCAGGTCCTCATCACAATGAGTCTCAGCCCAGGACCCAAACACTCGCTGATATCAAAACTTTTCCAAGCGCACAGCCCTTAATAGGACGCTGCAGGAAGCATTAGAGCTGTGTAGCAGGGACTGTAGGTGGGAGAGCGAGGGATCGGTGGGAGCCGGCAGACCAGTGTTTAGAGCCGAGGGACTGAGAGGCAGTGTGGTCCAGCATGAGCACAGTTTAAAACAACAGTAGCATTCCCTTCAACAAAACCTTCATTTGTTCTAACTGCTAGATTAGGGAAAACAGCTCCAGGGTTTATTATTGGATATTTAATAATCCATAAATCTGCTGGACAAGCCTGTGGAGGGCCTGCAGACTCCCGCGGAGGTGCTGCAGAATGGTTTGCCCTCAGTGTGCCACTGCTTGTGAAAAAATCAAACTTTAGTCCCCAAAACATTACTGTTGGTACAGTCCTGCTTTTCTAGTGACCCCTGACCCCCGCAGCGTCGCTGAAGGAGTGTGATCGACAGGGTTTGCTGATGTATTACAGCAGCTAATCTTCTGAACCCACTGGGGTGTCATAGTAGGGAAACACAGGCTTATCTATCAATAATAAACTTGAATCATGTGAAAAGGTTTCCACAGCTCCTGGCCCCAGCGCCCCCCTCCCCACGTTTTTTCCAGAAGTTGCTTGCTGTTCAGCAGTATCCCGACCATTTTCTCAAAAATGAGTAAAATCTAAATAAAGCTTTACATTTATGGAGCTGGCTGTGTAGGGTCTGGTTTAAATGATTACTCAACACACTGGACCATTGCCAAGGATTAGGGACTGCCTCTTATAAAAGTTTACCGCATTAACAGAATAGCACAGTGTACTAAAACATGGTAAAGCATAGGTAAGCATTGGTATGGTAAAGCATATTAAAAAGACATGACAAAACATGATAAACTATGATACATGCTGGTATAACCAGGGGGAAAGAATAGAACAAATGAAAAATGAAAATTCCAGCTATGGTACCATTCTAACAATGGAAGCCTCGTCTCATTCTAATCGTTCTTCCATTACAATTGAATTTGAACCACCAGCTGGGACCAGCTTAAACACACAGCGCTGCCCGTGGATGGATCCCCTTACCTGGGGAGGAGTTCCCTGTAATGAGCTGCTATTGAAAAAGCAAGACGACAGCCGGGGTCTAGGTAAGCAGGAGTCACTTGATCCCTCTTGCCTTTGAGCCGGTGGGTCTCACCTGCGGCGCTCCTTTGATATACGGTCCCACTGCGGTCACTGGACACCCAGGCTATTGAGAGTGCTGTCTGGGATTTTCCAGTAGAAGCGAATAGCTCATTCCCCAGGGAGGGCTGTATTGCATTTGCATGTGACTCTGTTATCCTGTACTGGGACCCTGGGTTTCAGGTGTCCCTCTCTACCTCCCACCCTCCCTCTCTACCTCCGGCTGGCTGAAGCGCTGGTGATATCAGATCCTGACAGGGGGCCCTGGCTGCTCTCCTGGGCTGGGGTAGGAACCTGCTACAGAAGAACATGAAGAGTGGCTGAAGAGACCTACCCCACAGGTTCAGGGCGGGAGTACACTGTTTGCTACACGTGGCCTGACGTTAGCCTGACAACAAACGGCAGCTTTGAACTCACTAATAAGCTCTTGTGTTTCCTGCTTGTTTAACTTCACCCAGTCCATCAGACATTGCTGTGGTGAAACCGTTACTCCCCTTTTCTACGAGGACAGACTTTCCTGAGGCACAGTGCACACTGTCCATGCTTCAAATGACAGGCTTCTAGAACGTCAATGTTGCAATGTCTGGAGGTTTGATCAGGGAGCAGGGAGAGAACACAGGTCTAGAAATACTGAAAGAAACTCCACTCAATGATCAGCCTTTCGACTACAAGTTTTTCGGCTAGTTTCCCGGACCCTGATTAGCTCTAATCTTTGATTACCTTATCTAAATGAACATTGAGTAGTCCGAATGTTTAACAGCAATGGAAAATAATCCAGGTCACTAAGCAGCTTGATCAGATCTATCCAGCTGTGATAGACCATGGTAAAAGCACAGTGCTATCAAGGAGCTATACAGATTAGGGTTAAACCATGTTAGAAGCCTCATATAAATGTAAATGTTAGGTAATTGCTAGCACTACTCTCATACCAGCAATTATTAATAAAGACTTTGACATTCTTGCAAAGTTTAACAGTAACCTGAGGCTGCTTGGTGTTGTCAGGTGACGCATTCCAACTTCACCAAGCCCTGCAAGGAATTCAAACTGGAAAAAGAAAACATGGAAAAACAAGAATTCAGACCTGGGCACTGCTGAGGCTGATGTCCTATGAGGATCGTAGCTGGAAGATCATCTAAAGATCTCTGTAGAAGAGCATTCAGAGTGCTGTGCTAAACATTTCTATGATAGCCACGGTCTCTCCTATCAATGCAGCACAGGGCAAAGCGAGATGTATAGGGCAGTATTATTGCTCACAAAAAGAGAAGGGGGGCGTGTGGCTCCTTTTCCTGCTACATGTTTTTCCCCTCTGCAGGAATTCACTGGGGTTTGGCATCGAGACTGTTTCTGGAGGGGGGGGTTTGTTTAATTCAGTAACAAGCGTTCTCATATAATGGCTTGGCCCATGTGCGCTGCAAATCTCTATGCATGATGAAAGGCGTTTAAGTTCTTACTGAATTCAAAGCAAACAAAGAAAGCAAACACCACCACACAGCTCTTTTCAAACTCTGAATTCCCAGAACACTCAGAAGTCCAGGCAGTGAATGGGCCCGGCAAGCTGGAATATACACGCAGAGAGACCTCGCTATCAGGCTCTCCTTTATACAGCGATCGTCACAATGGGAGCGCGCTGTCGCATGGAGATCACTTTTTATTCCATTCATTTTCGCAAAGCTTGAAATCCAGAGTGTTCGGCTATAGACATGTCACTTCCATTTGGCTGATTTCTGAAACAACTTTAATACAGTTTTTTTTTTTTTTAGGGCTCTTCATGCAGAGCATCTTAGGGCACTTTACAATAAAAACTTAAAAAAGCCACGGGACAATCAATCCAATACGCTAACTAACTCAAACAAATATGTGATTGAAACGATTTGACTGGGCCAGCATTCCTGTCTTGACTTGGGACGCAGTTCCAAAGGCAGGAGCAGAACAACTAAAGACCCCCTCGCCCCTCCTGATTTTAGAAGACTTGTAGGAGCAACCAAACGTTTAGCATTCACAGACCTCCAGGTGCGAGTACATGGGCTTCTCACTTGCTTTTTCCAAGATATATTTTAGAAGAATAACCAGCATGAGCTTCAGTGTTTGAGATGACGTTACAACTGCAAGCCAAGCTTCCCATTCCCTTTCCAGTTCTGCGGCAGTAATGATGATCCCATTGCATTCCAAGCGGGTTTGCAGACATTGTTTAGAGAAGATTTATTTTCTAGCCAGACTCCACAATCCTACAAGCTGGGGCTGTTTACTGAATAGATTATTCTTCTTTTAACCAAGGAGCGCACACACACACACACTGACACACACACACACTCACACACACACACGCACACACTCACACACACAAACACACACACACACTCACACACACAAACACACACACTCACACACACAGACACACTCACACACACACACACACACACACACACACTCACAGTCACACTCACACACACCCATGGCCCTGCTGTTGCATTTGGGGAGATAATTAAGCTTGGATGTCATTTTATTAACGCAATAATGTACCATTGAAATGGTTAAATGTGGCAGTCTGCTAGGATTAAAAAAAAAAAAAAATAGGAAAAATAAAACTGCTTTTTTTTCTGGGTTTTGAAAGCTTGCAGACGTTGCTTGTCTCTGTGTTCCTCATAAAGACGTTGCAGCCCTGCCAGAGAGCGCCTCTCAGGGGTTAGAGCAGATGGATCATAGCTGTAGCAGTGACTCCCACATGAAATACCACCACCCCCCCCGCCAAACTCCAGTCACTCGCCTCATCACCTGGGCTGCCTGAGTGTGAGTCAGACACAGAGAGGGACTGGGAGACCGAGAGATAGAGGGAGGGAGACTTACATAAGCTAGAAACACGGGATAAATGTAACGACAAACGCTTCCACTTATTCAGGGTCTTGAAACCTATACGAGTTCCCTATATAACATGCTACTGCACAGTATGTAAAGCAGGAATCTATAGGAAACTAATGTTTTTGAATGGCACCATTTATTTTTATTATATGGCAAGATAAGGAAGGAAGGAAAGAAAGGGAGGGAGGGAAGGAGAGAAAGATAGCGAGGGAGGGAGGGAGACAGAGTGGGAGAGTCGAGGGCTCGGTGCTGTGCACTAAGGGGGTGGGGGTCTCTGAATTCATACAACAGCCTGCTGTGGCTAAAGTATACTTGAATGTCCTGGAGAGCCTGCATTAGCTAACCAAATCCAATACTCAGTGTGAGGGGGGTAGTGCAGTTGCAGTATACTGGGTCTCACTATGGGGTTATAGTCAGAAGAACAGGGATTTCTATACAGTTGTTTTTTTCGCTGACCCATTTTAAAGCACATGTCAATACGGGCAGCAGTGTGGAGTAGTGGTTAGGGCTCTGGACTCTTGACCGGAGGGTTGTGAGTTCAATCCCCAGTGGGGGACACTGCTGTTGTACCCTTGAGCAAGGTACTTTACCTAGATTGCTCCAATAAAAACCCAACTGTATAAATGGGTAATTGTATGTAAAATTAATGTGATATCTGTATAATGTGAAATAATGTATAATGTGATATCTTGTAACAATTGTAAGTCGCCCTGGATAAGGGCGTCTGCTAAGAAATAAATAATAATAATAATAATAATAATAATACAGGTGATACAGTATGAGACGTAAAAACAAGGTCTTATTGTAATCGCTTTGGATAAAAGGGTCTGCTAAATGACAAAATAATAATAATAATCATCATCTCTACAAGGTGCAAGAACGAAGGTTTTAAAGTCGCTGAATTAGATGCGGTAATATTTTCACTGACCCCCTTATCATTGGGATCTTTTCATTCCTAATCAGTTGATTGGTTTTTCCAATTCCAAATTGTTTTCAGTGAATTTGTTTTAGTAAGTATTTCAGAAACTTGCCGTGAGTTCACAACAATAAAAAAAAAAAAATGGAATAGAAAAAATAATAAAAAAATAGAAAGTTGCTTGCCAGATATGAAGCAGGTTCCAGCACAGCTGTTATTAGCTTTGGTTTGAGTAATTCAGCTCCCAGTAAAACTGCTACTCAATAAAATTTCTATTCCCTGAACAACTAGATCTGGATACTAATAAAAAAAATATGCTCTTAAACTCAGAGAAAATGGCCAGTTCTGTGCTAGGCTTGGGTTTTAGTAAACCTTGCTAAATGTTGAGCTGTTTGGGTTTTAGTGAACCTTGCTAAATGTTGAGCTGTTTGGGTTTTAGTGAACCTTGCTAAATGTTGAGCTGTTTGGGTTTTAGTGAACCTTGCTAAATGTTGAGCTGTTTGGGTTTTAGTGAACCTTGCTAAATGTTGAGCTGTTTGGGTTTTAGTGAACCTTGCTAAATGTTGAGCTGTTTGGGTTTTAGTGAACCTTGCTAAATGTTGAGCTGTTTGGGTTTTAGTGAACCTTGCTAAATGTTGAGCTGTTTGGGTTTTAGTAAACCTTGCTAAATGTTGAGCTGTTTGGGTTTTAGTAAACCTTGCTAAATGTTGAGCTGTTTGGGTTTTAGTAAACCTTGACCAACATTATTTGCCTGCAGGGTTTGATGAAGTTGGAATGTGTTCGTGGACAGCGTCAGGCTGAGGGCTGACTGCCTGTGCTGAGGGTCTGACTGTGAGCATGGGCCAGGCTGGTCATGTTTTGTGTTATTTTGTATTTGTATGTGTTACACAGAGATGAACCCTGCTCCGAGCCAAGCTACAAACCGTCTCAGTAATTAGATCCTTGTCTTTGATCCAAAGCCCCGTTTATTAAGAGTGGTGTCACATAACATAATCAAAGCGGAGGAATTCAAAGACAGCAGCTGCTCTCTTATTTACAATGCAGTGAAGCCATTTCGATCACGTCTGTCTTATTTTTTGAATTCCAGTTTGGTTTTTACACTCTCTGTCCATCAGTAGCTGTACAAGTATACTGCGATATTATAACATAGTAGAATCATGTTAGTTGTCAAGATATGAACCCGATCTGAGCAGAACCTAACTGTATTCACACTCAGCTGATGAAGACATCAGCCCAAAGCTTTTGTTTCCTTGAGTTTCTAAAAAAGTTTTATCTAATTACCGGCGACCTCACGCACCGCATGCAAGCGTCTTAACCACAATGCAAGAGCCAGGCTCCTCTGCATTCAGAGCTTTTAACCTCACCTAGCGCTCTGCAGTCTACACCCAGTCCACTCTGACTGCTTCTCCTGCTTGAGCACCTCAATGCTACCACAATCCGTCAGCTGCAAAACATACTGTGTGCAAGAAAGGATGTCAGCAGAAAAAAAAGGAAATAAGCATCTGCCAAGAGTGAAATCAAATAACTTGTATTACATTTCACAGTCCTGGAGCCTCCCTCGAGAGCCAGAGGCAAGTCAACGACGTCCTTAAACCCGGTTTGAACCTTCGACCACAAAGGTACAACGAGGGGGAGTGAAAACACTCCGGCTTCTGTCTCTCGGAAAACAAAAGCAGCCCGTTTTACAGCAGCAGAGACCTGCTGGTCCTGTTTAGAGGAGGCTGAGGTAAGTGTGCAAGCATTCCAGCGACACGCCCCCCCCCCGGTCCCATGCGAGCGCATTGGAAGAGGATCTACAGCGTGAGCTCAGACTCCATAAGAACAGAGTCGGTGGACTGCAGCGTCAGGACTCCAGGAGGAACCAACAGGATGCTCAACCAACAAATACTACATGCCAACGAATACAGTGTACAGGCAGGATACCAGGGCAGACCCTAAGGATTGTACCCTTGCACTCTGCCACTCACTCCCACACACTTAACAACAGTGGCTGCAGATCGACTTGGACTCCAGCGAGCCACACTGTGTCGCTCATTATAATCTGTGGATTTGCACGTAATTACAGTCTTATTATGCACAGTTACAATGTATTTTTTTGCACGACATGTGTAAGTACACAATTGTTTCAGAAAAGGGTTAGGGTTATAGCTTGCAAAAAGGTTTACACATTAATAACATTGTAACAAGTCTTCATGTTTGCTCTGTTTCCTTTGCTGCGGATGCATTGCACTGTACTGTCCACCCATGACTTTACTGCCTCTTCTGACACTGTTTTTCATTTCCAGAAAAGACATTCCCTCGCTGGGTTTTCAAAGCATCTTTAATGTGAATATAAAAAGGGAGGGGAGGAGGAATGGAAAATATCCATGGCTGCAGTACTATATCATATTTTTCAACTAAACTCAATAGTTAAATGGCTATTAAAAAAGTCGGTTTCTTTTCAAGACATGTTTGGAATTAGCTTTATTTTTTTTTCTCTACCACCTGCAACCAATTTACCTCCAAATTAGCAGTTTCAATCATGTCATGCAATGAATCAAATACAGATGTGGATTATGTTTTTATTGGTTACAAAAACTGGAGAGTACCAGCTATGGAAAAATGGCCTCCCCACTCAAACAGGGCTGGCATAAGGTCTCTGTGCTTGGGCAGCCTCTGCCTGGTCTCCCCACAGACTCACACAGGGCTGGCATGAGGTCTCTGTGCTTGCGCAGCCTGTGCCTGACCTCCCCACAGACTCACACAGGGTCAGCATGAGGTCTCTGTGCTTGGGCAGCCTCTGCCTGGCCTCCCCACAGACACACACAGGGTCAGCATGAGGTCTCTGTGCTTGGGCAGCCTCTGCCTGGCCTCCCCACAGACTCACACAGGGCTGGCATGAGGTCTCTGTGCTTGGGCATCCTGTGCCTGGCCTCCCCATAGACTCACACAGGGCTGGCATGAGGTCTCTGTGCATGGGCAGCCTGTGCCTGGCCTTCCCACAGACTCACACAGGGTCAGCATGAGGTCTCTGTGCTTGGGTATATCCACACAGGCTCTGGCATATCTAGCCGTCGAAGAGTCCTGAATTCTGGAAGCGAACAAGCCATGGTGGAACACAATGATATATATATTCTGAATGATATATATATATAACCTTAAAGTACTTGACGCAGACACAGAAACTGCAAGTTTAGCACTTTCATGCATTTTTATTCACAGATAAACAAAAGGTTTAATCAAAACAAAAGCCTAACTCCATCAAGGAGCGCTAACTAAACTTTTTCAAAACTAAACTAACAACAGGGGACACACTTTTTTCCACTCCATTTCTCCACCTTGCACAATATATATATATAATCATATGAGATTTCCAGGCCTATATGTGCGAATGCAGCAGTGAGATTAGACTACAGTAGGTTCAAAGCAGTAACACTGCAGTCTAAGTGCTCTCATTGTTCCAGTTTGCTGCTGGACTTTCACTCCAGTTTAACTGCACATGTTCTCAATGCTGGAAGGCTCACAAGGTGAGAAGTAACCTGGAGCCAGGGCTGGAGAGCAGAGGAGGGGAGAGGGGCTCTGGCTGCATTACAAGCCCACAGAGATTTGCTATACAAGGGCTTGGGACTCCTTGCACTGCCAGGCTGAAAGAGAGCAGACAGCAACTCAGTAATAGCATGTAATAGTTTCTTGGCTGTCACTTGTTCTAGTGAGGGGGGAAATAAACAATCAATTCTGTTAAAAAAACTGAATTATGAAGCCGATTGAAAAGTTGGCCAGAGCGATTAAGCAGAAACTGTACGCAGCATGCCCTGGTGTTTATATTGGCTTACTGTCCTTGAGCTCCAGTGGTTCAATGGAAACCTAGAACCAGAACAGCTAACTGCATCATTCGCTTCACAGAAACATGACTCTCTGAATTGAAAAGTTTCTATTTGTGCGTGCTAATGTGTTTCTGATGCACCTCAAGATGTTAATTTCCAGATCAAGAACAGTAAGTGTGGAACCAGGACTGGGCTTCCCTCCCTCTCTCTCTCTCTCTCATACACACCCCCCGATTCCCTGGTAATAAATACACTGTCACGTAGAGAACAGGCTGGCTGCCAAGGGAAGGTAATTTCGCTCTCCACACTCTCCTGCCAGCTGCAGCGTTGTTCTGTAGCAATTACAATTAAGTGCTAGAGAACCAACACCCCATTGTAGTTTCAAACCTGTTACGGGTGTCCAGCGTTCAGTGTCCAGTGCTGCTGGATGCAATGCAACATGAGGGTGAAGTGTTTTATAATCTGGGACAATGACACAGAACTGCACATCAGATGGCAATTTCAGAGACACGAACAACAGAAGGCATGCTTGCAGTGCAATAGTAATGCTGCACACTGCACTGTGCAATTATTTCTTACTTTGCAGCTTGGCACAGGGGTTTTCCTGCACACGCACATAGATTTTGGCTCTCAAACATAAACATAAAAAAGTGACTCACACTTATATATATATATATATATATATATATATATATATATTCCACTTCTCCCTATAGGGCAATTAAGATCAGATGCCGCGACGTTAGAGTTGTTATAGTGATTTCAGATTCAGTGACAAGGCTACAGGACAGTTACACTGCAGACTTACCGTCCTCCCACTGCTTAACTGGAGTTGACTTTCATAAATTAACTTCTAGTCCAGAAGACAGGCGTTAAGATAAAGGGTTTATCGCAATGTCAAAATCCCAGTCTAGCAGACAAACAGAGTGTTTGCTTAGTTTTGCTTGGACTGCGTGTTCACGTTCTGGATGGTTTTCCCATGGTTCAGTCCAGATGTTCTCATCCAGCTCACTTTGTGTTTTTAACCAGTGTGAGGTCATTTGATTGGATTAACACTCACACTCGCGCAAAGCAAATCGAAAAAAACAAAAACCAAACCGCTACACACAATAATGATTTACATATTTGGATCTGCAATCAGGAATATTTTGGAGCTCAACGAAGGTATGTCAGTTATATAAACGGGTGAATGGGTTTTATTTTTCTTTAAAGAAAATGTAAAAAAAAGCATTCAGCCAGCATCAACTGGAAACTTGGACATAAACCCCAACCTCTTCAACTCGTTAAACTGAAGAAGAAAAATAAAATATGAAAAAAACAATCCCTATCTCTGTGGCTTCCCTTCCCTCCTACTTGCATATCTCCACTCATTCAGATGAGGAGATTAGACACGACTCGGGCTAATTTGCCCCCTTACCCTCTTTTTTTAATATCGGTGAAGAAGCGCTCACAAATATGACAATTTTATCCAGTTTTTACATTTTTGTATCATAATGCTGATCCATTATACAAAGCTGTTTTTTGTACACACACACACATATATATATATATATATATATATATATATATATATATATATATATATAGTACATATAAAATATACTGAGTCTAATCTTAAGCACCATAAAACTAACCCTTTGTCTGTGCTACCAGAAATCTGATTCCCTATCCATTTGGCCAACACTAACAAAACTGCTGGTGGCTTTTAACTGCTAGCTTTGCAGGCTTGGCAGATTCTGATGTGTGAATGAAAAAATGTACTGGTAGCTTAGTGTTGTTTTAATGTTTTATTAATTTACTGAGCATACATTTTAACTGCAGCCAAAGGTAGCAAATCTGTAACCGAGTTTTGAGTTTTAGTGTTATATTAACCTCTTCAGGACACTGCCTTCATACGTACACTGTTAGTACTGTACTATATTATATATATATATATATATATATAAACAAAGGGAACGTGAGTTCATCTTCAAACTAGGAACTTTGGAACCTCTTGGAATGAACATTCTATTCTGACACTCCAGAATCACCCACAGAATTCTTGAAAAAGAACACGTTTTCTGCTCTGTTGTTTCCTTCTGCACAGCTAAAGACTGTTTAATCATTTAAACTTTTTGTGTACATCCAAAAAAAGCTTTTCGTTTTTTTTACCATTTTTGTGCACTGCACTTATACCTCCTTTCAAAGCATACAAAATCCCCACTCTGCATTCTGTAAGGATACCCACAAAGAGTGATAAAAAGACCATTCAACTCTATGATTCAAGCCTGAACTTGAGTGGCGCTCAGGAACAAAAGCCTGAAGCAGCAGTCTTCTCTAGCGCTGTTACAAATTACAGAAATGGACCACAGGCGCCACCTCCAGTCAACACAAAGCAGACACAGTTTGTCCACCAAAACAGGGAAAAACCATATTTTTCTACTCTCATATATTTCCTGAAGGGGGGGATTTTACAATGATTTTCAATTGTTTTCCAGTAATCCCAAAACACATTCAGGCTGTAATGTTCAATATTATATACAGAGCTGAATGTCATAGATTACCCTTCTAACCGAGGAGTGACAGCCAAATACTGCATGTCAATATATCAAAGACTATTGGCTTTGCAGTCTGTGATCATTGGAACTGGAACTACTTTGCTTGGTGGAGGAAAACATCATTACTAATAAAAAGAAACTTTAAAAGCAAAAATAAAATGCCTGCAGCCCATCATCACAAGTGAATAGAGACACAGACAGCCTCCTGGATTAATAGCATCGTCTTGCTGTTCAATAACATCGAGTACAGTATAGCATGCTTTTTACAGTGGGGCGGTGCTCAAAGCCTGCTTTTCCTACTTTAAGAGAATTAAGTCATGTGGGACACAGAAAGGATTTCTCCTAATATTATGACATGTTCAACCTTGGCAGACCTCCCTTAAAAAGCAAGAACAAACAAATACAATTCTATTTTGCCTTGAAGAGAAGACAGAAGCAAGCAAATGAGATCATATTTACTGTCTCTGCCCTGGTTTGGGGGTAATAAATACAGCATTAACACAGCAGATGAAATGCATACAAAGTGAAGAGAAGAAAGGAAGCAGCGACATACTGCCTGTCTTCTCGAATGAACTTGTTAACTCGTTCAGCAGCTTCACCTGCGGGACAGGAGAGGAGCTTTGTGGCTGAGCCTCTCAGTATGGGGTGAGAGTCTTGCTTGGGGTTTCCAAGCAGAACCTTCTCTATCCAAACCGCTCCAGGTGCCACATGATGGTCTTCCAATCAATTACATAACAAGTCCTTCTTAGCTGGAGGGTTCCCATAGGACTCAGCACTGTATATACCTGCTTGGCAATGAACACAGAACACACTCATCCCTGTGAAACTGATTGTTATTTATTCATTTAGAATACAAGCTTAAAGCAGACCATTTCTTATTGTAGATTTTATTTACAACACAAACTGTTCGCCGTGTCATCAGCTGGCACTCATTTACAAACACTGAAGTCTTTGTTACCAGTGGATGGCTGTTCACAACAAGCTTTAGTAGCGGTTGGCAGCCCCCTCGTCTTAATATTAAAAGCTGCACCAATATCACAACTTCACTTCTTCAAAATTGATCTTTTTCACTGTGGATAAGCAGTAATTTCAAACTTAAACCAAAAGAATACAAAAAACAGGATACAGACAAAGAATAAAAATACTATTTAGAATTTATAATTATAATATTTCCATGTTTAACATAACAAATAAAACACGAATATTAAGGACAAAATGACCGACACTAACAAGAACGCATTTCAATATTAAAAGTGAGGCTTGCCGCCAGACTGCAGTGTTAAATCTGGGTTGAAATAACTTGCACATCACACTTGCCAACAGTTTTTGGCATGATAACAGGGCTGCTTTTTAATACAACACCAGACTAATGCAGAACATCAATGATTATTCATTTGGCTCTGTTCCTTGCAGTGTTACAGACAGCAGCCCTGCAATCTCCCCCTTAGTGGAGCGATAATCAGGGACTTTCAAATCGATTTTCTATCCTACAAGCATTATCACCACTTCCCTATTGCTGTGCTAAAGGTCTTTATATAGCATTGCTTTTACTTGCAGGTTTTTCCATTACAACACTATACATTGCTAAAGTCTAAACTGATGCTTTGAGATGAGACCTTTTCATCAGATCAGTCCAGCTCTGATGTACCAGGATATAGAAATCAGCTGCATAGAGCAGTGCTTGAACAAACCTGAAATCTAAAGATTTTCAGCAAAGGACGAGATCAAAAGTTGCTATTGAGGCAACATATAATTGAAGCCTTTTAACATGTCATTTAGAAATGAAGGGTTCTGTCCGCTAGACTCAAGTGGTATTCGAAGGTGCGTCAGCTCCTTGCATCAAATGCACGGTGTATTGTGTTTGTTTGTTTAGTAGTTGATACGTTTAGACCATGCACACAGCAATTCCAGGTGGGAGACTGGCAAGCGCAATGCAAATGTGATTTGTTGAATAACTGTGCAGTAGACCTTTAGTAACACTGACTGTTAAAACACTGATTCTCTTCAGTACAAGACAAACAGATCCCCCTCGCCTGCATTCGGATCTCAAGGTGCACAGACAGCAACAAGCCTGCCAGTAGATTTATTACAACCACATCCTCATTTTACCTCAACCGTTAAGATGCTGCAAGAAGCCTGCTTCCTGGACTACAGTACAAAGCAGGTTTAAAAGTAAAAAACAGCAACATTTACCAGAAGTAGCACGGGAGCAAACTATTAATGTGGCAGGGATTTGAACTAACAATGCTGGGAGTCGCTTGCATTAGCAGAAACTAAATTCTACATCATTTACTTGTAGCTGCAGGGAAGCCATGACCAATACCAGTGCAGTTGCTGGCCACAAAAAAAGCTCTTCTTCCATTACTTTATTTTTTATTGCACATGTGATTTGCAACTGCAGAAGATGCTGCTACACATCCGAATGCCAATACAGGTAGTCAATTAATGATCTGCTTCCGTAGCTGTACATAAAGCTATGCATGTTAGTGTTTTATCACAGTCATTTACTTTCTTAGCAAAAATAAAAATATGACTGCGACTGCAGAGAGTAAACACTAGCGATTAAGAGAATTACACAAGAGTATTAAACTATGACTAGTTATAACTAAGTTTATGTCTTAAGCATGCCCGTTTCTGTTTTGGGCTTGCTAAGCTAAGGAAAGGTATTTAGGCTAACTGCTTTAGTACACGGCTATCACAGAGAGGGACAAAAGCCAAGGTTTATTATAAAATTAAAAAAACACACACTGGGTGCGTTAAGTTAGCGAGTGGCTCAGAGCGCGAATTTCTCCACTGACCAGCCAAACTGAGCATGCCTTGAAGTGGGTTCTTACACTGAGCTGATCAGTTAAACTCATTAGCAATACATTCTCTCAAGCCCTTAGACTGCTGTTAATCGTTTTATTTTCCTAAATTCATTCTCTCTTCCGTGAATCCCCTTTTCCCTGCTAGACTTCGCATGGGACAGGTAATAGGACCCCTTCAGCCCCACATCCTTTCCCATAGCAGCAGGTGGGGTCCTATTGGTTGTCACAAAGGAAGTGAACCTGTAGTGCTGTGTTGGCAGGAAAAGAACGGTTTCACCAGTCAAAAGTTTGGAAAACAAGAAGTTAAATAGAAAAATCTGACTTCTGAGAACCTATGCTAATGTGACCCGTAAAAATATAAATGCCCCTCACTTGTTTTATTACCCTTCGGAGCAGGGCACACACAGGGCAACACCTGAATCCACTGTTTGACTTGCTGCTACCTGTAGAGATCTACTCTGGGGGAACCCTGGAACTTTCCTGAGACCATGTCAGAGATAAGCATGAATGAAACGAGCCAGTTCCACCGAGAGTACGATCATGAAGGCAGAAAAAGAAATTAGAACAAAGCCCCTTCTGTGCTGCTTAAATAGAAGAGTCCCCATTTCTGAAGGACACCTGGCACTCACACTTTACCCACCAGGTCTCTGCGATTACTTAGATTCCCCTATCACTTAAACTCTGATTCTGCACACAGCACACTGCAGGCACAAGTTACCCCAAGCTGTATGTCTCTTAAATAATTTACATCTGTACAGAAACACTGAATCTGCCGCATCATGTCTCTCACCCACCCCGTTATTTATGCGAATAACCACGTATTTGTTCTCCACAACCAAATCGATAGGTTTTTTCTGACAGGCAGATTAGCTGCTTGGACCAATTTTACTTCAGGATTACAATATACTGCACCATGCCTGACAGTTTTAGGCTTATTTAATCGATTAAAAAAAAAAAAAAAAAAAAAAAAGCCCCTTTTTCATGACAAACTAGTATTTTAGATTTATAACATCAGTACAGTTCAGGTCCTTGCGTGTCCCATATCTGTTCCATAAAATGCAAATTCTTTTATCGAGTTGTTCTAATCATGGGCTGCATGTGCAGGAAACTTCTTGACCCAGGAAAGTAGGAAAATGGGCTTTGTATTGTATGCAAAGGCATATTTGCCTTAATACCTTCCTTCAATGCAACAGTATGGACTGGGGGAAGTGCTCATTATACACAGAGAGGTATATCAAGAAGCAGACAGGCCGTGGAGAGTTCTGGCACCGCAGACACATAACTAGTTTAAAAGCAGCTGGCACGGGACACTGGGATTACAGGGCTGCATTGTTATTTAGCAGATAAATCAGACGTTCGTTTAGGCCAGGAACTTTTTCTTCTTCTAGTTTTTTATTTCTTGGTCCAGTTTAATTTTAAAAATCACAAAGGCATTGTGTTTTTCTTTTCATTGGTACTTCTTCACAAGCACAGGCCACTCTGCAGAGTTTGGCATCATCGCAGTGATCATCTGGGAGGCAAAGTGTGAAAACGCTTGGCACCGAATGATTGAGCTCCCCCCAACATGCAAAGAAAAGAAACTTGGCTGTAACACCCTGGACCCATTCTACCTCACTGGCTCCTTTGTGTTTATTTATATCCAAAGCAAGGCTTGGGTTCCCGTTTCTTCAAATCCATCCAAGAAAGCAGGCCATGGTCGCAGTCTGTAATAAGCCACTGATTATGATTCCCCTTCTGCCCCCTGCTGGAGAAGTTGGGGGGGGGGGGTCAAAATAAAGAACAGCTTTGTTTCACAACAAAAAATAAAGTTCACATAGCATGCTCTCTGCTCTGCAGAAATAAAAATAAAAAAATAATGCTTTATGATGTCCGGATCCTTTCTCTCTTCAATACAACACTTGCCACCGCAGTAGTTTTGGGGGGGGGGGGGGGGGGTAGATCGTCTTGTGGAAGCCGTTCAGCACATCTAGGTATAAAATGATGAAGGATTTGTTTAAATAAAGTTATATGTTCATATAATTAATTATTAGTTGGGGGATTTTTTGTTTAAGTTCTCGTTTGTGTCCACAGAGACAGTCACTGGTTTTGTAGTGACAGTCTTCCTTGTTTTCTGAGCGCTTCGGATGGAGAAAGGTTCGAGAAGGAAAGTCCGTCTGTGGAAGGGGGGGGGGGGGGTAAAGGGGTAGAGGGATTAGGGGGGGGGGGGGGGGTTTACAAAAGCAGGCAGCAGCTGCTCTCTGTAGTCTTCTCACGGTTTCTCTGACCTGCAAAAGAGAGAGACACACAGGCTTACTATACACCTGTTTAGACATCTTAAAGGCTTCAGCTATTAAAGTCTGGCTACTAGCCTGCCCCGGTGTTGAGAATAAATTTAGTCCACTACACTACTAAGTATGTATGAAACACATCGCCTTTAAAATTTCAGCAACCCACCCCTGTGACATATGTTGTATTTAATGCTAGACCTCTGTGTATTTATTTTAATAAGCAACATCATTAATTGCTGTCCTTATTGTTGTTTCTAGGGCTTGTACACCAACACTAGAGCAGCCCTAGTGCCAGGCAGCTACGCCTCGAAGTGTTGTCATGTTACATTACAGCACAGTGAGAAGGGAACGTTGCTTCATGGCTACAACTAGCTCGTGTTGGCGTTCTCCAGCTGTAGCAGTGTGAGAGGATCTATTCCGATCAGCGGGTTTACCGTGGGAGTTCGGCTCAGGCAGCGTCTCGCGGGCCACCAGGTGCATCACTGTGGTCCTCCCAGGAGGAAGCTTCAGAGCTGGGAAGGGAAAGGCATGAGAATCAGCAGGGGGCGCCACATGCACAGCTCAACCAGGGGGAACAGACTGCAGCACAATGCTGGCATTTATACATAAGATCAGTATCTGGGCAATGTCAAACTCAAAGTAATAAAACCCCAATTAAAACACCAAATGCCTTCTAGGTGTCAGCACTTTAACTTGCTGTATGGAGAATAAATAAATCAAAAAAAAAAAAGGGATAGGATGCCTAGACAAACTGGAGAAACGGTTCATGCAGCAGACACAAGATCTTCAGATCAATACAAGTCAACACTGGCTTGCCAGCTACAAATTAGAGGATTGTGTTATTTTAAACAGAGGAAGGAAATCTCAGAGCACTTCCTACTTTTGATTGCTCTGAACCAATTAAGAGTCCAGCTGGGAAAGCAATGCAGCACTGGTGAAAGAGCCCTGCAGTGCACAGCACAGCTCACATCGCCTGGGGAACTACTGTATTGATTTTTATGAACCAGATTAGCCTCAACAGATTTTGGTCCACCAGACCAGTCACTTAACAAGGAGTACCGTACCTCACAATACAAGAGGAAATATTATCCAGGACACAAGCAAATGGACTAAATAGGCAGGTACATTTTCTTACCCAAATGCATTAAAAAAATTAGCATGTAGTGCCCTAATCTTTGCTACACACGAGAGGAATTTATTAGTATGGAGGCAGGAATAACAGGCTTCCCTGGAGATCAAAGTTGAAGTTTTGAGCTTTTAGAAATGAAAGGCGATCTAACCCCCCCCCCCCCCCCCCCCCCCATGAGCTGAGGCGTCCTCCTCCTCCTCGCTCCCCTGCTTACCTCCCAGCGTGACGTTGCCATGCAGGAACCGGCCCTGGTAGATGAGTCGCAGGATGATGGGGCTGCTCACCTGCTCGTCCTCCCAGTCTGCAGCGGGACACACACACTCGCATTAGAGCACAGCTTACAACAGGCAGTTATCAGGAAAACCCTTTCTACGCTATCAACATCAAATCACAAAATGATCCCTACTGAAATAACTAAGTTATAGCAATAGGAACAATCATATACCTACAGCAAAAGGATCAAGTCATATATAATAACTTCCATATTTGATTTCTACATATCTACCCTATGTGGGTTTAACTATGCGCTGTAAAAATGTGTTCATATTTTGCTTGGGGGATGAATCATCCTTTAAATGGTTTAATCTTTAGATTTTGCTCTTTACGTGACCTGGACTCAAGTCTGGTATTTAGCCCCCCCAGGTGTAACTCCCCAATTATTTAACTATCCATCCAGCAAGAGCGAAGCACAGCAACAGATTCTCCAAACAAATACACCAAGGGGCGCAGCAAAATCAATACACACTCGCACAGGTATGTACACCTGCTAGACAGCACAGGTTTTAAAAGGGCAGCGGTCAGGCTGACAGACTCCAATTGATCAGCACATCGGGGGGATGCCAGGAGAAATGCCAAACAAAGCTAGTTGATTTTTCCAGTTAACGAGATAGGAGACTCTCCGCATGCAGTCTCATCCACATAAATGCTGTAGTATTGTATACCACTGGAAGCAACAGCACTCAAAAAGAAGAGCTTCTCATGAAGTTTAGAGACTTAAGAAATTAATTGCAATACAACAGAGAGAGAGAGAGAGAGATAGATACACACACAAATGTAATGCCTGCAGCCACACCATCTGGGACCCGATAAACTAAGCTGAGTGGGTGCTGGTCTTAATCTGCTCCTGATCAGAAAATGAAGAGTGCCACTGTGCTGCTGCTGGAGGGGGGGGCACCTTTCTGATGGGACTTTAACCCCTTATTGGGGGGTCAGATACTGGGGTCAAGCCTTACGCTCTACACCAGGCAACCCAGTTATCTTTACGAACAAAAAAAAGACAAAAAAAAACAAAAAAACACAAACACCACACAATTCTATTCGGATCCAGTTCAAAGGAGACCTCAACAGTCCATGTAAAACAAGGCTGTTAAGTGCACTGGCAGTCTGGATCCAGCAGGGTAGTTTTTATTTTGTTAAATCCCTTGTAAAGAGACCACGGAACGGTAAGCCACAGCAGATTTAACTGGATGCATCAGTGGCTTGAAAACACTTCCAAATCCCTCCCCCCGAACATCCACGCAAAGAGAAAGGAACTACTTTATAGCGTTCAGACAATAGCAATAACAGACGGAATTCCTATTAAAGACGATGGAAATTGACCACGCTCGTGTATCAGTGCTGTGGGCCCCCACAGCCCGGTGGAGGTGCGGCGTGGCAGAAGCCCTTGCTCACCCATTGGCCAGTTCTCGTAAACGTGTTTGGCGATGTCAGCCGCGGAGTCGCTGGGGGAGAAGGTGAACTCCTCCGTCTTCCCGCTCACCAGGATCAGCCGCAGGTTCAGCTGGAAAACAAAACACGGGTTCAAAACACTCAGAACAGATCACACCCACTGGTCTCCCCCTCCACCTCCTCCTCCCAAGACAAGCACACTTCATAGCCGCAGGGCCAGCCAAACTCAACAGAACAGGAAGGTTCAGGGAGGTCTTGCTTTGAGATTTCTCTAAATGGCCTCCATGGTGGAAAGGCAGAGTTTATTGATTTTTAATCAATCTGACGCAGAGAGAATGGAGCCTTTATTACCATGTGGGCTGTTGATTCTGCCCTCTGCCCCACTCAGAGAAGAAAATGGTCCACTGTTGCAGAGGCGTTTCCCCAGCTTCACATACCAGCATTCCTCACTCAATGAGCCATGGAATCCAGCCTGCACCGCTTTCCACGGAACACAAGAGCGCTTCCCTTCCTCCAGAGCAAAAACTAGAATAACCCGTTCCAAACAACTCTACCGACAAACTGCTACAGGCCACAGGAGACCTAAACCACGCACGTCTAGCGACGGTGTCGTTCCATATATGAAAGAGAAAGACGCACAGAGCCCACAGCTTGTTTAAATAGAAACCAGGGTGTTTGTTCTGCAGGGTGTATCGCACTTCGTTTTCATTTCAATTACATAGCATGTCAGAACACAGTTACGTTATTTATTTTGTTGTTGGCAGTAAGTGACAGGAGAATCAGTAAAGTCTTTCACACTATACACTTTGCCAAAACAAAAAAGCTACAAAAAAATAAATAAATCCATGTACAGTCTGAACTGTGCTCAGAATAGTGGTTTGTTTGGCGTTCCTGATCATAATCGTTAACAGAAAATAAGAAAATGACTTTGTTTTTGTTAGCAATGAACCTTTCAATAAAAAACTGTAAACATTTTACATGCTGAAAGAATGAGTTCTACTGCATGTGAAATCTACCGTTTTAAAAAAACAAAAACACAGTTTTCTAGAAGCAGCTCCTATACCCCAGATAGTTGTGCAGTTTGTCTTCCTGATACAGAACAACTTCATACATCATGTCCCATCTCCTAAATGCATTTACCGTCCGTGCATACTGATGCATCTAGAACGGGAGCACTTTACTCCAGCAGACTGACTCAGCAAGCCAGTATCAGCAGCTCCTCTCCTCAGGCCAGTATCAGCAGTACAGTGGGGTTTGCTGGGCATGAGAAGATAAACTTCAAAACCACAACAACACTGACAGTGTGAATTCAGCTTCATGAAGTCTGCAGCATTAATAGAACATTTTGACTGCTGTTGCAAAGTCAAAACGCTTTAAATGCGTCACAGCTGTTAACACCCGCGTTTCAGTCTCTGCTGCCTTGCAAATAAGCATGGAACAATGTGCTCAAGAGCCCTTTGATCACGAGCAGATCATCTGAACATGGCTTATAATTAGGGTTGCTTAAACTATATTAAAAGAGATCAACTTAACCCGGTTGTGTATAAAAAAAAGAAATCCAGCCGTATTGTTCGAACCAGTCCAGCCGTCTGTCTTCACAGCACATCTACACAATGCAGCCATAGCTGACGCAGTTTAAACTTCATTTAGGAGGAATTTGCTAATGCGATAACCTAACCCCAGGTGTTCAGGACAGCTCAGGGTTGTGTTATTACATTTTCACTGCTAGGATGTCATGCTGGGCTGGCATTGTCCATTGTTTGGCAGCAACGCTGGTGTATATTAAAAAACGAAGACAAACTAGAGCATTCTTGCTTCCAAGCTGTAGCAGCAGACGCCAGTCACAAAGACACAATAAATACACTGTGTATCCATGCTGTGGTCTGTCTTGGACCGGTGATGAAGAGTGCTATTTAGAAAGAGCTCGCTAAACTGGCCAACAAAATCTTTAAAAGACTAAACTGAATCCACTTTGACAGACTGCGAAGTCAGCCTCAACAGGAACAAACAACCACAGCCCCACAAAAGGTGTTAATGCCTCACAGTTCTTCAGCGAGACAGGCACACATGTTCAGAGCTGCAGCTGGCAAGCAGTGTGGGTTTGTGTTTAACACTGTACTGCTCTTTTCTTCGTGGTGTTGTTCAGTTGCAGTTTCCTGCTGTAATTTCCAAGTCTAGGAAAGGTTTACAGTAGCTTTATCCCCAAGAGGCATCTGCTGAAAACAAAGTGTTCATATAAACAGAATACAAAGGCATGTCTAATTATGCTCAGGGCTGCCCGATTAAAAAAAAAAAAACACAAAATGGAATTACGGCTAAAGCAGCCGTGTTACAGGAGGGGTCTTGCAAAAAATGGGTAGGAAGCGCTATTTGGGCCAATACTGCCCCTGCCCCCTCCCCCCCTCAAACATCTGCCCACCCAGATGACACAGCTTTGAAGCGATTAGCACAAACCAAATGGCTGCCTGACTAACACCAATCCTGCAGAGTCTTCCAAGACACAAACAGCAGGCACAGGATGCCCAACATTTCTGTAGATTGTTAAACAGAACAAAATGTGCAAGGCAAGTTCTATAACAGCCAATAGAGGGACTTAAGAACCCCAACCCTGAGCAGCACATGTAGAAGCACACGGTTCTGTAAATATACCACACTAGAAGATCACAAATGAAGCTTGCAGCCCTGCGCACTCTTTCTGGAACGTGCTACCTTGACAGTGCAGGCCTGGCTCTTCGCAGCAAGGTCTCCATGGAAACAAAGCTATACATGTCAGGCTGTGAGGGCACAGCGCTCTTGCTTTAACTGTGTAGATATGTTCTGCCCTAATAAATAAATAACCAGCTTCCCCATCAGGTTCCGTGCAGCTGTCATGTCATGCATTAGAGTGCTTTTAAAAAAGACCCAGGGTTAGACATACAGTGCTACTGCTCATACTGAAGGATGTGAAGGAGTGGAGGGGGGGGGTTATGGGCAACAAACTTTTTTAATTCTAAGGGCATAGTTGCTTACTACTGCACAGGTTGTATGTGTAATTTTTTTTTTTATATATAATAACCACATGCCATCTCATTGATGAGAGTGGGTGTTGTGCTCTAGTAGACTATACAGCACACTTCTAAAAAGTTTGTTTAAGGATTTTTATTTGTATTTTTTGTGTGTGTGCTAGATTGCAATTTCTAAAATGTGTGCTGCCTTGGTTTAATCATATGTGCTTCACAACAGCAAAACTTATCTAAACTCACCCAGAAAAGTCAGCATTGAATAGCTGTAACCCCAGAGTATCCCCGCTGCAAAAACTCCAACACGGGAGGGGGCAAGACTGAGCTAGCAGGCTGGGGACTGTGACTGTCAGAGTGGGGTACAGCACAGCATGCGAGCCTAGTTATACTAAAGCCAACTGTCCTCAAATGAAATAACCCGGCACTGTTGCTGGGGGGGCGAAAGATAAGGGGTTAACACAACTTCCACTGAAGAGCCAACCTTTAGCCTCTATGCCATTTTTTGCTACTAATTGCACGTGGATGTACAGAACTAGTATAACAAGTCAGACACCAGTTTTGCCATTTTTTCTTTGTCTTTTTTTTGGGGGTGTTGCAGAGTTTCATAGAATATGTAATGCAAGGATGGGGTAAGACTCCCACTGCATAGCAGTTTGAGCCACTCCTGATTTTACTACGAGTTTAAGGTGGTAAAACTGAGCTTGTTACCTATACTAGGGCAAATCAAGCACGTATTAAAACCTGCAATGGCTGAAACTGCTATGCAATAGGAGTCCAATTTCCTTCTATGCGATGTACTATAAATGTGTCGGTCTACTTTTAGAAGGGGTTATCTAAAAGCAGTATTTAGGAGGCAGGCTGACAATCTGTATAAATTTAGTAACTTGTACACTTGTGTCACGCCTCACACACACTAGCTAACAGCAGGGCTTGGACTCCATGACTGGCCACATTCCCGACTCCAGCTTATCCCTGGGGTTGACAGAAGGGCAGGTGTTGGCGGGGCCAAAAGGAGCTGTCCCGTCATCTCCAACCAGTCTATTTCCAAACACCACAGAGTGTCCTGGATCAAAGCGCCGAGGCTTGTGTCTGATGCTGGGGACTAGATGGACACGTTTAACAAGACTACCCCAGACCTTTGTATAGCCTGCTTCACATGACCATTTAGGGGGAGTTGGAAGTCATTTACAAGGCATTGATGTACCTTTCAACCCCTTTACCTCTTTGTAACACAGCCCCCAACGCTCCCTTACCTCTGCCACTGACCCAGCTCAGCCTTGATCAGTACGCCTACACACACGTTCTTCCTCAATAGCGTCCTTGCCCAATAGCCCAGACCCCAAAGTAGATCCTCAGTTCCCCTAGAATCCTGCGAGTGGCCTGGCCCCGCCGCTATCCATCCGGCCCCCTCCAGACGTCCACGTGAAACACAGCAGAGACATGCACGAGCCGGACTGGGGGTTTGTTTGACAAACAAATCTGGAGAGCAGCCCAGTAAACAAAGTATCTAAGGGTTGTATCCGACAACACAGCTGGTTTCACATTGCTCTGTGTGTTTTCAGGGTAAACAGTACACAAACAGTTTGTAACAGTCCCACTAGATGGGGGGCTGGGGGGGGGGGTGGGGGGGGGGGGGTAGCAAATTGGCCTACTTGTCCTCAAACCTAAAATCCTGGGATCACATTCAATTGTATTCCCAACCCACCCCTCCTCTCAGCAGGGGGTAGGGGTAATTTAATAGATTTGGGACAATCTCATAAAAGCCGAGACAGCTGGTTTCCCCAGCAACAGGGGGGGTTCTCACCAAAACTAAGCCACTAAAACTAAACCAAATATTAAAAAAAAAAAAAAAAAGTAAAGTACATAGGTTTACTAGAAAAAAAAAATGTGCGGAAAAACAGTGACTTACCGTGTCTGGGTCGTGGTGTGAGGTCATGTCGTTGATTTTCAGGTCTGTCTGGATCTTTGTTCGGAGAGGCACAGTATTTACAATGAGGCTGTATTTGTACCGCCACAGCGTCACACCGCCTGGCACTGACCAGCCCGGCGCTTACGGGACACTTCAGAGCACGAAAATACTCGTCGCCTACCGTCGGAACACATACAAGTGCAAATAACTTCAAAATACACCCCGATATGTACCATCGGTATTATATATTTCTGTATAGCTACCTACAAATGATCGCTGCTCGGAATGTATAATGTTACAGTTGGTTAATAAGGAGGTGCACTGTTAGTACACGATCCGCTCTAACTACATGTAACTCTTCACAATTGCGTTAAACAGAAGTACAAACATACATTTAACTGTAATACTCCAGGGAAGGCCTTATCTTTCCAAATCCCATCTGTAGTGTACTCGTAAGACAGGAAGTACGTATTGGAATTGAATGGTTTGTTTTTTTTTCCCCGTAATTACAGTTTCTTGTAAAAATAACATACAGATATTACATGTTGTGAGCGTAAACAAGAATAACCGGAACTGCTAACTGCTGGCAAGTGAAACACGAATTATCAATAACACTGATTTCGCTAGCATTTACTGCAAGGAAACGGGAAGCAGCTCGAACAACGCAACAACGTTTTTAACGAACAGGACACAAACCAAACAAGAAAAGCCAATTTGCTAGCGTTAATATTCTCTTTTACGACAGCGTCTCAAACCATGTCAGCGGCTGGCTATATCCTTTTTTCCCCCAGCTTTTCTCCGCTTGAAAACACACACACACACACACCAGACGGCTAATGGCAGCCGATTTAAAGACACCGGAAATCAGCTGGGCCCCATCACTCAGGAAACGAAACTCCGCAAGGTGTGCCGGGAAGTGTAGTTTTAGTCCTCACAAAACTGCTCCCAAACGTGTGTGTTTTTAAACTACCTACGAAGCGTTTTGGGAATCATCCATAACACAGTATTCTTAAAACGTGTTCGAAACAAACCTAAACATTTTAATAATATATGACTATGTAAAATATTTAGAGTAAATATAACTACATGCTATTTTAATTAATTTATTTATTTCATTTAATTTAATTGAAGGGGTCCTTATACAAAATGTCACATTTATATTTCATAAAGCATTGCAGAGCGTTAAAACTATTCAACTGCTTTCACCACGGAGCCGAATCTTCCGATACATGTTGGTCTGCCCCAGTTTTGTTAAGACTGCATTTTATACAGGTATCATTTTTCACAAGCTTTTAGACTTAAAATAGTACCATTCCTAGTGATTATTTTAAAGGTGCTACCGATACACAGTTATAATACACAATTATAATAGCAGCTGTGTACTGTACGGGTGTTTCTTGTAAAATGTAACGAGTATTCAAAAACGTAAGCAAAAAAAAAAAGATGTTTACAGTTTCGTTTTTCTCCTCTTAATAAAACAGAGCTTACGCATGGCAAAATATAACCTCCTGCTGCTGAATGTAGCAGCATGAGGATGGGATGTGTGAGTGACCGACAGAAGGTAAGCTCGTGTGCCTGTCTGCAACTACCTTGGGCGGTGTAGACAAACTGGCCAGCCAACAGTGCAGCTGCACGGAAAGCCAAACTATCGATGCATGTAATACACATTCGAAAAGTTTCCTCTTTTTTTCAATAAATTATTTCAGTTGTTAAAAATGTTGCAAAATGGTGACAAAACATACGACTACCAGCATACACTGCGTTCACCCGGCAGCTACGTCACTCACTTGTCCACGCCGAGTGTCTCCACCTCTTTAGCAATAACCCCTCCCCGCTGTTTTTTTGTTTAACTAAAGACATCATGTTCTAAACCAGTACCCCGCCCTCTCTGCCGGTTGCTTTTACCGCTCAGGAAACACATCATAGGATGGGACAGATTGCACACCAGCGCTGTTGTGCAACGCAGTCTGGCTTTGGTTTAGAGTTTAAGCGACTGCATTTGAATACAAACAGGATCTCTCTGGCACCTCTCAAGGTTGTAATTTCCCGTTCTGGTTTAGCCAGTGATATGTATGTTACAGTGATTCTAAGATGAACTCTGGGGTTTGCATGCTGATTCTGTGTGCTGGCGATTAAAATGATAGCAATGATAAAGGAAGGAAGAAAACAACTGTGACAGCAATCCAATAATACTGACCGATAGCATGGCCGTGACCTTACTGCACCTAAACCATGACCTTACTGTATCTAAACCATGACCTTACTGCATCTAAACCATGACCTCACTGCATCTAAACCATGACCTCACTGCATCTAAACCATGACCTTACTGCATCTAAACCATGACCTTACTGCATCTAAACCATGACCTTACTGTATCTAAACCATGACCTTACTGCATCTAAACCATGACCTCACTGCATCTAAACCATGACCTTACTGCATCTAAACCATGACCTCACTGCATCTAAACCATGATCTTACTGCATCTAAACCATGACCTTACTGCACCTAAACCATGATCTTACTGCATCTAAACCATGATCTTACTGCATCTAAACCATGACCTCACTGCGTCTAAACCATGATCTTACTGCATCTAAACCATGACCTCACTGCATCTAAACCATGACCTTACTGCATCTAAACCATGACCTTACTGCATCTAAACCATGACCTTACTGCATCTAAACCATGATCTTACTGCATCTAAACCATGATCTTACTGCATCTAAACCATGACCTCACTGCATCTAAACCATGACCTCACTGCATCTAAACCATGACCTCACTGCATTTAAACCATGACCTTACTGCATCTAAACCATGACCTCACTGCATCTAAACCATGACCTCACTGCATCTAAACCATGACCTTACTGCATCTAAACCATGACCTCACTGCATCTAAACCATGACCTCACTGCACCTAAACCAGTGGTGACCAAAGTTAGCATTGCCACTCCTGGCCTTTGTTCTAAATTGTTGAATTGACCCAAACCGGACCCTGAAGTCATGAGTTCTGTAGCTTGAGCTGTTAAACCTGGAGTGGGATGGCCCTCCAGGACTGGGATTGGACACCCTGGTAAAGCACTCTTCAGCTTACCAAATTCGTCAAGGTCACAGACCTGTGTGAACAGGAGTTCTGGGTCTCACAACAGCTCCGTGCCTCTGACCCGCCTGAATGGGGGATCTGAATACAGATACAGCTCAAATGGACCACATGTTGTATATTTCACAGCCCGTTTCCCATGAACGCCTCTCAACTTTACTCTTCAATATCTAAAGCACATGCCACATCATCACCAATTACTTTTTAATCAAAGACGATAGTTGCCACTGTATACGAATGCTTGGTGAAATGAAAGCCTCATCTCCAGGAAGTCCTCTATTTTGAGAGCACCAACGATCAAAGCTTTAAGCAATTAGGAGCATGAGACTGAAATAGCCCGTGCCTTATGGGAAGGTTGCAGCTCTGTAATAAGTGTGCCCCTGAACAGCATGCTTCTGAGCAGATCTTTGAGCCGATCTGCAGGTGCTCAGAGAACTGCAAGAAAAAACCCACTGGGGTGCAGCTGAGCTCCAGTCAGTTCAGCCCCCGCGTTAGGCTTCCCCAATCCCTCTACGTAGCAAAGTCTTTGCAATCAGGCTAATTGTATTACAATGTGTTAGACAAGGAAAACTGTTTCCTTGCATCTAGGTCATTTGCAAAAAGGGGTTTTACAGCTCAAGGGCATTTTAAATGTGAACACCTTGTCAGCAACTGTATTAAGATGTATTGATTTGCTGTAATGTGGGGTTTGTATGCCATGTACCGAGAGGTTAACAGTAAAAGAAACCATGGAATAAAATAATATAATACACTAAAATATGTAATGCTAGGATATCCTTTATTAAAAGTTTCCCATGGTACATTTCCAGTCCATGAGCAGTTTTCCCATAGTGCACAATGATTTATCATGTTTTTTTTATTATTTTGATTTGTTTTACCACACTTCTCTGGGCTTTACAATGCTTACCTATGCTTTACTACATGTTGCCTTTACTATGGGACACTTTTATAAGGGGCGCTAGGATAGAATATACCACAATACAGAAATGATTAATGCAGATTTTTATTTAAAAAAACAAAGCACATTTCTGTACAAACAGTACAGAAAAAAATATATACACATTTACAAAAGCAGAAAGCAATCCACAACATTAGAGAAATGAGACAGTGCTTTTCAAATAGGCCAGGACCCAGAATGCACACAGAGGCGGGCCTGGTGCATACAGAACAGAAGGCTACAGTGGACTTGCAGGTGTACTTGGGTTACATACAGAAGCTAAAGTGGGTTCTGTTTGGATCTTCACTGCAGTAAAAGCACAGCGGACTGCTGAAGAACAGTTTAGAAAAACTGAACATGTTAATAAGCGTAACATTGCTAGCATAACATTGTTTTAGAACAAATAGTAGATCATAACAATAACAATAATAATAATAATAATAATGTCTAAAACTTAAGTCATCCAGCTCAAAATCTTTCATCCATTTTTTTTTTTTTTTTTTTAAAATACAGATGCAAGTGTTTCTCTGACTAAAGTACATTTAATACCAAAATATCACCCTTCTATTTACAAAAATAGATAAAAAAAATATTATTACATAGCGCTGAATCACCTCCAAACAAATATTACAACATCATCATCGCAACGCAGCCCACAGATCAACAGAAGCAAGCTCTGAAGTAAACACAAAGCCATGAATAATCTCAGTGTGAAACACACACACCAGCTGCATCACGTTCAGCATGCAGTCTCACAGACTGCCCCCCTCTCCTGCTCTTTCAGCCTGGTAATCCACAATACCAGCGTATCCAATTTCTACATTTCGCTGTAGTTCACTCCACAGTGCCATGCTCTAAACAGTTATGACATTATTGCCCTACAATTTGCATGTAAATAAATCTCCACGTTTTGGGGCGCTGTGTTCACACTTACACAGCATGCTGTGTATCTCCAAGCTGCCTGCTTTTTACTTTGAGGGACTAGCAGTCCAGTGAGAAATACAACTTATTGTAACACAATAGACTCGCTCCCCTGCATTGGACTGCACAAAGCAACAGTAGGATCTGTTTTATAGCTGCGTTTCGGACCATCACTGACATTACAAAACATACTGGAGATTCAAGTTATTAAATACCAAGGGGTGGTTTCATAAATATTGAAACAAGGACCTTAACACCACAGTGGTCATGTCTGTCTGTCTGTCTGTTTGTCTGTCTTTTCTGGAAGATCGCAGCATTTCAAATGGCAGGTCATACTGGGAACGATCCCGGAGACAAACGAGGTTTGATTTAAACTAACTTATAAATAGATACAATACACTGGATACAGAAATCAGCGATCAACCGCATATTATTATTATTAATCTGTACGCTGTAACACAGGAATCAAAAAGAACTGTGAAACCAGGACTACGTTTACAACACAGGGCGAGGACTCAGAAGCCAGACTCTGCTTTTGATTAAAGGAGGTTTCATGAAAAATAAATACATTTCATTAAATAAATCGATTAAATCAAACAATGTAAAAACAAATTGGACTAGCTGTGCTTCACCAGCCTCAATACCTCGACAAATCCATCACGGAGATGAAGAAAGATATTTAAAAACACATGGTCTATACACACACACGCACAAGGTCATTGATAAAGATCAAAACAAATGAAAAGTAACAAATTGTTTGACAAAAGTTCGGCCCTGAACTCTCGTCTTGAAATATTTACAAACACAAACCTCTGCAAATGATCTGGGATTAAGATGGTTCAGTAACAGAAGGCAAGACACACAACAAACAGATCAAGTCGGATTCCTGTAAGCCTAGTGTTTTCAGTTCAGTTCACTTTTTTTGGTTAGTCCCAACCACCGTGCAAAACACACACACGTGTAAAATGAGACGCTATAGATACAATACATTTCTGCTATAGATTCTGCCTTTCTTTGCTGAATACTGTACAACAGGCTTTGCTTCACCCTGATGTTTAGTGATTACATAAAACAATGAGGCAGTGGCACGCGGGCCCGGCTCACACCGGGGCTACTGTCTGTTTGGAATTTCTACATTTCAGTTTAGTTCAGTTCACGGCAGTTTTCTAAAAGCATGTTATGGGATTACTGCTCTACAATTTACATGTAAATAAACATCCATTGTCTGCACACTTCTATACACACACAGTACATATGCATACTGCGACAGCTGTAGAGTGCCAGCTTTAATACATATACAGACGCTTGCACATGTACAATCTGACTTGCACTGCACAGGTAGTTTTGCAACAGGGTTTGAAGGAAGACTCAGTTTTGCACAGCGGACAGATTCAGTCCTGTGTGCCGAGAATCCCATTCCCCAAACCCAAGCAACTATATTTAATGCATACAAATAAATATCTCTATACAGTATGATACAACATATACATTAATGTACTGGACACAGACACACGCACGCACACGTGGAAGTTCATTTCTCTGGGTTAATTTGACCTCCTGCTTGAGGTGACTGACGGAGCTGGTTCAGTGGTGGACACCCTTCCTTCCTTCACTCTCTCTCAGGCTCCGGAGCTCTCAGTCCCAGGCTCCTCCTTCAGGTAAATGGGGGTCTTGGCTCCGAGGGCTGATTCGTGTTTGTCTTTATCTGCCGAGCTCTGAGCCACAGAGCTGTTCCGGATCCCGTAGGCGAAATAAATCAGAAATCCTGGAGAAAATAAAACAAAACAAAAAAACATTCATTGAATGATTGAGCATTTGATGAGAGAGAGAGAGAGAGAGAGAGAGAGAGCGAGAGAGAGAGAGAGAGAGGAAACACAAGGCATTTACTGCAAAGCATTAGTGAAATACAATATTGAAATGATCCGGTACGGAGATTGAAACTCACCTATAGTCATCCAGACAGCGAATCGCACCCAGGTCCCTGCGTCGAGCTGCATCATGAGGTAGACATTGACAAAGATACTGAAGAGGGGCAGCAGAGGCAGGAAGGGGACCTGTAAACAGAACAGAGCCTTCAGCACAGAGGCAGGCAAACACAACGGCACACACTCCAGCCAAGAGATGAAACGGAAAACAGAAGCTCGCTTTGTTTCTCTTGTATACAAAGCTAGGGAAGCTCCTTCATTTCAACACCAGGAACACAGTTGTATTTTTAAAAGGGAGATGTTTTCCAATACCTCCCCAATGTACTCGTACTTCATAAAACAACACGTGAACAATTCACCGTTGGGCCATGTTGACAGCTCTGTGCTAATTCCCTGTTTGCAATACTTCAGTGTTCATGTGAGATACATATTCTTCAGTGCGCTGCCCGCCCTCCCCAGCTCACCTTGAACGTGAGGGACTCTCGGCTCTCAGGCTGTCTCCAGATGATGGCGATGCAGACGATAGACACGGCCGCCAGGACAGCGCAGACCGTCACCCACAAGGGCTCCCCGGCAACCAAAGAGGGCATCTTCACAGACAGGACACAACACAGCACTGTGAACACCAGCGCTGGGGGAGAGACAGGGAGAGATTCAAACACAGGAACCAGCGCTGACACTGCTGTCACAACAGGGATGGAAATAAGACTCCCACTGCAGAGCAGTTTGATCCATGCCTGGGTTTACTGGTCACCCTCCCATCGTGCCGCAGTTGAGAATAATCAAAGTGTACGAAGCAGCCTTTCAGACTCACAGATGGTGGCGGTGGTGATGTAGACGATGAGCCCGGATGTCTTGGTGGGGAAGTCACAGTTGGGGACGAAGAGCAGCTTCATGGTGAACTTCTCCTTCAGAGGGACGGTCTCGCAGGCAAACTCGTCTCCGCTGTCCGAGTCGTTCATCGCAGTCTTCTCTCCACTCAGATCCACCATCTTCTCACACTGACCGGGGCTGCTCAGCGAGCCTGGCTGGTACCTGGGAGGAGGACCCAAGCATACACTCAGCTGTGCATCCTAGGAAGGGTCCTATTCACGTGACTGTACGTGCTACTTGTCTTACCACGGTTTTATTTAATGCATGTTATACAATATGTTTTTAATTCATGCTCTAACACCATGCTGGAGGTAAGGTTTGTTTTGTGCACTGACCTAAGGATGAGCACGCAGACAGCAACGAGGGAATACGCCAGCAGGGTCCCGATTGACATGAGATCCACCAGAGCAGCCAGCTCAAAGAGGAAAGCCATGAGCGCTGCAGGGAAGAGGAGAGGAGAGGAGAGGACCGGGTTAGCTCTTACTCTTTGTACGTTTTTCTTTGTTGTTTATCTGTTAAATCACTGGTTTTAAAGATTACCGAATGAAAAAGACTAATTCAGCAGACCATCTGTTTCTACACCGATTTTCAGTCCTGTGCGAAAGCTGTATAAAAACGACCCCTCCTGTGGAATCCGACACTTGAGTTAGCGTGTGCACCCCATCCCGCGCCCACGCTGTACCTGCGATGACCCCAGAGACGATGGTGGCCAGCAGGGGGGTCCTGGTCTTCTTGTTCATGCGGGACAGGAAGCGGAAGAGTAGCCCGTCCTCAGCCATGGCATAGATGACCCGGGGCATGGGGAACATGGAGCCCAGCAGACTGGGGGAGAGGAGAGGAGACAGGGGTTAGTCACGCACCACTGGGCTTTATCACTGTTAACAACAACAATATTGGAATGTGTTTATTTACATTCAAAGGTGGTTCAAATATATCTTCCATAACTTCAAAACATAAAATGAAGAAATTCAGGAATAACATTGTAAAAACATGACATGTACATGACATGTGAAAGCATGTGTGTGCGTGCGTGTGTGAGTGATCAATGCTGTCAGCCAGGGCAGACTGGCTGGTTACCCACCTGGTGGAGAGAGCGCAGAGCGAGCCCACGGCCACGATGTAGCGCGCGGGGCCCCAGCCCACGTACTGGAAGGCCTCGGGGAGGGGGCTCTGGGTGTCCAGGATGTAGTAAGGCATCATGAGCGTGAGCGCAGCCGACACCCCGAAATACGCGAAGAAGCAGATGAGCAGCGAGGCCACGATGCCAATGGGGATGGAGCGCTGGGGGTTCTTAGCCTCTTCACCTGGGGGTGGCATGGGAGAGTGAGACACAGCACAGCACACTCCTCGCTGAGCCACACACCTCCCGACTTCATACAGGGGGAAGCAACACTCCACGTTCTTACATGTGTCCCCTGGTATGCAGCAGCACACGGCTAGTGTTGTCAGACATCCACGGCTATTATCAGACAAGTGTTCTCTGATCCTCTCTGTGCAATAGATTTACTGATGTGCTGCTGTTTTATAAAGAACGTGTATTGAGATAGACAGAGGGAGTAAGGAATGAGAGAAAGAGGAAAGCGAGAGAGAGAGAGGGGCGGATTGATAGTTAGCAATGACAGAAAGATGGAAAGAGAGAGAGAGAAAGGGACGGTTAACAAAGACAGAGAGAGAGAGAGAATCAGAAAAAGTGAAAATAAATCAAAGGGTTGATAAAGTAGAGAGAATGAAAATAGACAGTTAACTAAAAGCTAACTCCAACAGATAAAGAGTGAACCGATAGAGAAAAGCTGTCAGAACAAAGCCACTTGTGGGCGTCAGTTAGAGCCTGGGACCCGTGTCTTACTCGTGGTGGCGATGCAGTCGAACCCAACGAAGGCGTAGAAGCAGGTGGCTGCGCCCGACAGGATGCCCGTGAAGCCGAAGGGGGCAAAGCCGCCGGCCCCGAAGCTCTCGGTGCTGGAGGAGGAGGTGTTGGTGTGGTTGTAGAAGTCCTCCTGGGTCAGGCTCCAGTTGTGCGTGTCTCCCTTCACGAAGCCCGAGATGATGACGAAGCCCAGCACCACCAGGTTCACCCCGGTGAAAATCTTATTGACCAGCGCTGACTCGCTCACGCCAAACGCCAGCAGACCTGCGAGACACGGGAGACAGGGAGTAGGTTGAACACTGGCATCGCAAGAGATCTGTCCTTACAGCAAACCTCCGATCAAGTGCTAAATGAATCCTTCCGTGTGAACCAGTAAACCTGGAATGGAAAAGAATCCTAGCAGCAGTCTACTGGGCTCTGTAGTTTATGTATACCAGCTGAGCCCAGTCCTGAATAACACTGGTATATGCTTCAGGAAAAAAAAAAAAAAGAATAAAAAGTGCCATTACAATGTGAAAAAAACAACCACATTGAAATAAAACAACTCAAAACAGAATGTACCCCTCCCCCCCCCGTCCCGTCCCGTCCCGTTCCGAGGACTCCCTCACCTGTCAGCAGCATCACCAGGATAAGTGCAAAGATGTCGGGGTACTCGGCCAGTACCCCCGGCACCCTGATGGACACGGAAGCCTTGAAGAAGATGGAGATCTTCTGCTCCACCAGGTTATCGAACGTGGAGCTCCACGCCCGGGCCACGCTCGCTGTACCTGAGCACAGAGAGGACACGTTAGGACCGCTCCGGACAGAGATCAGGCACACAGGGTCCCAGTACCACTCCACGAGAGATCGGAGCGGCTTTCTGACCGCTCTGATCTTGAGCTGGGTCTGAAATCAGCTTGTATCTTACAGCACCCCATACAGTACGCATTGTTTGAATAATAATAATAATGAGATACAGTACAGCTAATCACCCTGGAGAGATCATACATTACAATACGATACAACTTCACTCAAGTTCTGCCTCATGTGGAAAACTACCAAGCGTTTTTCAGCAATGTCTTGAGGGCGGTATGTAGGTGTAACAGACAGAATCGGATCTGTTAATCTGTCCGCTGCTTTTGGCATTGGATATAAAACCTTTTTTTTTTTGCACTTTCTATTGAACAAGTACATTCAGTACTGGCATCTAAAACTGTAGCTACACCCTATTGGCAAACTACATTGGAAATATATCCATTCTTTTTTTTTTTATATATTCCTTTTATCTCTCTTTCCATTGTTGCAATTGACCAGTTGGTTTTAACCATGCACGTTACTTCTACCCTAAACCAAAACAGCGATTTCTCATCTATTTTAACCCCACATCTTGTGCGTGTTTTTCACTGTAACAAAGCGCACTCACCTATGACATACGAGAGAATCAGATTCCAGCCGGTGATGAACGCCCAGATCTCTCCGACGGTCACGTAGCTGTAGAGGTACGCCGAGCCGGTCTTGGGGACCCGCGCCCCGAATTCAGCGTAGCACAGGCCGGCGAGGACGGAGGACAGGGCAGCGATGAGGAAGCAGAGTACGATAGCAGGTCCTGCCTTCTCCCTGGCTACTTCCCCCGCCAGCACGTACACACCGGCGCCCAGCGTGCTGCCCACGCCCAGCGCCACGAGGTCCAGCGTGGACAGGCAGCGTGCGAAGCGAGTCTCCTCCATGCTACAGTCCAGGGCACGTCGGCGCAGCAGCTGCTTCCCGTACTGAGCCATCTTCTTACCAGCCATGGCGAGAGAGTCTTCTTCTAAGAGCTGCCAACACAAGACAACGGGCAGGATTACAACCTGGCATCGATGTGCGCGTTTAAAAAGAAAGGGAAGTCCAGACATGCATTTCAACTTTATAATTCAAGACAATGATGTTTCTGATAAAGACGTAGCTGTCGAAGCATCTTTTAAAAGCTGAAATGATCAAATACGTGTATTTTTAATAATATAACCTGTGAATAAACTCCTCAAACTCACTTTACCACCAGACTCTAAATGCAGAAAGTATTCTCCGTTATGTTACCCTCCCAAAGTCCACTCCAGTTCAATTTAAAATGTACCAAATTCCTGTTAAGAGTGTTCAAATCAAACAGCAACATGACAATAAAAGTAAATGAACAGCAATACCCTGACTGGTCTTGTTCCTTCCGCAGTCCTAGCAACAGCTTCTCGTGATATAAACGCAGCACCCAGGACGCTGTGTGTGTGAGTGTGTGAGTGTGTGAGTGAGTGTGTGTGTGTGTGTGTGTGTGTGGCTGGCTCTTTTCTACCCTCTCAGCTCGGTACACACCCCTCCCACACACCTGACACAAGAAACCACAGCTTGCTTGTATCGAATCGACCACAAGGAAGCTGTAGAGTCTTGTGTGGAATCAGAACAAGACATCAGTTCTAGAAATCCCCTATTTCATCACAACTGGAGGACCTTACCAAAAACACGCCTGTCACCAGTATCAGCAACAATCAGAGCAAGGGTCAATGCCAATGTGATCATTCAATTACAATGCCAATGCGATCCTTCAATTACAATGCGATCATACAATTACAATTACAATGCGATCATTCAATTACAATTACAATGCGATCATTCAATTACAACGACTAGTAAAAAAAAAACAATAGCGTTCCTCCCCAAAATTTAGCAATTGCTTCAAACTGGCTTCTTAGCACCTACGTTAGTAACCAAACATCAATAAAACATTTCTACACAATCAGAGAATGATTTCTAAAGCACAGTGCACTGCATTTTCCACTGTGATCAACAAGTGGGTTTCCTGTGTGAAAATATATTGAAAAGACTTCTAGTTTCACGATCCTTCCTGCCAACAACCGTGAACCAGCAGATTCCTGAGCGACCGATAAAGACAAAGGTGTTACAGAGTCTGGGCACCTTTGAGGGTGGGACCGATGGAGCCCGTGTGACGAGGCAGGCTAAAGTAAACTGATACCGACATTAAAACAACAGCTACAATGGATTTCCACAGTGGTCTGTATTTTCCAGCACTTTAACTTCCTGGACCCATGAAGCAATTATGACTTGCATTTTTTATTTCCCCGATTCATTTTATTACTTTTTGTAAATATCTATATTTACTTCCCTGTTCCTCTTGCAATCTGTTTTTGTCATTATCTGTTCATCCACTTACTGTAAGCACAACTTACTGTGAGGTCCTTACCTAGAAGTGACTGTAACAGCATTCCTTTTGTATGCCAAAACCTGGAACAGCAGATGCCTGAATGAAAGACACCAGGTGTGTCCCTCAGTTACAGGTAGGGTTTGCCTATAAACATATCATTCACATTCAGACTCTCCTACAGTGAGGCTCCAGGCAGGACACACAGTGTGTGCTATACTGAGAGGAGGCTTTTTAATAAGGATCACTGAAACGCAGTTCACTTGCAGCTCCAAGCGTATGCCACTCCTGGATATTCCTGCTCCACCGCACGGGCTGGCTGTGTGGGCTGCCCTGCTGGTCCTAAGATCACTGTCAGTTTCCTAAGGAATGCTTTTAAAGTCGTGCATTCCTTACAGAAGCAGTAACAAAAGACACCTTGTTGAGAAATAAAGAAATGCACACACGTCTAACAGGAAAGTGAGCAGCTAGCTTGCGTGACACATGACCCACACCCACAGTAGCCTGGCGCCCTACTATTATTTTAAAGCAAAAGTGAACATTCAAAGAGGATTAAAACGATTGAAGCAAGTAACATCCACAGCCCAGGTTTTAAGCCCCAGTGTGCAAAGAACAAACTCAGGTGTGTCTTTTTATTCAAAGCAAAACCAGGAATGGATCAAACTGCACCTGGGGCTTCATGTATGCAACCGTTTGGTTTTGAAATCTGTAACATTGAACATCTGCAGGGCAAGAAACCAGCTTGTTTCTATAGAAAGCCATAAAGGTCATGGCTGCCTGCCAGACCAACAAAAACAAGCCTCTTGTTGTCAGGACCCGTGTGCAGTGGATTACAGCTTCAAGGAGGGCACTGCTTCTCCTGTGAAGAGACAACACTTAAGAAACCCCACAGCAGCCCCTCTCGTCTCCTTGTGTTGAATGAACACAAAGGCTACTGGGAGCTGGAGGTGCTTCCTGCGGTACAGAAATCGGGTCTGTAATTGGATGCAGACACGCTGCCAACAGAGGTTTTAAAATGCTGTCCTGTTTTCTAAAAGCAACGGTAACTTAATCTAGCCCCCGAAAGTCACCTTCACATGGACATTTGATGGCGTGCAGGTTTAAGCTGCTGCGCACCCTATACATCACAAGGGCAGTGATGTAGCCCAGCGACACTGCTCTGCTCTGAGGCTGGAAGTTTGCCAGAGCGAACCCAGACCCTTTCATCGGCTGTCCCCTGTCTTCTCACAGCCGGATAAATATTTAAATGCGTTTGACAGGCGATACGTGCGTAACGAGGTAATGGAAGGAAAAACGCAGTAACCCTGTGAAAGCACCGCGTGATTCCCCCCCCACCCCCTCCTCCTCTGTGTGAAGCCAGTGCAGATCAAGTCCTGTCTGGGAGGGAGAGGCAGAGGCAGGCGAGGACTGGTTACCCTTGATTTTACACACCTGAGCCAGTTATTCAGGGGGGCGGGACGCTTGCATCCACATCAGTAGAATGCCCGCCACAAGCACAACATGACTGATGTTCTCGTTCTAGCCAGTTTAACCAGAGGAAGTCACGGCTCCACTCTGCTCTCCTCTTCGAAATCCCAGTGACTTTAGCAACACTGATCTCAATAAACAGAGTGCAGCCAGTCTAGGGACAGTGCCAGTGCAGTCCTACATTGCTTTTACTGTTGTACACAGTCCTGGCCTTGCATATCTAAACCACACTCAATACCTTAACAAGCTGTGCTCATGCTTTGATACAGCAGTGCCATCCTGCCTAGCTCTCTCTCTCTCAGGTATAGAGACGTTAATCCTGCCACGCACTGGCCCTGATCCTAACCACGTGGAGTCCACGACGGGATTAGTGCTCAGCTGACTGGGTCTTGGGACCAGACTAACCCTACGTGTGCACATTTCCATCGTGCTGAACCTCTCAAAGCCTGCCTCACACAGTGATTAGCCTATTCTTTCAATCCCACCTCCCAGGGACACCGCTTAGCAAGCACAGCAGGTCTACGATCTCCATGTCAACCACTCTGTTCCTCAATGAGCTGCACAGTAACACACACACACACACTTTCACCATGGCATCAGAAGCCTTCAAGTACCTCAAGCGTTTGTGTTCAAAACACACTTCCACTTGACAAAGGTATGTTAAACAAACCGGAACGTTGAGAAGCTGGCTCTTCTGAGCAAACGCATTACATGGATCTGGAACGTTCACAGAACACACCACCAAAGCCTGCTGTACATCGAGCTCAGAGCTCAGAGACGGCTGGCAGCCCTGTCCATTTCAAGCAGAGACTTTGTCTCAAATCCAGGATTTCCGGCCCCTAGTCCTCCATCACTCGGCACGAAGCCAGCTCGTTTGCAATCCCATTGTCCATGTCCTGACAGCAGAGGGATGCACTTGCATAAATATGACAATAGGGGCTTCAGGAACAGACATAAAGCAGGAGGATTGAGGTATACTGTGTATACAGGGCTAGCATAAAGACTGGTCCACACATGCTGAGGCTCATCTAGCTGAGGTAGAGTGCTGAATGTAGGCACTGGCACGGAACATGCCATAGGAAAGACAAGAACAAGTGGCTTGTTGCGAGGCAATGCCAGCCCTGCACAAAAACATGTGCTCTGGCTGTTTCTGTGTATCAGTCTCTGTAGCTGATGAGAATCCTGTGGCACTGTTTAGAGGCCCCCCCCCCACCTCTCTTCCTGAATGATAGTTTCATTAAGAGAGGCCTGCTTTTGTTAACAGAGACAGGCAGCTGTGCGAGTCTGCATATCTTCACAGCCTCTCAGACGCTGCCTCTCCCCAGATCCTCTATTAATATGGGCACCGCTCATCTCCGTGATGTTGCTGCCAGGGAGTAAGCGAGAAGCAGCACTGCCAGGGTACCTCCGAGCACCCTCCGCCAACCCCCCCCCCCCCCCCCCCCGCCCCCGCACCTTCTCAGAGGATAGCGCCACAAGGTTGGGAGTGTACAGGTAGCGATTAACGATAATCCTCTGAGACAATCCTCCTTCTTATAACCTTTCCAAAGTTTCCTAATCCCACCACTTTTCACAACCATCAACTAACAGGCCAGTCTTTGTGGCTCATTCATTAGTCAGCAGAGACGGCTCTGTGAGTCTGCTACCACAGGGTGGGGCACATGGATCTTTTCATTGCTTGCTGTTATTTAATTGGAACAATTTTAGCAGGACGATGAACAACTCATCTCCATCCAAAGAAAAAAACAAAAAAATGCCCTCCTGCTAATGATCCATTACCCTCTTCAGAATTGGACCTAAAAGCACAGCTTTTCTTGCAACTCATTTTCACAGCAATTCTTATCAAAGGGAGGGGAGGCATTCAACAGCACCGCTGCCCCTCAACAGACCTCAGGGATAGAAATAAGACTCCCATTGCATAGCGGTTTGATCCATGCCTGGTTTTACAAGGAGTTTAATAAAACACACCTGCACTTGTTACCTGTACGCTGTGGCTAATCAAGCTCGTAGTAAAACCTGGACTGGGTGAAACTGCTATGCAACAGGAGTCTTCACTCCTTCACGCTTCACTCCTCAGGATTTCGATCCAGGACTGCCGAGAGCGTTGAATTCTGGGAGCTGACCGAGTGCCACAAGCACAGCCTCACCAAACTCCCACGAGGTTAGGTTAGTCTCGCTCACACACTGCACTAGCAAGACCTGCTGCATGGAACACTCTGAAATTCACTGCATGAGCAAAAAGAACACGGACACAAGCCTTCGAACTGTCCCTCTTCAGCAGCGTGGGGTAACGAGCACGGTAGTGTATTCCCTTCAAGCTCAGGGGCTCGGTCTTCCCTGCTGGTAATACAGTAGAATTAGCATTGAAGGTTAATCTGGATAAATAAGGATCATGGTAACTTAGCAACAGAAAACACACACACACACACGCACGCACGCACACACGCACGCTCTCTCAAGCACATCTGTGCCAGCGTGGCTTCTCTGCTGCAGCCAAGGTAATCAAAGCTAAACAATTCCACAACAGACCCAAATCCTATAGCGAACGTTCCTCTGCTGTAATTCAGATTGAGCTCTGGCATTCCTCAAAGTAATAAAACACACGACTGAGTTCAAACACAGTAGTACCGAGCCACTCAAAAGCTTTGCAAAACGCCACCTGCAAACTAAAGGTGTTTGTTTTTGTTTTGTTTTTTTGTTGGTGTCTCAGTAAATTCAGCTCGCATGTCAAGTTAATGGCCTGCACCGCTGGCTGTTTATTTAGTCTGCTCACCCCATTCCCAATGTGACTGACTTTAAACACAAACCAAAGTGCATGAAGCTGGGGATGGAGGATTTTTTGGTGCTTAAGGAGTGGAAGGTTCTCTAATATGCAAAAAAAAATAAAATAAAACACATTGCCGACCTTGAATACAGTTCAAACATGTTATCTGATGCTTTTGCATAACAAATAAGTGAGCTTCAGCCAATGGCATTGAAGCGATGGAGGGGTGTATGTGTGTGCGTGGTTACAAACACATGTCAGCAACAAGCATTCAAAGCGTACTATTAACCCTTCATGCAAGGCGACGGGTAAAAACAAACGCTCTTCTAGTCTTTATATGGGGAGGATAAGCAATGACCTGACCTCATAAGAGGATGCCATTTTCTCCCCCATAAAGCAATGGAAAAAATAATGCAATGTATTTATTGTGTCCAAAACAACTCCGCTGCCAGTGTTTATATGTGTGTGTTCATATTTCTGCTGATCGTAGTATTAAAAACGCGATCACTGAAACAAACCTGTACACATAATGACCGGGGACATCCACAGCGCTTCACTGATGACAGTAGCAGTGTTTCGGCGGGTACAGTCATTAAGGGAAGTAAGGCTGATGCAACTTTAAAATCGTTGCCAGTGCGACCGGAAGCCTTCAATTATTTATATATAGACTATATACTATAGTAAAATTACCTGATATATTGGAACAGACATAAAAGAAAAAAAACGTGTCTTGCTTGAAGTTGAACTCATTTTAACATTAGCTGCTTAAATCCTTTTCATGTGGTATGGCGCCCACATTGCTTAATCAGCCGCGTTAACTTAATCCTGCGCTGGTCAAAAACACAGATACAAATCCCAGACAAATCCTAACTCGTGATCGGTGTGTGTCTGTGTGTGTTACACTTATACAGACTCACACCGGCTACAGTTTCAACCTGCCATCAGCACTCAGACAGAGAAAGTCAATACTGAACCAGCCCGCTTTCTGATGCAATATTTAACATGAATATCATGTGTGTGAGAGGTTCATAACCAGAACCTTGATTACAAATCTGAAAAGCGTTTCTTTTTACATTAAGCACACGAGTCACACATTATATATATATATATATATATATATATATATATATATATATATATATATATATATATATATATATCTCCATTCAAAATTGTACACAACTCAGATCGCAAACACGCGCTAGTAAAATCGTGGTTTGAAAACAAACGGATCATTATATACAACGTTGTGTTTTGTTTTTTATTCTGGTAAAACATTGAATTAATTTTCTCGATAATAACGTTCCCTCCCTGCTCGCGTCATCCACGTCGTTCTGAACCCGACTCCAGCGTGGGTTTGGATGCGAGTCCATACATTCCGTTTCACCGCCCGCTCACAGAATAACTCACTATGAATATAATATTGATACTGCGACAGCTATGAAGAGAGAGTGATGATAAATAGAGCTGTCATTACCTGTCAAAAAGGACAGAAGTAGCCAGGAACAAGTAGGATGTTTAACACAGCAAGCTTCACCCTCACTGCTGGATTTCAATAATGATGATAACCCACCCTCACGGAAACTAAAGGCATCGTGGCGGCTCAACAAGAGGCGGTACTCACCGTATTATCAAGAATACAAGCGCAATTTACCCTCACGGAAGAAAGAAATAACGATTCTTTCTGCTTCTTTTCGTTATTGTGTTTTAATAGTGTTGGTTGTATGTCTCCTGTCGAAACAGAGTATTGTTCCGTACATGTGCGGCTCGATTTGAATGTTGATGCCTTTGTATAACACTCGGTGAATCAAGAGAAGGAAACGGGTTTCCAAATAAGGCTTTGTTACAAAGGACGTGGGTGCGTCATTGAAACGTCAGTGTTTTGCCGTTTCAAAACATTGTGTGGAATCCGCACACGGAGTGGTAAACGGTGTTTATTTTCCATTCATAAATTGTAACGAGATGAAGACGGGAGGGGAAAAAAAGATCCATACAGACAATTCGTGCAAACGACCCCGCAACAAAGACTATATGAAGATACAAACTGTTCATTGCCAGCAGTGAAGTCAGTACCACCTGCCCATCTTTGAAACGGGATCTGTCACCAAAAGTCCAAGAAGACGCCCCTTTTAATGTTAAAAAAGAGACAGATTTGAATAAAAAAAATCACAGGTGCCCCCTTTTCTATGATGTTTGCAAATTGAGAATTTGAGCCCATTCTAGAATGGTTCTGTCCGACCTACTCTGGAATTCTGCAGAATTCTGGTTCTGTCCGACCTACTCTGGAATTCTGCAGAATTCTGGTTCTGTCCGACCTACTCTGGAATTCTGCAGAATTCTGGTTCTGTCCGACCTACTCTGGTATTCTCACGTGACAGCATAGATGGGATTCGCATTTCCTTTGTGAGCATGTGCTAATGCAAATCATGACAAGAACTCCCCACGTTGCGCAAACAGAAGCAAGAGTCTGTGCCTGTGCTCTCCACAATTGCCTCATAAACCAAAAAAGTCACATTTCTTTTTTTTTGTTTGTTTTGTTAATATCAAGGACAATACAATATACAAATATACATAGAATGCATAAACTATTAAATACAGTTCAAGTATATTCTTTACTTGAACACATTACAATTCATAGCAATATAGAGTTAATGTAAATATAGTCTACATATGAAGACAGAGACTTCCCTAATACTAAATTCATCCCAATGAAAAATGTCTCATTTCTTTAAAACTCAACCTCTTGTACATGTCACAGGTTGTTGGCAATGTTGGGGGTCAGCTCTTGACCCCTCAGCCCTCAAATACCTTGCCATGCCATGCTACCCCACATCACACCACGCCACGGCGAGGGTCAGGGGGTGTCGGACAGCTTCACTAAGCAAAAAGGTCATTTGCGGGTCTTGTTTTTTCATGACTAGTGGCTCATCCGGCTAATAGATGTGACCTTCAGCTCTCCCAGGACATCAAAACACCCAGTGGCTATTTCCTGGGACAAACTAAGGGCAGAAAGCTTTACGGTCCCCTATCCCTACAGCCGTCACAAAATGCAGCATGAGTTTCTGAAAGACATTCCTTATAATTCCCTTGTAATGAAGTAATGCAAACCTGAAAACAAATCACACCCCTTTGCGATAACTGTAACAAAGTGTCACTCATTTCAGGACCCTTTTGGAATTCATTTCAGCAGAGTCTCATCCCTAAAAGAAACAAACACGACCTGGTGTTTTATTAGCGCATTCCCAAATCACACTGCTCGTCTTGCACCGGAGAGGAATTAGCCATTCAGAGAGGGGATTGTGTTCCTGTGAAGTGTTGAGATCTGCACGCTGAAGCCGCTTCTTCCAAATTAGGGGCTGAATGAGGACTCTTCAGGCTAAATAAAACTCCATCCCCCACAATGCTCAGCGGCGATGCAGTGCCAGCATTCTGCAGTTTATTTTCTGATGCAACCAGGAATCATATTACAGCAGCAGCAGCAGCAAGCAGTCCAGTATCTGACTGGAAAGGTGTAATTTAACTGGCACTGAACATTGCACACAAGCCACAGACAGTGGGTGTGTGTGGGTTCAGCACTGCGGATATTTGAGATAAAAGGCTTTAACCAGTAGCGTGCATTGCGCAGTTTGATAAGTTTGGCAATTTTAAAGTTAATGTATATAAACAAGCTCCAGCAACACATTTAAATGGCCATCTTGGATTCCTATTTGACTTGTTGCAATTAAAGGGTTGTAATCAAAAGGCATTGTACATAATAAAATAGAATGCACTTGCCTTGCAATTCAAAGGTTTCTTGCACATCACACAGCCTTGAATGGGAAGTGGTATTATTAGCACCAGGGTGTTTTTGACAGTGGTTTCAGTGGGTGGCACACACAGCTCAATGACTGCCATCATGGGCTGGCTGGTTTCATCAGTGGCATGCTGCTGCTGCTGATGCAACCTGAGCAGGGGTTTCACTCTGCCCCCCGGCTGCCAGGGGCACCTGCTGCTCCTTCATTGCCAGCTGCTCAGTGTCATTGGCTACACCCTGAAGCTGTTTCTTCTACATTAGGGTCTGTATTAGGACTCTGGGTTAAATAGCAGCTCACTGCCATTGAATCCAATAATCCCATGTAAAGATGTTATACCATATCATAAACCATGCATGCCAAGACTAGAGCCAGGACATATAGAGATATCTATCTATCTATCTATCTATCTATCTATATATATATATATATATATATATATATATAAAGGGTGTGTAATCTAACCAATTTCTGAACTTAAACAGTAACATGCAGACTCTATGTATGGTTTCTATTGTGTAGAACGTTGTATTGCTATATACATTTTGTAATTAATATCCTTCAATGATGAAAGGCAAGATGGGCCCCTAATCCCACCCATGAAAAATTCGGATTCTTTACACTGGCCACACTGAGACGGTTTTATATTACCAGGCGGAGATGGCACAGCTTTGAGTTCTTTTTTGAGTGCTAACTGTTTTCTGAGCTCTCCAGTTAGTGCTCTCTCTCTCTCTCTGATTTCACCACACATGCTGCGAGCAGGGGGCAGATCACGTACAGCTCAGTTTACAGCAATGGCTGAGACAGAGAGGGCAGGTGCATCAGCAAGCAAACCATTCTTTCTTTATTGGGCGTCATAAAAGCTCAGCTAGACTTATTCTCTCATGCAATTTCCACATTCATCACGAGCATCTTGGCAATACAAATCTGGCTGTTCTCTAAGATACAAACAGACTCTATGCCCTCTATTTGTGAGATGTGATTGCAAAAAGAGGCAAATCTTTCATTCTATCTCAGCCGCCTCTTTATGGAATAATCCATTTCCTGACCTTATCATCTTACATGCTTGTTTGTTTTTGTTTTTTTGAGAGGTGGTTGCATAAAGCCCCCCCAGGCAATAAACATGAAATCGCACATTTGATGGTATAGAGTAGTCTTTGTACAAAAATGTCTCTCGATGTGTTTGTAAGGAGAGCAGCCATCGACCATCATTGAGTTTTCATTAAAACAGGCAGCACAGGGGCAGTTTTCACAATGTTTTTTAAATAGTTTTTGTTATATTCTGTTATTTCATGTATTTGAAACCTTCCGCCTCATTTGGACTGCTCAAAGGCTCCCATTCTGGGCAAGCGTTTTCGTAGTAACACAGCAATGACCCCGTTTTTAGAAGTGCATTAGGATCATCTTATCTTAAACTGATGAACACACATTGCTTTTTAGATCTACATTTTCATTAGAACACGAGTTCAGTCTGCTGCCTTTTACAGCTTTTCGTTCTTTAAAGCTTTGCCTCGGTTTAATCCTGTTAAATTGAAGTCTGAAGCCTTTGCTGCAGGAGCTGGTGTGTTGTAGTAAACGCAGAACAACGCCAGGCTCTGCTGGAACTTCCACAGAAAGACAGTGTCGTAAACAGAGACAGCAGCAGCAGCAGCAGCACCCAAGTGAGACACGAGCAGTGCTTTCCAGCAGCAGCCTCTTATCTAAACAGTGCTGAATAGATTCCTTTTCCAAGGAGTGTCTGAGACCCTAGTAATTCAAAGTATGTTGCATAACATCTCCAAGATTGTATCCATTTCCCTTTGCATCCTTTTAAGACAGGATTACTCCAGCTAGAATTAGCCAGAGGTCCCGTGTGTGTAGGCGATCCTTGCCAGCAGGGTAGAGTAAGTCGGGAGAGTCAAGCATTTGTTATGTTGTGCTCTACAGTATAACGTATGGGAGCGAGAGGCTAACTCTCCAACTTTGGGCAAACAATATCCAACCGAGTAGGCTGGATTCATTCAGCCTGTCTCATTAGTACAGCCAGCAATGTAGGGTTATGTACAGGGTACAGTTCAGTTATTAACACACATTGCATTGCATTCTGGGAATTGTTCTGAGAGGCATCAGGCACCTGAAATACACATACACCCTACAACTAGGTAACCTCAAGCTATGTGCTCACTTTAAACTTTTATCAAGACCAACTATCTACAGACCCTACTGTTGTGCAACAATTAGTTGTGAATATATAAATGCCAATTCAAGTTCTTTCCCATCCACAGGCATGGCACACATGCCGCTGACTCACAACTCACCACACCCTCGCCACATTTACACAGCGCTTTTCATACCAAAGCAGCACAAAGCACCGCACAGTACCTTGCAAATGCACCAGTGATAGCAGCACTTGGCACAGTGATACTTAATAACCCTGTTCCACCAGCGGTCAGACCTCCCCTCCCCTCATCTTCCTCGTCATTCACGCTCTACTAGTGCTGCAGGGGGACAGGTAATTTTTTGGCACGTTTAACTGTTTTTATTTTCATTTCCATTGAAATGTACTTGGTATTGAATGGGTTAAGCCAGGTGACAACTGTTGGGAGCAGCCAATTGACACAGGGGTGGAAACTGACGTGGGCACAAAACAGCAGCTGTGAAGACTTCTACAACAGAAATCCTTACAAGCAAGGGGCACGCTGTTACAAAGAGGAAGAACCAGGGAGCTCATTTCTGGTCCTGTACAATATTACATTGCAGGGACTGCATTTTATTTATGATGGGTCCAAATCCGCACCTGTCTGGGGCGCACAACAAAACCACTGCGCATATTTATGGTGCAAATATTTATTTACAAAACACATTTAATTACATAAGACAACCGATAGCCATCTCGTATGAATAACAAGAGCTAAAAACAGAGCACAATTATCACATTCCAGATACAGCAAGAATAGGCCCAGCTCTATAGAAAATTATTCATGCATGATATATATTACGTTTGTTTTTTTAATATCTCATTGAGCTTAGATTTCAAAAAAGTGTCTTTAAAAAACAATATTTGGATTTCATAGCATATTGCATACATCTGCTTTTTGTATGGGATCTCCTCCATCCACCCGGGTTAGCAGTCATGAGTCTCTGCAACACAAACAATGAAGTGAAATTTGAAGAGGAGGAGTTTAAACAGGAGCTGTGCTACAGATGGGAAGGGTGCAGCGCAGTCAGACCCAGGGCTGCACGTTACAGTACAACAGTTACCTCTTCCACACAAGTCTGAACGCATGCAAAACAGAGAGGACTTAACAGTTCACAGCTTAAACGTTATCCTAAACATGAAGCATTTGAAATGCTGTCAGAACTTGTAATCATTATCAGAAATATGCATGTTAAAATGAGTGTTATTGGGAGTTTACTATACAGTGGGAATAGTTTTTTTTCTTAGTGTTGTACACATTTATTTTAACTGTACCCTTTCTTGTTCCGGGCTATCCGAGTAGTTACCCAACATTTCTAAATATGTTAAAGTTGAAACGTTTTTAAAAAAAATCTAAATATTTTAAAATTAAACCTTTCGAAAATGAAACAGAATCTCTAGAGAACCACTTTGTCCCTGGAAAAAACTGCTTCAGATCCTGCGACTGACAGATGTGGTCCTCCTGAGACCGTGGATCCCGTACACTAAATATTCCATCTGCAACTCTCATCCATTCCTGGTTTTACAACAAGCAAAAAAAATATATATTGACCGGAGCTTTGTACCTATAGACTGTGGCTAATATGAAACCTGGAATGGGTGACACTGCTATGCAATAGGAGTGGTTTCCATCCCTGCACAATACAAGCCCCACAGAAGCATGCAGCCGTGACCCTACCTTTGGCCAGTCTCTCCCGGAGAGCCCGGATAGTTTCAGTCAGTGTCTGATTCTCGTGCCGGTACCACGCACACTGCTCACACTCTCTGTAGCCTGAAACCACAAACACCACAACCATGAACCAACACATCTGCTGGAGATCATTAGGAAAGAGATGACAGGGCGTGTATGTTGCAAGGTTTTATATCAATTGCAATCATTTTGTGTGTGTCCTTTAAATGTGGAAGAAGTAGTGAGAAATTGTTGCGTGACTTCCCTGTGTTTAATGTAAGCTCTGAATCAACGCAGGGTTAATGAACTCTTAATCAAGCTGTACATAGCTGGGGTACATCAGCAGCTTGTAATCACCAGCCTTGTCGTTTGACCTTGTGATGCGTGGGTACAGCGCTTTGCCACCTGTGAATGGAGCAAAACTCATATCCTATCAAGCTGTTAGTGTTTGCTGAGCTGCCTGCAATCTTCCACAATTCAGTAGGTCTGTGCCTCCTCAATAGCAGCAATTCATGATTAATGCTGAAGTGTAACTTCTTGTTATCTGGGTTTCTGCTGACCTTGGTGAAGCAAAGAAGAACATGCAGACCTCAACTGTGAATGTGCTTTGTCTCACACTAGGGAAATAAGACCAAATATAATAATTATTTTGTATAGCACATTTCATTAAAAGAAATCCCAAAGTGCTTACAGAAAAATACATAAAACAATACACTAAAAACAATGCAGTGCAGTAAGCCAATGTATAAAAAGGAGTCTTGAGGCGCGATTTAAACACACAGACTCCGAGTCCCTGACAGACCCTGGAAGGGAGTTCCAGAGTCTTGAGGCCAAAGAGCAAAAGGCACGATCTCCCACAGTTCATAATTGTGCTCTTGGCACGGAAAGGAGTTCATTTTTAGCTGAGCGCAGGCTGCGTTGGGGAAAGTAGCAGCAAAGCAGATCCTTGACGTAAGATGGACCCAGGCTATTCAAGGCCTTGAAGGCCAGCAGCAAGATCTTACAGTCAATTCTATATTTAACTGGTAACCATGGAGAGATGCTAAAACTGCTGTTACACGGTCATGCTTTCTTTTTTCTTGTTAAAACTACAGCAGCAGAATTTTGAATGTATTGCAACCCACTAGTCTAGTCAATTCTCAATGAAATGAAGGCATGTGTCAGTTTCTCCACATCAGACATTCACAAAGAGGATCTGAGGCGAGCGACATTTCATAGATGAAAAATATATATTTCTAACAAGGGCCTCAAAAGACAACGCAGAGTCAAATTTAACACCTAAATTTTTAAATTCAGGACGTAGGACTAAATCTCAGGTCCATCACTGACCAAACTAAAACTACCAACTTTACACAGCTGGTGCGGAGAACCCAATAGCATGACCGCTGTCTTGCTAAGATTTCATTGCAGAAAATTCTGCTGAAGTTTGAATTTCAGTCAGGCAGTCATTCAAGCACAGAAACAGCCAAAGCAGCATCAGGTTTAGTGTACAAGTAGATCTGCATGTCGTCACCATAGCAATGAAAACTAATGCCATGACGACGAATTATTATACAGACATAGCACACAAACATGGCATATAAACACCAATGTAGTTCTCTGAACGATGTAAACAGTGTCAGAGGCCGCAGTAAGGTCCTAAAGAACAGGAATAGAGCCTGAATCTGCAGTCATCTAGAAGCTGCTTCCATGCTGTCTAAAGTACAGACGCTAGCCGTGTATCTGCGCTGTACCAAGTCATTTGCTTTCACAGATAAACTACATCAGAATACCATCTCTGTGCCAGGGCAGCTCAGAATACCATCAGCCGACGCCTGGTGTATGCATGACACGTGATTGGCTTTGTTTTGATTGAAACCACCTGAAGACTGGCTTACTATTATTAATAAAATACAACTCTTACAAATGTGACAAAAAAAAAAAAAAATAATAAAAAAAGAAATATTGCCCTCTGGTAGGTATTCAGTGGTACTGCATGTGCAGCTGTGAATTCATCAGTGTAGTTTCTTAGAGGAAGGGGCTTAAACAGCATACACCAAGAGATGCAAATTTAGAGAGCTCAGTACCTTGATTTTCTTTAAGGGGGCTGGCCGCTGGCTGGTAGGGTTCAGGTTTGGGGCAGTTGGATTGCACTAGATCCGAGAGGGAAAAAAACAAAACAAAAAAGTTATCCTGAGGACAGACAGACAGACAGACAGAGACAGACATGACGGCCTATATCTATACACACATGCTTCAATAATGCAGCAGTGTGGAGTAGTGGTTAGGGCTCTGGACTCTTGACCGGAGGGTCGTGGGTTCAAATCCCGGTGGGGACACTGCTGCTGTACCCTTGAGCAAGGTACTTTACCTAGATTGCTCCAGTAAAAAAAAAAAAAAACACAACTGTATAAATGGGTAATTGTATGTAAAAATAATGTGATATCTTGTAACAATTGTAAGTCACCCTGGATAAGGGTGTCAGCTAAGAAATAAATAATAATAATGCAGCAAGCCATTACCAAGGAGAACAAAAAGAGAAACAGAAAGGTCACCATAGCACAACTGTAGGTGCATCAGCAAGCGTGCTGAAAATAGACTGAAGTAAGTACTGGGGATCAGAGCTCAGGAGGTTCCCCCCACTCCCCCACTCCCCTTACCCTCGGTTTGCTTTAGTGGGTTAACAGCAGGCTGCTCGGGTTCAAATGTGATATTGGCAGAAGAGGGAACAGACCCTGGGAAGGAAGAAAAAAGCAGGTTGCCAAAGAAAATCACTACATCAGCAACCACACTGGCTAAATACAATCAGCTCAGCTGTGAATTAAACACAGGGCTCAATGTTGGGGAAATAGATAGGGGGGAGCAAAGCTGATCAAGAGCTCACAGCGAGCACAGCAGTAAGATCACTCAGAAGAGTCTTACCCTCTGATTGTTCTGGACTACTAGTGGTGGGGGGCTCGTGTGCAGGGGCGGAGTCCAGAGGTGGGGCAGGCTCTAGGAAGGAGGACGAAGAAAACGTGAGAGAGAGAGAGAGAGAGAGAGAGAGAGAGAGAGAGAAAACCCCAAACTCTCTCTCTACGTTCTCATTATGAACCCCAGTGCAGTAATGTTTGAATTAATGTTTGAATCTGCAAATATAAAAGCAATATTGGAAATTCAAAAGCCAAAACATACACCAGGCTGTTTGGTACAGTACAGGTCTTACCCTCGGATCCTGGCAGGCTGTTTGGTACAGTACAGGTCTTGCGCTCAGCTCCTGGCAGGCTGGAAGGTGTGGCAGCACCTGAGGAAAGAAAGGAATAAAGATCAGGACATCAGTTTTGTTCACAGCAAGGACAGGGAGCGTAAACAACAACTCCCATCTAGATAACCAAGCGCCCACAAAACACTCTGCAGCGCAGGCACTGGCCTTGTGACAGCGAGCACACTCAACACAGCGGAGCCTCACCCTCAGCTTGCTTCAGTGGGCTCGCAGCTGGCTGCTCCGGTTCAGATGCAAGGTCCACTTGAGAAGCAGGACCTGGGAAGGAACGCAAGTTCACAAGATTAGACAGGAATATCGGACAGCCAGCGAACTCCACTCCTTTACTCAGCACGGCTCACAGGTGCATTGCTCAGCACGGCTCACAGGTGCATTGCTCAGCACAGCTCACAGGTGCATTGCTCAGCACGGCTTACAGGTACCTCAGTGGTACATTACTTAGACCTGTCTTACCTTCGGTTTGTTCAGGTGGGCTCACTGCTTGCTGCTCTGGTTCACATGTGAGTTTGGCTGATGGAGCAGGACCTGGGATGACAGAAGTAGGAAGTTAGCGTAAAATATTCTTGCAAATTCAATAGGACACAGTCATGGGTTGGGAATCCGAGATGCAGGTAACTTCCACTGAATCTGCTGGCTCACACATCTGCAGTGCTAGCTCTGTGCTGAGTGTGCATTAGGGAGAGTGAACAGCTCTATACAGTGCAGCTAACTCAGCACACATCCAGGGCAGTGCAGATAACAAAGCAGTGAGCAGCGACTCCTCTTACCCGGAGTTTGTTTTGCTGGACTGGAGTCTGGCTGCTCGGGTTCGAATGTGAGGTTGGCGGACAGGACAGTAACTGGTAAGAAATAAAAGCAGGTTAGCAAGTCAATATTACATCTCTGTAGAGTTAGTACATCAATACTGACCCTGCTTTAAAATACAGGCACTATGTGTTCAAGATGCAGCAGAGATCAACACAGCAGAACTGGAGGGGAGATTACCAAAGACACTTCCCCACTCCCCAGAACAAAGAAAAGAAATCTAAGCGTTGCTCAGACCGGTCTTACCCTCAGTTTGTTTGGGTGGGCTCACAGATCGCTGCTTGGGTTCAAATGTGAAGTTGGCGGAGGTGAAAGGACCTGGGAAGAAAGAGGAGAATCTCAGTACTGCGGAACTTCAAATATAAAGAACTCAGTCGAGATAGCTGATCATAGTCAACACTTCTTACCCACAGTTTGTTTCAGGGGAGTTGCTCTTGGTTTGGCACTGCCCGGTGGTGGGGTAGGGCCTTGGGAAAGAAAATGGCAGGTCAGGATGACAATGAAAATTCTTTAAAAGACTGTCAAAGTTGCGTTTTAGAGAACACTTGAAATGTATAATGTTACACGAACGCATCTTCAGTCACAGCTGTCCTTGTTGAGTTCATCACAAATTGGGTGAGCTCAGTAACACGAAAGCCTCTACTGCACCCCTGAAAGAAAGGACAGCCTCCTACCTCTTATCTGCCTCTTGGGAGTCACCAGGCTGCTCTGCTGCAGTCTTTGATATTTCCCAGACTGTCTCACAGACGGCCTCAGCAGACCTCTTGGGGCAGAAGCAGATGCTGTGGGCTTCAGGGGAATCCTGCAGACACTTGGAATCGACGAGCCTGGAACTGCACGATCAAATAAAAGATGCAGTTACGTGAAGAGAGCTCTGAGAACTCACACATCCCTGGAACGGGTCCGCTTACAAGAAGGGAACAGTCAGCAGACATCAGGGAAAAGAATATAGAGAGAGATACACAAGTTTCAACTCCAGTTACTAGCATCATCAGTGGTGCAGCAAAGACTAGCACAATGATATGGCATCCCACACACACTGCACTGTTCAGAAAGCTTACTCAACTTTGTGACCCGAAAATGGAGTGAGCAGTGTTCCTATGGATTACCGCTTACCAGCATAAATACAGACTAGGCAAGAACAGAATCCTGGAAAGGGCTCTTTATAGCAAAGACCGGGAGCAAGGAGGTTCAAGGTTGAAATCCTGATATGGTGCCAGCTGTGATGCTTGTCTATGGAAAGGTTAGATTCTGTCCCAGTTCTGCACAATTTACCCAGCCTAAATCAACTCAAACATGGAGTTAATAAAGCAAAGAAAAGCCTCCGTACCGATTTTCTGCCTCTTTGCCGTTGGAAGGCTGCTTTCCTCAGTGTCTCGGAATTTCCCAGACTGCCTCCGCTCCCCAGAGGCAGCTGCAGGCCCCGAGGGCTTCTGGGTAATCCCACTGGGGCCTGGAATGGCTGAACCTGCAACTTGGCAGAATGAATTCAGTGAAGATGAGTTACAAGACCTCCTAGCTCCCTGTCTTTAGCACCAGCACAGCTACTCGGCTGCACTGACGGAAATTCTTCTTCTGGGTTATAAGCATCATAACCACCAGCAGAGGTCTGCCATCAAATCATGAAAGGTAAAGCAGTAAAATGTAAAGAATATACAGAGACAGGAAATGAACAGGACGATCGTGTCTTTGAGACGTTTTTCATGTCATGCTGCTGTCAATTTACTTTAGTGCTGCCGGATATTAAATACTGATATCGTACTGCAGTAGTCCCTGCGTATAGGATCGCCTCCTAGGAGAACACTGCCTATGCTGCTGCTGCATTTATTAACCTGTGTAGGGGTGCTGTGTTCATTTAGTTTGACAGTTAGTTCATTAACTTTTATTACAGTTTATTAACATACACTTGCCTGTTGCTTTTCTCTTAGTTATTCTGTTCATTTCATATGCTGATGCATGTGCGTCATGACAAGTAATACATATGTATTTACTGATTCATGTCTGGTGGTCAGCTCCGTCTTAGAGAACACTTTGCCTGCTTCCCGTGGGGTGTTCTCTGAGCCGGAGACTGCTGTATATATTACTGAATGACATACTGTTTGTAGCGAGACGTCTGGGGCTGGCTGAGCCTGGCTTTCGGACTTCCCTCCCTTTCAGGTCAGCAGACACCTTGGGCCTCTGCAGAGACATGTGGGGGGGCCTCGTCCCTGAGACGGCTGGCTTGGGAAGGCTGGAGCCCAGCGCCTTGGCACCTAAAGCAACACAAGCCTGTTTAATAAGCAATACAGCGGTGAGCCATGCAGCACTTGAGATACACAGAAACCTGTGTTTTTAAAGCGAACTGAAACACACAGGTACCATACTGTAAACCCCAGAGGATGCTGTCAAAGCACTGGTTTACTCCAAGCTTAGTACTACCGAAGGTTTTATGGTGTCTGAAGTTATGGACGAACCGCCCTGGTGACCAGTTCATTCAGGTTTTCATTCCCAATGGCAGGACAGCGAAACAGGTTACGTTGTATTAAGATCACAATGCATCACAGAATCATACTGAGACTGTTATTCTTGAGGGCGGTCAGCGTGACAAAGCCCTTTCTCACCGGCAGCTGCAGGAGGCTTGAGGCCACTCGAAGCTGGCTTTGTAGAGTTGCACGCTGGAGTGAAGGCAGAAGTCTGCAAAAACAACAAATATATCATTAATGAATCACAGCATGCATTCTCATTTCATAGCAGCGACTACTGAAACCTCACAGCAAAACCGGAGGTTATTACTGTCGGACACGCCAGGGAATCTCATCTGCCAACACGGTTTACCATTCAGATGGTTTAGTCCATCTGCTGGTGGGGGTGTCAGGGTTTACCTCTGCTGTGCTGGAGCTCTTCCCTCCTCCTCTTTCAGGCTTCTTCACAGATGCTGGCCTGGGGGGTCTCTGCATCTTGACCCCGGGGCTGTGGCGGGCTGGTCCGGAAGGGAGGCCAAAGTGGGGGATCCCCAGGGAGGGGCGTTGTGACTGCACCGCCCCCGGAGGCACCAGGGTCTTGGAGCGTGTGGAGCAGAGCGATGGGGGCACCAGCGACTTTCTAGGCAAAGTGGGCAGCCCTGTCGCTGACGGGGGCAGGAGAGTCTTTTGCTGCCCCAGAATATTGGGGGGCCGGATGCTCTGGTTGGCTCGAGTTGGCAGGGTGCTGGGCTGAGCGTTCGATTGGAGTGGCTTGTTGCTGCTGCTGCTGCTGCTGGCAGATACTTGAGTGCTGCTGCCCTCCCCGCACGAAATGCTGAACAGGGCACTGGAGTCCCTGTTGAAGGAGAGGCACTTCATCGCTTTGCCCTGCTGGAATTTGGGCCCGGCAAGCGGGGTCGAGGTGACCAGGCAGGAGGACTTGATATCTGGGCTGCCGTCCGCAGGCCACGGCAGGAAGCAATCCTGGCCCTGCTGGGAAACCACAGGGCTGGTCAAGACACTGCGGCTGAAAGTGCTCTCGCTGGGAGGCCCCCTCACTGCCACCTGGTCAGCGGCTCCCCTCTCTCCTTCAGGCACTCCCCCTGCAGCTCCACGCTTCAGTTCCCAGGTCTGGTTGTGGTCAGCCTCCCCCTTTGCTGGCTCCACTTCCATTCCTGCTGCATTCTTCAGGTCCATGGTGGCATTTGGCAATTCCATGGTGGCATTCGGCAATTCCATGGTGGCATTCTTCAGGTCCACCATGGTGTTGGGAAGATCAATGGTGGCATTCAGGTCCACCACGGTGTTGGGCAGATCGATGGTGGCATTGCCCCCGACGCCAGGAGACGTGCCCTCCTCTTTTTTTTCCAGACTTTCCTGAGCCGCGTCGGATGCTCTGTAGGAGCCGCTGCCTGATGACTCCTCCATTTCCTCCACAGTTTCCAGCAGCACCGTGGCATTCCCACACTCCTTTTTCTCAGGTGGCTCCCTGCAATTCTTTCCTTGCGAGGACAGAGAGCGACTTCTCAGCACTCTCACCCGTTCCAGCAGCGCAAGGGCGCAGGACTCGGCCGACACCAAGTCACACAGCGAGGATCCAGCAGCCTTGCTCTCGTCCTCCTCCTCCAGTCGCCCTCCTCCTCCCTCCTCCTTGGTTTCTTTCAGCTCCACCAGCTGCAGGTTAAGGTTCTCCAAGTCCAGGAGGCTCACCCCCCACATGTCAGAGGTCTCGGGATTGACGCAAGACTGCTCTATGAAAGACTTCATGGGGGTCCAGTCACAAGGAAGGGGCTCTGCCTCAATGGTAGAAACGTCCACGTTGCTTCCATCCCTGGCTGGCTGAGCACATTTCCAGGGGGTTCCTGGGGTTGAATGATTGCTAAGAATCTGGTTTACGACGGCGACACACTCCTCTGCAAAAAAGCTACAAAACAGGGCAGGGGTTTTCACTGACGCCTCCTCCTTCTCTTTCTTTATTGAAGCGGCTTGCAAAGGGTGCTTGCTGGGGGAGGGGACCATGTGTGGAGACCTTCCCCTGTGATCTAGAGAGCAACACTCCTCCAGGACGGGGCTCAGATATCTCTTCTTTGACAGTTCAACCGCTACTGGGGTGCTAAAATATCGGCAACTGGCTAACTGCTCATTCAGCTGGAGTATAGGTGGAAGGTCCAGCTCTGGTTCTGTCCCGCCCCCTTCTAGTTCAAGGACTTGCTCAACAATGTCGTTGCATTCAACCCGGGCAGCGCTTGGAGGGTCCTGGCTTGTTTCTGCCTCCTCCTTGTAGCCGCTCAGCACCACAGTACCCTGGAGCGTCTCAACAGAAGGGCTGCCGGGAGCCTCCTTCTCCAAACCCAGCAGCATTTCTGCTGAGTCGCATTCCGCTTTCTCAAAGGTGCAATTGTCAGCGCTCCCCGTTCCTCCAGAAGCAGGGCATCCTGGACTCCACCCCACCCCTCCCTCCATCGGGAGAAAGCTTCTTCTGTCTCTTTCCAGACCCTTCTCCCCGCAGGCAGGCGGGCCGTTCAGAGGGCTCTCAACAGCCATCCCCGCTGCCTCCACCTCGCTGTGCTTCGGTGTCCGCCTCAAATCCCCATCCCCCAGGCTGAACCTCCTGCTGTTAACAGCTTGCCGTCTCAGTAGCTTCCCCTCCGGGGCACCTGCTGAAGCAATCCTCTCTAAACAGTGCTTTTCAAGACCTCCGATCTGGACATTATTCCGGTCTTTCAGGGGCTGCCGTCTCAGGGTCCCCCCTTCTTTCCCCAGTGGGGGCTGGCCCACCAGTTTAGAGGGAGCTGCTGCTGCCTCTGGGTTTGGGAGGGACTTCTGTCTGAGTAGAGGGAGTGAACGGCGTCTCAAAACCAGGACTTGACTAGACAGATTGACCTTTTGAGTCGCCTGGGAGGGAGGAAGAGAGAGAAAAACAGTGACGTTCACCAAGAACCCAATGTTATACCGGCATAGCGCTACACTATTAAGTTACAAAACAACTGGTTTTATTCAGATTCCTGCTATTCATTCCCCCCCCCCCCCTTCGCTATTATTAAATTCAGTCCCTGAGCTCATACAGTCCCCCCCCCCACCCCATGCAATTTAATAATACAGTAGGGCATATTTTGAGTGCGACACAAAAAGCAGTTTTTACACATTGTAGCCATTTGCAGCATGGCAAATAACACATGTATGTAACACATTTAAACAAAGGTCTCACCCAGAAGTCTGTGCTGGTCTTTGTGTATATGCATCAGAATCGTGTGCGTTTTACTATACTGTGTACTACACTGATGACATCAAGGACTACACTTTGGGGTACTTTTGACATAGTTGTGGGGCAGTACTGTTTTAAAAAGAATTATTTTACAACTTTTACTGGGGTTTGACTGCCAAAGCCTATGTATTGTGTTTTTGAATGATTTGGTCAATCATAATAGCCTATTGTGAGCGGAAGTCCAAATTGTTAGAACATCAACACTAATAATAAAAAAACAGAAAGCTCGCAACGGTCACATTGAGCAATGCCGTACCATCACATCGCGTTAACTGTAACCCACGCTTTACTAGTGGTCAGACACCATACTTGTATAAACAGAAATAAAAGCAATAGCAGCTTTAACATAAATTCTTACCATTTCAAGGCTTCAGATGTTTATGTGAATGTGCGCGGTATCTTGCCGGCCTAAGTAACGAATATATTCAGGTTCAAGTCTATAGAGAACCAAAATGAAATATTCTGTACAGTACTGTATTTAGTTGTCAGAAACCAAGCAGCCGACGATTAGTGAAACATTTTCAGACAAAAAATAATATGCTTTCACAATCCGATTGAAAAAAACAAAACACTTTAGCCAAGAACCACTGGCGTTATAAACTAAATAATTACATTCACCTTGCGCTGCATGGAACGCGTTTAGTCGATTTAATGATTGATTTAAATATATCCTGTTTATACGTTGATAATAGTAAATATTACAACAGCAGTAGCTACCGAGCTTATTTTAAACTATTTCAGCACGCGTAATTAGTTCTATCGTCAAGGCGCCTTTGTATTGTTTAAATCATAATAATACTGTTGGTTTTAAATTGTAATCACTAAACTACTGCCCAGCCCCGAAGCCTCTCTCGCATGCGTACGTCTTCGGCAGGTTTTGCAAAATTCAAACCTCGTTTATCCCGTTTTTCACAGACAAACCAATCAAATTTGAGTTTTGACCCACTGGACCCAGGCCAGCCAATGGCGGTACACAAATCGCAGCCGGGACCCTTGTCGCTGGGCCAATCACCGGACGAGTTGGAATAATGGGACAGAAATGGCATAGCCAGACTGGCCAATCAACGACGTAGCTGCATTTATTAAAATATATTTAAATATTTATTTTTAAAAAATGAAATACCATGACTGTGGTGTCATTTTGTTCGTTTTCCTTCAAATAACACTAAACCGCATGTGCACCAAGGCGAACAACGCGGGTAGAGTTATTCGGGGTGCAATTAATGAGGTACAGTGTAGAAACGGGCAGCAGTGTGGAGTAGTGGTTAGGGCTCTGGACTCTTGACCTGAGGGTTGTGGGTTCAATCCCCAGTGGGGGACACTGCTGTTGTACCCTTGAGCAAGGTACTTTACCTAGATTGCTCCAGTAAAAACCTGACTATAAAAATGGGTAATTGTATGTAAAATAATGTGATATCTGTATAATGTGAAATAATGTATAAATGTGATATCTTGTAACAATTGTAAGTCGCCCTGGATAAGGGCGTCTGCTAAGAAATAAATAAATAAATAAATAAATAAATAAACGGGATTGCACATAAACCTTCATTGTGCTGCAGACCCAATGCCAGTTCAAAAACTTAGCTACAATGCAGACGGGTTTAGGCGAATCTGTGTAATTCATACATTTTTATAACCGATTTATTCGTCCAGCAATAAAAAAAATACCGGTACAGTATATTGGTGCAAATCTGTACCAAGCTTCAAAATGTAAAGTATCGCAAAATATAGAAATAACATTATTTTCTACTGATTTTACTGGACTTCATAACTGCTCTTATCTGTAATGTGATAGTGTATAGTGTGATATTTTGTAATGTGATACTTTGTATTGTGATATTTTGTAACAACTGTCGCCTTGGATAAGGGCGTCTGCTAAGAAACAAACAAACACATAAATAAATAAATAAATAAATAAATAAATAAATAAATAATGACACAGCTGTAAACGACATTGTGCTCAAAAGCTTTTTTAAACATCTACGTGTGCCTTGCTGTGTTTGGATATCGGTACCGTCATGTAGTCATTTCTATTGATCAAAACTTGTGTGCTCATCTGAATAGCGCGGATCATAACGTTACCGTGCCAGTGCTGTGTGCACTGAATGAACCGTGTTGTACAGCCTGAATTACAGCTGGTAAAGCTGCACACAACAAAACCCACCACGGACCTTTCGAGTGTTTTCTTGTCGCTCGAATATAGGGAGGCATGCCAATGGTATCTTTTCTGACGTTAAACCTCAGAACTGATGACATAAACACAGCATTTAACAGTATTCGCAGTGCGATTCAAAATCATAAACCAAAGCACTTCAGCAATGACTAGATACTGTATGTATTTGTATTGCTTATCTATCAATAATCAGCGACGTGCAACCTGTCACGATTACAGACAGGTTGCAGGTTCCAGCACCTGGGTTTTAATAGAAGTAGACCACGCCCCTTAATGGGACAGGACCCGCCAGTCAAACTAACAAACATTTTATTAGTTTAATTATGACCCTCGTCAAACTAACTAACAAGTTATTCCTTTAATTAACACCTGTTTCACCTTGAGGTTGAAAAAAATCTATGACATTATTTTGGTTTCAAGGTGACAGGTGAATCTCGTTTAGTCTTCTCCTGTATCTGTATCTTGCTGGATGGATGGGAGATGCTGGGAAGAGTTTGCAAAGCACCGGGTCACAGCTTTGGTTTCACAGCGACCCCTGCTGGTTAACAGGAGGACTCACATTTTTAGAGGCCCTAGCTCTAGCCTGGGTATGCGGTGTCCATTGCTCTGCTGTTTCCAGGGTCTTCTCGACCTTTCATCGCCGGTGAATCTCCTCAGTGATGTTCAAGTTTAACACGCTCAATACAAACCTGTACTGGACGCCTTAGAAACTCGTGAGTGAATGTTTTTTGATTGTGTTACTGTCTTTTTCTTTATCATGATAGTGCCTGCTCCAGTAATACCAGCATTTCTAAACCACAATTTAAACTACTGTAATGTTTTGGTTTTTTTTTCCTAGGAAAATCAGAACAGGTAAAACCACAGAGTATCAAATAATTGCCTCTCCCAACTCGCCAAACCACCATTGGCAGAACTGCTCCCTGTATTGCCAGGTAGTCATCACGATTCTGCTTAATGATTGGCAAACAGAGCAGAGGTAACACTCTTAACATCTCAAAAACACACTGGAAATTCTTCATCATGGGTAAAATATGAAGAAAAACCACCCTACGCTGTTCTGGGTTAATAGCTGGTGGTTGTTCTGGATCAGCTGAGGGAATCAAGGTCCTCAGCCAGACAGCCAGACATGACATGTGGCTTCTATTGGTCATTGCTTGTAATGCAACAAACCAGCATAAGGGGGTGTTGCTGTTACAATGTACTTCAAACAAAAGTACTGCGCAAGGTCCATCCAGTGTACTAGAAGTGATCTGAATTGATAAAATGCAAGGCGTTTGTAATAGTGAGCCTCCATGTCAACTCAATACATCCCGTAATAAAGCCATTTGGTGGTGTGGACTTTATTTTATATAAAACAAATCAAAACAAATAAAAAATGATGGGCTGCTTCTGCTTGGAGTCAATGGAATCTGTGAACAGGAGCCTTTGTGACATTTGAAATCCCAGTGAAAGCATTGGCTCATAGAATTACAGACTCATTTACCAGTATTTTTACACCCATGTTTTAACCCATTAGCATTGTACACAACACTGCATTCATTGCAGTAAAGTTAAAGTTTCATATTTTCCTTCACTTTGAAAAGCAGCCCAGGGTGCAGCCCTATAAAACAGCCCCCTTCCTCCGTGTGGGTCTGAACCCCGTGTGTAACCCCAATGCTTTCTTTGCTGGTCTGCGTCCATTCCCCAGAGAACTCCACTTAACACATGCAGGCAATCAGCTACTCACAGCAATACATGCAATGCTCCCCGCTGCAACCCATGTGGCTATGTTTAGAGTGAGGCGCTTTGCCTTCTTCCTAATAGGGGTGGGGTTCTGCTAGGATGAATGGAATCCAACCCCAGGGGAAAGAACTTGCACACGAGTCTCTGCTGGTTTTCACAGTGGTTTATATGAACATGATTATTTGACATGACATTTTTCTTGACATCAGATCGGAGACATTATTTTTATTTATTGAAGCCCAGGCTAATTTTCACAGCAGTTACATATGTGAAAAGTGGCTAAATAATAACAACAATACAAAGTAAATATTTATATATAAAGGATAATGCAACACCAGCATGTTTTCATATAAAATGTACTCAGTCTCTGTTTGTGGAAATCAAAATGTGGTGGGATGTTTCAGGAAGACATGTCCCTTTCTTTTTTGTTTGATAAAGGGTTACTGAAGATTGATTGGGCAATACAGTGACAAATCAAATCAGAGAAGCAGCTCCGAGCACCAATGAAATCACAGGATTTTTAACCTACTCCAGAATTGAAAGGCAGGGGGTCACTCTAAAGGTTATGGGCCCTCTTAGTGGTGGGAGATTCATGGATTTCTTTTTAGGCAAAATGATATTAAATACCCCACTGGAGGAAGCCAACAAAATATTGAGCAACATGTTAATAACTGAAGGAATGAAAAAAAAAAAAAAAAAAACCTGCATCAAAAGAAAAAAAAAAAAAAAAGCTGTTCTCTCATTGAAACGTTTTCCCATTTCTTTAGCATTTTACACCCCAAATCCAAGGCGGCCAACCAAAAGGGGGGTGGGGTGGAGTAAGAGCTTGCCCTGGTAACCCAGAGACAGTAGACACCTTCAGAACTCTCCCTCTGCCTTCTAAAACATGTCGAGATTCCTTTTTCTAAGCAACATTAATATGATTTTGTAAAATAACATTGTGTTCACTGAACCTCAAAGCCCATGCGTGCTCCGAATCAGACACTTGTGCGAGCGAGCGTGCACGTGCACCGACAGAAGCACACAACTCGGCTGTTAATACGCACACAACAGATAGTGCCGGTGATGGTGGGTGAAGCGGGGGACAGCTTAACTGCTGTCCCCCCGAGTAGCTGTCTCAGCATTAAATTGGTAACACACATTATTAAGATAAGAGCTGTGAGCAAGCAAACCACTTTAAGTCGGCTGAGAATTTCATCCAGATTTAGCAAAATGCAGTCTCCCAAGCATCGCTGCGTGCACACACACACACACCGTTTGTGTTGCTGCATTTTGCTAATCTTCAAGCAGTTGAGAGATATATATATATATATATACAGTATTTACATGTACATACAAACAAAGAGAGCTGAGTGTAGCTTGTCGGTTCACCTGTGTTGAGGCAGCGTTGGCTTTATCGTGATGAGACTTGCAATAAAACAAACGGCTAGGACCTGGTGGAATGCACAGCTTCTCTGGATCACTGGGGCTATAGATTCAAAATGAAATTAAATAACATTTACTTATTTGATTCAATGAAGGTTGAACTGTTCAGAGGTAGATTCTGGGATGTAATAGCTACAGAAATTGAAACAGTACATTAGTACCATGCCCTTCTAAACTGAAGGCCCTCAACAGCCTGCCTCCATCCCTTTTGTAAATTCGGGGTGAGAAGCAGCATGAACGCTGGGTGATGTGGAGCTAGAGTACCCGAGGGCTCCTCTGCTGTACTCTTTTCTAGGTCACCCAGTACTTCTCTAATCCCCTACCCTGATTTGGGACAGCTGGGTGGGCAGCAGCTGTAAGTAACCCTCCCAAAATTAGATTTTGGCTCCACATTCTGCCCCCTAGAGTACAACCAGGTCATGCATGTATACGTTTATAAATCTGTGAGTAGAATAGGGCATTGAGGGGGCACAGTGACTTGCAGGAGCAGATGATTAGTTCAAGAGGCAAAAGCTGTAGATTTTAAAAGCAGAATTCCCTCCCATTCCCCAGCTCTGAACACTCGCATCCATGCAAGGCGTGCGCAGTGAAGCCCATAAAAACTCTCCATTGCTTAAAATAATGAACTCTAACAACATTATTAGTCATGAGGTCACACTACTCTAACCAGAGAGCTACTCTGCCTCCCAGCCAGTCCTCCCGTTATAACCACAAACTGCCTCCCACCCAGCCCTCCTGCTATAATCAGAGAGCCACACTGCCTCCCACCCAGCCCTCCTGCTATAATCAGAGAGCCACACTGCCTCCCACCCAGCCCTCCTGCTATAATCAGAGCGCCACACTGCCTCCCACCCAGCCCTCCTGCTATAATCAGAGAGCCACACTGCCTCCCACCCAGCCCTCCTGCTATAATCAGAGAGCCACACTGCCTCCCACCCAGCCCTCCTGCTATAATCAGAGCGCCACACTGCCTCCCACCCAGCCCTCCTGCTATAATCAGAGCGCCACACTGCCTCCCACCCAGCCCTCCTGCTATAATCAGAGAGCCACACTGCCTCCCACCCAGCCCTCCTGCTATAATCAGAGAGCCACACTGCCTCCCACCCTCTCTCTCAGCACTACATCCACACTCCCACCCATCATTTATTATTTAAACAATATTTGCAAACTTGAAAAAATAAATACAATTCAAGCAAATCCCCAATAATACTGCTGCCCAATAAAATGGCGATTAAAAGAGAACAAACGTAAGAAATGCAGAAGTGATAGCTGCTTATATACATATATAATCTGAGTGTAAAAATAAATGTTATTTTGCGTGAGAGTAAGGGTGGAATGGAAGAAAATAGCTAAGGGGGAGTGCGCCCCCTACTGGCGTACTTTTCCCGGGACGTAGTTCCTGTCGATGGTCTCCTCCTGCAGGAACATGTGCAGGCAGCGTTCGTTCTGCGCCAGGGGGTGCCCCGCTATCCTGCAGGGGCAGCAAACAGACAGACACAGGAACGGTTTACTATCCTGGAAGAAAGTCAGGCACAATAACATTCCCATTTCCATTCTCTACCAGGTGGGGGCCCCAGTGGTAAACCCAAACACATTCAATCTTAAAGCTGCTTTTACTACCACCTTTCAACAAGTAACTTTACAGACAGGAAACTCTAGGACAGGGGAGTCCAATCACAGTCCTGGAGGGCCATCACTCCACAACAGGTTTAACAGGTAAAACAAGAATGAACTACTTCAGGGTAATTGATTCAATTAAACAATATAGAACAGGGCTGGAACAAAGACCTGGAGTGGAAGGACCCTGCTCTAGGAGAACTAATTAAATAGTTTCACAGTTTCCTATACTGAATAAACAATACAAATGGGCACAGATACACACTTCATGGTATCAGATGAGGGGTGTGTCTCAGTGTGTGTCTCGGTGTGCGTGTGTGTGTGTGTGCGTGCGTGTTTGGCACATACTTGTTGATGAACTGTTCCAGGCCCACCCGTCGCTCCTCGATGAAGGATTCCTCAAAGATCCCCTCGTCCCCTCGGAAGGGGAGCTGCCTCTTCAGGGCTTTCCCAGGCAGCGGTGGCACTACGATCTGAAACACAGCCAACACAAAGAGCGCTTCACACACACAGGCTCAAATGTAACCTACGTCAGGATCTGATCTACTGAACACACTGCTTTGCGTTCTACAGAGACAGCTGTAGCTGCACGGAGAAACACCGGAGGTCTGCTTTACTGATGGACCCTTCCCTTCACTACAACTAATACAATACAAGATTAGCCATGTTCCCCTGGTCTTGCTCAGTCTCTTACCTTGCTGTCTCTTTCCAGCTCATTCTTTAACCATTCGAAATCGCTGTACCTTCTCCTCACACAGGAATCCTTCATTTTAAAGATGGGGAGGTTGGTCTGTAGAAGAGAAACTGATTTGATTTGTACGTGTGCATGTTGCAACACTCAATGCATATGGCTGTTTAAGGTCTGCCTTATGTCATCTACACAGCCCTATTATTCATTTACCTGCTGTATATTCTAGTAGATGTGCTCTATAAAGTGATATTTCTTCGTAGATTATTATTTTCCATGCTTATTAACTATTGCAGCAAAATGCTAATTTGGGTGAAGTTTATTATACAAGCATGGCCAATAATGAAACAGAAAAAACATTCATAACAAAAACATAAAATAAAAAGCTCTACAGAATATTAAAACAGGGAAGAAATTAAATATTGGGAAAAATGAAGATAACATCCCTTTTAAGGGTTGGGAACTTGAGGATTACCGCTCTCTACGTTTCTGAAACTAAATGCAACTCTACTAAAGAACACAGATTAACTGTGCAAAATCAGGAATTCAAGTTTATTGGGGAAACCTAAAAAGTGAGTTTTGAAAAGTCCCTGGAAAATCGTACTTGTATAAATCACTGGTAAACTACTTCTTCAAATAGTCGCAGACACAGAACACGCTTGCACAAGAACGATAAACTGCAGTAACAGCAAGTTTCATACGGCAGTGGCTTTGAACGACTCACTGTTCTACAACTTCACTCCAGAACTCCCTCCCTCCCTGAAAGCCGTTGCAGCCTTTTGTGTCTTACTTCCTCTGATAAGCTGTTCCTGCAACCTTCACTGCAGTATCTCCCTGCCCCTGTCTGCCTGTGGATCCTTCCTCCCCACCCTGCTCTATCTATCTCTCCCACACACACACACACACACACACACCGGTAGATACCCAAGCAGAAGTACATTACAGGCTCTACAAAAGCCACTGATATATTGTATTAATACCGACGCTTATAGGCAGGTATTACAAGGCAACGAAAAAAAAACAGACTAACTGTGAGGAAAGTAGCAGTTTAGTTACTTATTTGTATTCTATATTTTTTTGTGTTGTCAGCATGGTTGTGGAGGACCTCTTGCTGGTTATGGAAGAAGTGAATGCTACATTACTCTAGATAGGAATGCTGTCTCAAGAGCTCCTTATCAGAGCAGCACTGCCTTGACACTAATTCAGCCAAGAAATCAGCTCAGCCCTGAGCATCTTCTACCTTTCTAATTAGGCATGCTTTGTTCTTCCTCAAATGCATTATAGTCCTCGATCCAATCAGACTTTTGCTGCGTCACTCATTGTTGAAGTTATCCAGTATAACCATTTTTCAATCTCCAATATAAAATTGTACATTCATACATTTAAATTTTAATTTACAGAGGGAGGGGTTAGTATTTTCTCTGCTTAACTGAATTGCTTTTTTAAATTACTGTACACAGCTTGGTTTAGCAGCAAGGTTAACATCAGGGATATCAAATACTGAGATTTGTGGTCAGGAAGGGAAAGTTTCACTTCCCTTGGAAAAAAAATCTGTTGAGGCAACAAAACACAAGCTGTGCAGTGCATTATTTAATAGCATCCCTTCACCATTTCAATATTATAGCTTCCAAAAATCAAGGGGTCCATGTTGTATGGAAGCAGAGTACAGGTATTCACTTTAATAGCAGCTGCATGGAAACAGGAATGTTAAAGTGGATTCAAGCAGAGACGTGCTGCAGAGACTGTGATTAAACATCCACCACAATCTCATTTACTCAGTCACTGTGCAAGCATCTTCAGGAGCTGTTGCAACCTGCAGGATGAACACACAAAGGGCTCCAGTCAGCGCCACATCTTGGGAAGTATTGCGCGGGTAATTCACAAGCTCTTCTGTGGCGTGACGGAAGTACAATTCACAGATACTCCACACTATCTGCGACACATTGTGCTTTGGGGACTGAAGCCATCATTGAGGGTGTCAAGTTTAAACGCGTGCACGCTTCAATTGAGCTGCCTACTCCTGACTGTTCAAACTAAAACTCAGAGACGCCATCCACTGAACTCGTATGCCTTATTCAGTTTCTTTGCTATGACTTCAACGGTTTATCTTAGTACATTGTGTGCTGGTTCTTTAAACACACGATGGCTACATGCTGATTTGACTTTTTCATTGTGTGGGTTCTTGGACCGCAGAGCATGCTTCTTTGTGGATCTGGCAAGACTATTACAAAAACGTTGAACCCTTTCATTATTTGTGTCGAACTGAACAAGGAATTCCTTTAGTGAGTATGCAGGAGAACAGGACAAACTTTTTTTTTTTTTTTCCTTTTTAAATATATTGATACAGTACAGACTGGGACCTAGGAGTCCGATGAGGTTCCAAGGTGATTTCTGACCGCCTGTGTTAACATACAGCACTAAGATAAGGAGGGACCTTGAGGTCCTGCCAGGACTGACAGGGTTACATTTACAGCAACAGATCTGTAAAATGTGCAACTGTGGAAGCCTTAACCACTATTACTTAAAAACTACATTGCAAATCAGAAGAAAAAACTTCTTGGGGCAATCTACATAAAAACTACTTGCAGTGCTTTGTGTAGGGAGGAAGGAAGGAAGGAAGGAAAAGCTTGCCACAGTTAGACAAGGAAGATCCTTTCAAACAGACAGCAAATCATTGCCAGCAGTTCATCAGCAATTAATGCTGACAGCAGCAGTGACTGGGGTTCTGGAACCTGTTCAAATAATTGAAATAAAGCATTATTTTACAAACCCGACAGCCCGCTATTGTATCATTAAACTGGAGATCCATTTTCTTCACTACCGCCATATGGGTACAATTTGATTGTAACTGTTAAACAACTGAGCTCAATGGGTGTGAACTTTGCACTTAAAGTGGGGAGGTTTAAAGACGCTGGTCAACGCAATTAACTATAGAGATATACTAGTTACTATATCATGAAAACTTACTGAAAACCATTTAACGATTAGCCAGAGACTAGAGTTAACAGAACTGTGTCAAACTACCCACACAGTAAATTACAGCCATACATGTAAACATGGGCTGCATTTCGTTGTTTAGGGAAAATACAACTAGTGAACACATCGAGTGTATGTTATAATATGTAGCTGCTGGTGCTTCATGCAACATACTCATGATTCCTTTGTTAAAGTGGGATTCTGCTCTCCCACTTATCAAAATGAATATTTACGTTGCGAGTACAGAAAGAGACATGGCGTTAGGCCAATTCTTCGTGGGGCCGAATCGTGACAGGGCTGGTAATGTTGCTAAAGCCTTATTTCAGGTAATCTCTCCATCGCAACAATAAGTTTTTACGAGTAAAATTGCCTTTTTGTGTCGTTTTATTTCTCCTGTTTGTAGCAATACGTTTCGGAACTCGAATGTATTTAATAGCAGTAATGGTGATAATGATTGAATAGGTTTCCTAAACGCTAATCCCATATTAACTAATAATGCGTTTAGTTTACATACGTCAGTAACCTTTTAATTAAGCCAAGGCTCACTTATTTTGCTAGCTGCTGTGTTTACTGCGGCACACCTCCAAAGCAGGAGTCCTTGCTTGGGTGGATGTGTGAAACATGTACAGAGATGGGTCGCTTTATTCCCCACCCATTTCACAAAAACCAAAACCAACAGGCCCGGAGTAAATCCTCGGGTTTGTATATGCATTTTCTATCGTACTAAGATTCTTCCAGAAGTCTATTCAAACCGACGCCCGTACAGCTCATTGTTGTTGAACGGATAAAAATATTCACCCAGTAATTAACGAGGGCCGTGTGTGTCAAAATCCGCAGACTCGGTTTTAACTGAACCCTTATTTCTACCAAGGCCCGTACTGAATCCCCGGACTGGATTTCTCTGACCCCCTCCCTCCATCTCATTGCTCAGGCGACTCACCCGCATCCGGAGCTCGTAAGTAGTGTATCTGGTCCTGCCGACGCCAATGGTCTGTGGATTGAAAACGTCAATTTCGAGAAAGTTGCTAGGTGGCCCATAGGCATCAGTCAAGTCCTGCGGCTTGGAGTTTAACCGGCGGGTGTCCGCTACCGTAGGTTCCGACATTTTCAGCTCCGAGCTGCCACTTGGGGACTGAGAGAGACTGGAGCGCGACAGCAGAACCTGCCCCTTCAGCGATAGAGCGCCACGAAAACCAATAGGAGACGAGAAAATAGAACGGTACCGCCCCTGAGATTGATAGACAACAATTGTAACAAATAGAAAAAAAAAAGCGCCGGCCAAAAAATGACCAAAGAGCATTCGCCACCCACCCAGCCAATAAGGACGGGGGAGGAGGGAGGGGGAACGAGAAACTACAACTCCCGGCAAGCAGCCAGGTTTTTCTGTTTGGTGTGTGTTTGGTGTGTGTGTGTGTGTGTGTGTGTGTGTGTGTGTGTGTGTGTGTGTGTGTGTGTGTGTGTGTGTGTGTGTGTGTGTGTGTGTGTGTGTAGTTTACGAGTCTATTTATGTAGTAGCCTGTTATTCTGGCAAATTACGTTTACAAATATGTTTTTTCATTGAGTATTTTTTTTTTTTTTTTTTAATAATATTGTTTTCGCACTTTTGTAATTCATATGCTGTGAATTCGTGAATGCTAATAAAGTTTAAACTGAAAATGCCTTTAATTAACTGGCTATGTAAATCGCATATGTGACGCAATCACTTCAGAACACCCTAACAACACTCGAGGCGCGAGGTTGGGAAACCGTCTTGCGTAAGAATTGGTATCTGGGGATGATATTGCCCAAGAAGTCACGATGATCTGATTTGTGGCTTTTAGCACTGACTTCACATGCTATTTGTGAGTGACTCACCCTCTCAACTACATGCCAAACAGACGGTTTCACACGGGAGAGAAAAAATAAATAAAAATGCACACCACCACCCTTACACACTATAGGCAGGCCGGGTAAAAGTGTGCTCCATTGTATTGTTTCCATCACTTTTTTTCTCTGGAATGCAACATAACTACTGTCTGGGAGTGAAACTACACATGCGCATAGGAACTGTATTCTACAATAGTGTAATTCTATTTTAGAAAGCACGGTCGATGCGGTTTTTGGCTTGTGTTTGTTCGACGCGTATGCACACTTTTGACACAGTCTGCCCCACAGACCTTTTCATCGCTAGTTTCGCCTAACTGCTGATGTTCACAGCCATCCATCCTCGTGCTTTTGCTTTTCCTTTGGGATTGCATCATCCAAAACTCTTCCAAAATCCGCTCCACCCACAGATGTGGGGTTGAGACGTCTGCGCGAAGCATTGTGGGGATTGTGGTTTGCCTCTCAGCCTGAAGCCCTCTACGTTGTACTATATTTTTATTACTTTTTACGAACGAGAGGTTTGATCTTTGTACAGTTCTTTAAAGGACAGTTAGATCTCACAAGAGTTCGTTTAGCAGACGGCCCTTCTAATTTATATGCGAGACATACAAATGGCTTTGTTTTGTTATCACTTATCTCCATCTACATGTGCATTATGGCACTTGTCAGTTCAAAATACACAGAAACATTATTGTTATCCATTGTTCGAATACATTATACAATAGCAATGCATAATTATATCCAGTATTTTAATATTACTTATCTTATCGTGAAGATTCAAACACGGTGACTATTTTGAATTTAGTCAAAACAGATCCTTCTTGTTATTATTCACAGCGCCTAACTAGTTTTGGATGATCTCTGTACCCCTAAAACACAAACTAACGCATTTCTCTGCATTTTACACAACGGGTTTTGCAGGCTAATTTCTTGTGTACTGGTTCGTTTTTTTAAAAACTACATTTCCCAGCTTTCCCGGCAACCTTCCGCACGCCTGCGCAGTGTGCGTTGTTCCGCTGTGATAAACATACGTCAGACGGGAGTCTTCGTCGAGTCAAAACAAAACAAAAAAAAAACTACGAGGGACGAAGAATCTGGTTCCAGAGATTGGGAATAACGAGCGGAGGTTCGCGAAATCGTTTTTTGTTTGTTTTTTGTAAGTGTTATTACGTATTGAACCGAAGCCGGAGTGAAGCTCGCTGCGGTTTTTAACTCGAGTCGAAGGTGTTTGTTCGGTCGGGAGGGAGGGAGTGCGCGAGAGGGGCTTCTGCTGGGAAGCGCGAGGCTGCAGTGTGCTGGAAGAACATGGCAGATAGCAACACGCGCCAGCCTCCACCGCCGGTCTTGCAAACTTAAAAAAACAACAACAGCTTGCAATTTTTTTCATGCCATTTATTGAAGCTTTTCAAACCATTTTTAGCTTTTTGTTTTAGGAATCCATACTTGCTGCTGGTGCCGCTAATATAATACTCCGCGAGTGACACAGCAAGGCGCTGAATTGCATATATGTTTTTCATAACTCCCGAACGGATTATGTTCTCTGAAAAGCGCGGAGGTAATTTTGGGACAATTTAATAATAACATTTGAACTTCACACCAAAGAAGGATCTGAGCGGTTTTTTTGGATGCAACGAGACTGGATTGTACAGTTCTGCGGTGAATGGGTCGGAGTAGTTATTCACACGCCGCTGGCTGACTTGTTGAGTTGAGCAAAATAATCTTGAGCCGGACTTTCTGTACTTTGGAGGGTTTTGCTGTGAAGGTGCGATGCGGAGTTTTTTGGATGCTGCTGGTAATCTGTTATGAAATTGGGAGCCACCGTGCTTAAACCCCGAGACTGGAAGCTGTCACTCAGCCCCCTCACCTGTGACACCGCTGTGCTGGATGTCTCGTAGTCATACCTGCTGATCTGCTAAAGAGATCCCGTTGGTTGCACGCTGTTGTACAGTGTTTTTATTGCTCTATGCAAATATATAAAGTATATATTTTAAAGTCTATAATTCTCATTTAAAAACACGTTGAATTGGAAGTCTAAGCACAATAAATAGGCTTGCTTTGGTAACTGTATCTGAATTATTAATGGCGAATGCCACCTGTTCGTTCTGAAGGAGTTTAATGCACAGCCGTCAGTTTTCATATTGCTCCTTGTTTTTGCATTCAGGAATACTCGAGGCAGCTGTTTTATCAAGGGGGCGATTCAATAAACCCATTAAACACGTCGATTAACACACGGAGCTGCCGGCGCCAGTTTTAGCTTCTTTCTTGGTAAACGTATCGGATACGGGACTCGTTTGTTTTCACGGATGTAAACAGCACTGTCCAGATGTTTTAATTCACCGACTCATTGAAGAATTTCTTTTGTGTCTGGATTTTTTTTTAATGCCACAAACAGAAACCGCGTGTCCTGCCTGCTGATCACGTCTGCCAGTAAAGCGGCAGGTTTTACTATTAAGGAGATTACTATTCCCTTTAATCTCCGATCCGTGGTTTTGCGCTTCAGCGCAGCATGCAGATTACAAGCATGTTTTAACCCTGCCGTTCTGTAGGAATCTCCTTTATGCAGAGGATGGTGACTCAAATGAGTAATCAGGACTTAGGTGCAGCTTCCTGAACACGCGTGACATCTTTTATAGTCATTATTATTATTATTATTATTATTATTATTATTAGTCTTTGGCAATGCCATGTTGATACAATACTTTTTGGGGACGTTTTAAAGCATTTAAAAAAAAAAAATTCTAAAACTGGTTTGAATTATTATAAATATATATAGTAAATAGCTCGCATTCAAGAAAAAAAAAACTATGGAGGAAGAGCAGACAACCGCAGTTGAAATCGACCCGGACTTTGAGCCTCAAAGTCGCCCGAGATCATGCACCTGGCCTCTGCCTCGGCCCGACATATCCACTGTCAAACAGGAGGGGGGCGATGGGGCGGAGTCTGCCGCGGGGACCCCGCCCACTGAGGAAGAGAAGCAGGAGCCTCTGCCAATCATTTCAGAGCCTGAGACAGTAGCGGTGCCCGAGGGCGGAGTTCAAGCGGGGGTGGGCGGGGCTACCCCGAGGAAAGGCTCCTCCCGCCGGAATGCCTGGGGGAATCAGTCCTATGCAGAGCTAATCAGTCAAGCCATCGAAAACTCCCCTGAAAAAAGACTGACCCTTGCCCAGATATATGACTGGATGGTCAAAACAGTGCCTTACTTCAAGGACAAAGGGGACAGCAACAGCTCTGCAGGATGGAAGGTTATTATTATTATTATTATTATTATTATTATTATTATTATTATTATTATTATTATTATTATTGCTTTTTTGTTATTATTTCTATCTTATTGCAAGTTAGACTGCATGCATTTGATTCTCTGATGGTGCACGAAACTGTAAGGGGCGCCACTTATGGGGACAAAAATAAATGGATCTTGTAATTGAAGAGCACAATGTATTCAAAGCATATTAACATATACTCCTCCCCCTCCTCCTGCCCTGTACAGAACTCCATCCGCCACAACCTGTCTCTGCACAACAAGTTCCTGCGCATGCACAACGAGTCGACCGGCAAGAGCTCCTGGTGGATGCTGAACCCGGAGGGGGGGAAGACCGGCAAATCTCCCAGGCGTCGCGCAGCCTCCATGGATAACAGCAGCAAGCTCCTGAAGAGCCGAATCCGCGCAGCCAAGACTAAGAAGGCAGCCGCCGCCGCCGCTGAGGGGCCAGGCGGGGGTGCAGACAGTCCCAGCGGAGGCTCCCAGCAGCAGCTCCCCAAGTGGGGCGTCAGCAGCAGCAGCCCCTCGTCCCGCGGCAGCCTGGACGACCCCGATATCTGGACCAGCTTCCGGCCTCGCACCAGCTCCAACGCCAGCACCCTGAGCGGCCGGCTGTCCCCCATCGCCCCCGGGCACGAGGACGACGAAGGCCTGGACGAGGACGACCTCCACTCCACCCTGGCTACCTACTCGGCCACCAGCGTGCCGCCCACCCTCACCGAGACCCTGCTGGAGGAGCTGGAGCTCATCGACGGCCTCAATCTCATGTCATCTCAGCAGCAGCAGCACAGCAACAGCAGCCCCTCCGCCAGCTCTCCCGGCACCACTGCCCTCCCCTCGGCAGCCACCCTGCTCCCGAGGAGCGCCAGCTTCTCCTCCTATCGGCAGCTCCAGCAGAACAAACGGGAGCAAGCCGCGGTAGCGGCGGCAGCAGCAGTGTCGGTGGCACAGGCGATGCAGCAGAACAAAAACGCAGGCAGCACCGCCACCGCCAACTTTGGCAACTCTCTGTTCAAGCCCTTGCCCAGCCCTGCTGGCGCCAATAGGGTGGGAGGGCGCTTCGGAGGCAGTGTGGGCAGAACCGAGCGCCTTCCCTCCAGCCTAGAGGCCCTCCTGACCTCCGACTCGCCGCCTCCCAGCGATGTCATGATGACCCAGGTTGACCCCTTGATGCCGAGCCAGAGTGCTTCCAACCTGCTGATCCTGGATGGCCAGCTGAGCCGAGGGAAAGCGGCAGGGCAGCAGCAGCAGCAGCAGCAGCAGCTTTTAGGGAAGAGCCAGGAGCAGGGCTCCCTACTGACCATGTCACTCCAGCAGCAGCAGCAACAATACCGAGCCCAGCTGGGGAATTCTGTCCAGCAGCTGGGATTGGAAATGCTGGTCCCGGGAATGGGCCAGGACTCTGCCCACCTGGCGGCTCTGAAGGCCCAGCTGGCCCAGGGTCCCGGCAGCCCCTCGGCTGGGCCGCTCCTGGGCGGGATGCCCTCCTCGTCTGCTGGGGGGCTCCCTGGAATGGGCCCCTTCGGAAGCTCCGGGTGCTTCCTCACAGGACAGGACAAGCTGCCCACCGACCTGGACATTGACATGTTCACGGAGAACCTGGATTGCGACGTGGATTACATCATCAACAGCGACCTCATGGATGGAGAGGGTATGGACTTCAACTTCGACCCCATCCTGAACACCAATCCGAGCTACCCCAGCCCTGCCACCAGCCAGGCCTCCTCCCACAGCTGGGTTCCCAGTTAGTCCCTCAACGCCCCTTGCAGGTATGTGTTTGTTTAGCAGGGGGAGGGACAATGCAGCGCAGGAGGACTGTTTGTAGCCATCTGTTGCAGCAGCTGGTTGTAGTGTGTGACTTTTTCAAGCAGTTTTGTCCCCCCGATGTCTTGATCTGAGTCACATGAAAATGTCACCTACAGCTAGTTTCGTGAACAAGTTGACTCTTGTCTTGTATTAAAATGTTTTTGGCAATCTTCTGAAAATGTGGTGTTGTGAAGATGCAGGCCCATTGTAAACCATGGCTGTGTTTAAAATGGGTGGGAGTTCAGTACGTTTTCAGTAGAAAAGGGAAAATGCCAGGAAATTGTGCAGACGAGCAGTGTGAGAATTGTGCAAAATACGATTTTAGAAAAGGGACGTCTGTAATTTAAATGCGTGAATGCTCAAATGGAGAGTAACCGCGCGCATGCTCCAGCATGATTTTCATCTCGAGAGGCACTCCTTGATATTAGAAAAGCACAAAGATGAGCAGAAGAAGAATCTGCAGTATTTATTAGAGCCTGCTCCTTGTGAATCATTGTGTGAAGCTGTGCTCCTGCCACCCCCGTGCTTTCTCCAGGTTCTGCTGTGAACTCTGCAGTGCTGTAGGCTGTTCCTGCTGATTACTCAGCCGCGCTGTTCCTGTCGTACCCTTTAAGAGCCCACTCTCCTCTTCACTTAGCCTCACTCATTGTTTCAGTGCTTGTGGATGGATCTGCTCTCTCCCACTCCACTAAAGCTGAAGCATGGTCTAGTGGCCCCCGTTCTGGATGAACAGGATGGAGGCGAGGGTGTTTACAGATTCCATTTCAAGGGCCCTCCAGAGCTCAATAGCAGCGTGTAGGTGAATCGGCCCTGGGCACTTTGAGCTGTGCGGGTAATGAATTTGTTTGAGAGGCCTTTACGGTAGCACACAGCCTCACTGCCCCAGTTCTGAGTCACGACCTTCGAGCAAAGATTCAGCAATGTAGCAATGAAGTAAATGAAAGATTCTGTTTTCAGTGCGTGTGTGTCAGTGTGTGCGCGTGCGTGCGTGCATGTCAGTGGATTCAGTATCCAGTGTCCCACAGGTAAATTGCATACAGAGAGAAATGGAGTGGAAGAGACGCTGGAAAACCCATTATAGATAAAGCAATAATTTCTTAAGGCTTTATTTTCATGCCCCTTTTTTGATGCATGTATAGACTTGTACAAACAGCTGTGCATTCTTCAGCAGTGTTTCTTTGGAGAATATTGGGCGCAGTTATTCTCCCCATTTTGAATGTAAATCAACCAGCTGCACAGTGATATGTATTCTGTAGCGTGCAGTTCATTGTAGTTTGTTGAATTGTGTCATTGTTTTTGCTTTTCTTTCACACAGGATTCTCCAGAGCCCCAGACCCCATGCAGTTCCTTCATGCCGCTGTGTGGACTGGAAGCTGAACTCACAACCCTCGCAGCAGCTTCGTAAGGGTTATGAAGACACTTGGCCATACAAATCACTGCACAGATATTTACAATATATATATATATATATATATATATATACACACACACACACACACACACACACATATTGTCCGGACCTCATGTTTGTGTCATCTGCCAACCAAAAAAAATGAATTTCAGCTTCCCTGAACACATTTTGATGAGAATGCGACAGAGAGAGAGGTGCTGTGCAGCCTGGCACCCCGTGCTGTAGAGTGAACGTTGTGTTCCTGTATTCCCTCCAGCATGGATCTCAGCAGCCTGCTGTTTTGACAGAATGCAGACGGCTCAGTACATGGTGATTGTGGGTGGGATTGCCGGCACAATGAGACACTAGCCTGCCGCTGCTGCAGTGAGTTTGCTGGTCTGCACACACAAGGCAGCACCTCGCGGCACAGCTTGTGTTTAATTAGCACAGATTGGGAGGAAGGGTCACTCAGCGGGGAATGCTTTTGTTTGTTTCGTGTGTTTGTTGTATCCCTTTTATTACTTTCAGCGTTTAAAATAGGTGGTACGATTTGGGGTGTCTTTTAAATATGGTGACATTAATAAATAAAGAAGCCCACCGATCCTTTCCCGTGGGAAGAAACTAGACTGAACAGAACAAAGCCTTTGCTGTTCTCTGCCTGCGCGTCATTTGGAGTGTGGTGTTGGCGCACCAGGGCTTAGCAACCGATTCAGCAACAGGCTGAGGTCTGTACAAAAAATAAAAGAATCTATTCTGGAATGCAACCCAATGAATTTAGTCTGAGTTCTAGAGCATTCCGAAATACTGTTCTAGAACTCATCGGATGATCTTTTTGCAATTAAAAAAAAATAATAATTGAAATTGCTTTTGTTCTTTGTACAGTGCAACATGTAAATAGCTTTATAAACCCAAGTCTTTTAAAAAGGAGAAAAGGTACCATTCACTTTTAACATTATTTTCAATGTATTTTATAAGCAAACGAATCAGGCAGCTCATTCTCACCCTTATTCCAGAAGGGTTAGGCTGGAGCTGGATTTTAGAGAATGGCTTGTTTTCTATTCTTGAAATGATTTATTTTCTGTATACTAACCTTATTTTGTAAGAAATTACTTCAGTACGTGAAACAAGTATTTTTGACAATAGTATAATCAAGATTGAGGTAAACTAGCTAAATATTGCATTTAAAGAGATTATACATTTATATTAAAAAAAAAAAAAATTACTAAAACGGGCAGAGAGAACTAACAGTTTCAGCCCATTTTTAACGGTCGTTTTCTATATATTCTTTTATTTTGTAAAAGATAAAATCAGTGTAGATTTGTACATAACCGAACAAACACTAATTTGACTGCGTACAGAATAGGAACAAAATGGAGAAAAGTATTTCAGCATCAATAAGCTTACAATTGCTTAAAAGCAAATGCATTTTAAAAATGAAATAAGCAGGTTTGCAGAGTGAGCTTGAAGGATGGAGCAGCGAGATCGCTTTATTAATATTACCAGGAGAGCCTACGGTTGACCCGATTTTAAGAAGCATTCGTGTCTGAAACGTGCACAAACTCCCGTTTGCATCATCAGGGACATGTGCAAAAAAAAAAAAAAAAGTGACCCACAATGTCATTCACAGAGGACTGCAGTCCACTGAGTGACCCACAATGTCATTCACAGAGGACTGCAGTCCACTGAGTGACCCACAATGTCATTCACAGAGGACTGCAGTCCACTGAGTGACCCACAGTGTCATTCACATCTCTATACAGGGCATGTGTTGGGTTTCGTAGGTCCATCAAGCACTCCTCAGCTGCTTCATTTTGAAGCAGTTTTCATCACGTCTTGTTAGACAGAACCTGTTTGAAATCTGCTTAAACGTGAACTAGCCATTAACTCTCAGGGTGGTTACAAATGAAAAGCATTGGCTGGTTATGAGGATTATGAAGATGATGATGATGATAATAAGACAAAAACATTCATGTTTGCTATATATTGTTTTACAAAAACAAAACAGCTTGCAAAAGGGAGAACGAAATATATAAAATATATAAATCTGTTTTCTTCCCTGAAAATATTTTATTTGTTTACAAAATGAAGAAAAAAAAAACAACGGATGCAACAGAGCGACTTCTGAACCACGGAAGAGTTTCACTTTGTTTCTTATTAATCACGTTGCTGTTTGTGATTCTTCATGTGGCTGGGTGGCTTGAGACTGTAAATGGCATTGTTGTTGTTGTTGTTATATTTTAAAGAGTATTGCTGAAACTCCTTTGTTTGATCACATGCTTGATATAGCGGAGCTGAACTGTTGTAGGAGCACCAGGGCTGAATCAGTGCAACGTGAACGTGCCCTAAAAGAGTGAGTGCGTTCCTGACAGTGCCTGTACCTGTACATTACAGACAGGTGCACAGCCTTCAACAGATAACATCCACACCAACTGCAGTGCAGTGTGTCAACTCAGTGTGCAGGGCAGTGGGGTTTCAAACGCAGCACTGACTGTGGCTGCGTTTGAATTGCAATACCACAGTTCTCTTTACTGAGGCCACCAAGTAACAAATAACTAAATCTGAGGGCACACCAAGCCACGTTTCCAGGGACAGCGGCTTGAAACTTGGTTCCAGGAGACCTCGTTTGAGGCAACTTTGCCGTATCAAACCCCAAGTCGACTGAAACCTAGTCTCCTGAAACCAAGCTCCAAGACACAAAGTGGCTTTGTGTTCCCTCAGCTTTAGATTTGATAAATATAATGTGCAACTTTAGCTGTTTCAGCGTAGCATAATCACAGCCGTCTTTTTTTCAGATTATGTTGTTTGGTACTTTTAAAATTTAAAAATGTAATCCCGGTTGCAGACCTGCTCAGTCTGGCTGCTCCTGGTGTGTTCTCTCGGGAGGTGGTTTTGCCAGTGGATTGTGTATTAATATTAATCTTTTCATGTTTTGTATTATTTTTTTTTTTTCAACAAGTTGAAAAGTAGTTTAAACACAAAGCTGTACTCATCCCTTGTTTTTTGATTCTTCATCGTTTTAGTTGTTATTGAGGGTAGACTTTTGGGGAGTTGTGCATAGCCAAGCCGTGTAAAATGTAATCGTTTCATTTTAATTCAGGATATGTTTGTGTTTTGTTTTTTACCTCTCCAAATCCCGCTTTACATATTGTAAAGTTATCTAAGATATGTCTGATTGTGGAAGAAAAAACCAGGAAATTCGGCATCGTTGTTTAACAAATTAAAATGAATTTTTATCTAAACTGTCCTGCGTTATGTTTGTTTTTTTTTTTTTAGATGAGAGATGACTTTGAAGTTATGTTTTTGATTAATGACTCAACCTTACCTCAGGTAAGGGAGTGCAAGATTAAAGTGCGGAGCAGGATCTGGGAAACCAGAACCATGTGGATAAATGAGTGAGTCAGCTAAACAAACAATTAAACACATGGCATGAGTCTTGAGTACACACACAGATAGCCAGCCTTAAGAAAACATACCCGTTCCAATGAGATTATCTTTCTCTACACTGGCTTGACTCTGAAAATGAATCATCTCCTAATGGTCCCTTTGGCAAGGCAGTCCAGGATTAGTGCCAGTCAGGGTGGCGTTGAGAAAGCCCTCAGTGATGTCACAATGTACTGTGACATGTCACGGATTGTGGAAGCTGTGGAGAATCCGGAACCACAGTGATGTGATAAGAGCTGGCCTCTCACTGCAGTGTCTGTGCTTTCAGATGACAGTGCATTTTCTAAACTGGCACGACACAAATAGCATGGTTTTATAACTATAACTGGCATTTATAAGAGTCAGGATGAATACGAGAGTGGGACTGATATTCAGTGGGGTCCAAGGCAATCCGTTCCAACAGGCACTTCTAAAACAGCCCAGACAGTTCCAGAACAAATAACGAGGGAGAGAGGGAGAGAGAGCTGGGATTCAGAGTCCAGACTTTTCTAAAGGCCTAGGGAACAGCCAGCACATTGCACAGCCTCTGCAGGGCTCATCTCAGAGAGAGAAAGAGAGAGAGATACCTACTGCATGGCTAGAATTAATATCCATATATATGTATATATAACCAGGAGATTTACCCACTGAGACCGAGGCCTCGTTTACAAGGGGTTCCTGGAAAACAATAAAACGACCATTGCAATGTGTAAATATCAATTACAACGCACAGACAACACAATAAAAACACGTGCGGGTCAAACTGAATCAGCAACATAGACCAGTCTATAATAAACTGCATGTACGTTTCACTGACGCATATCCAAACGTGAACTTACTGTGCTGCAGGGAGGATGTCACGTTAGGACTCCGGCAATGTTAGCACTCTACATGCATGTGGAGTCCGAGAACTGAGAAGTAACAGATTTCACTGGATGATCATTACCGCCCGCCTCTCTGTCACTAATGTCAGGGTCGGGATGTGTTAACTCTGATCTCAATAATTCAGCTGGATGCAAACGGATTCACCGCGCACACTGTTTCCACCTTCTCAACTCACTGCCTGGTTTATCAATACTGCGTATTGAATACAAGACACTTAAATAACTTCCTACAATTAGAAGGCAAACGCTATACACGACTGTAAAGCAAGCGTAATGCTAACTAGAGTTTACGCGCTTGACGTATTAGCCTTTTAGTAAGCATTTTGTATTTATTATAATTATTATTTTATTACTGCTGTTGTCTTGTGCATTTTGTAAATATAAACGTTAACCTAACTTTGAAATAACTACTTGTCCTGAATTCATTGGCCGTAAACAATAACAGAAACAATCTTACAACACGATTGTATTAGTTCGTAGGCCCACAGCAATGGATGATTGGTCTGTAGCAATGACTATGAAGAGAGAGACTTGAATGATTGACGTTATTTAAAATATATTAACAAAACCCAAGTTTATCGATTAAAAAAAAACACATTTAAAAAATAATTCTAAATAGGTCTTCGGAGGTGAACTTAAATATACATTACAGTTCGGTTTTCTTTTTCCTAGCTATGTATCTACAAAAATATATATTTGTATTCATTGCACGATTTAGAAACTGATACAAGCAGTGTCGCCGGATTACAAGCTGCATGTTACACGCATGAGTTAGCTTCAAATGATTTTAAATGTTGTTATTTAATAAATACGATCGGATTTTTTAACAGCAGGGGGCGCGCTGCTACTGCAATAGAAAAACAAACGCGCTTCCTGTCTGTCCACCTTCCCCATCTAGTGGTTAAAAACAGAACTTTTTAATCAGAGAAAATGGAACCGTGGAGGCACACCATCATCAACAGCTGTTGCACTGGTAATTCTTGTTATTTGAGTTTGCTTTCAGAATGGAAAGTGTATATTTGATTACATACTTAATAGCAGTTTAGACAGTGTAAGTATGTCGGTTTACTTTACAAAGCTATTAAGTTATTTTAAAGTGTTTAAAAACTAGTCAAGACACCTGGCTTGGTTGCAATTAACAACACTGGATATTTAGACAAAGTAAGGACAAAAATAATGGTTCTTGGTTCAGCTATTTTCTAATAGTGTAGACAACTCCTGCTTGACAATCAGTTCACAGTAATGGGACTTTGTTTTTTTCCGTGGTCCAGTTTAAACAGCTCCTGAACCAGCACGGGCAGCACCTCTAAGCAGCACACACCAGCGCTGGCCATTGCTGGGGTTTACCCGAGATCAGTCTCCCAGGTGCAGGGCTGAGTGGCTGATTGTAGCAGTGACCCTCCTCCTCCCTCTCTCACTCCCCCTCCCTCTCACTCCTCCTCCCTCTCCCTCCTCCTCCCCTCCCTCCTCCCTCTCACTTCGTCTCGCTCCCTCTCCCTCTCCCTCTCTCGCTCCCTCCCTCACTCCCTCCTCCTCTCTCTCCCTCTCTCTCCTTCTGCCCCTCTCCCTCTCCCTCTCCCTGCATCAGTAGTTCTGTTCCTCAGCCTCGCTCTGCAGTTTGTGTTTTTGTTGGCTTTGTCTCAGGGATGTGATGTTGTTGCACACGCTCTCTCTTACGTGGGGGGGTCTGGCTGCTCTCCCTCTAAATCTACGTAACGAAACAAAGCAGGCAGCCCACAGCGGAGCTCAAGCAGCCCTGAAAACACACAGACGTGCTCTCAGGAACACGCGAGACACGCTCACCGGCAACAAATACAGCAGCTTAACAGCAACAGAAATGAAAGAACGTGCAGTCCAATGCATGGGTTCTGCCCTACAGGGGAGACCCCCCCCCGTCCCTCTTGTAAACAAGCTGACTGTGCTAACCTGGGCTTTCCTGGTATGTGTAAATCACTTGTTTCGTTTTACCAGTGTACTGCTAGGTTTGTATGAATCGGTTGATTTTTGATGCTTTCTCACCATTAGCTTACAAAGCTGTTCAGGGTGAGACACTGATAATATTCATAATAAAAGGAGACCGAAATAAAACAATAAAAACACACACACACACACCAGAAATGGAACATGTCAAACATATTTATCTTTATAGAAAAAATAAGTCTCTTTCTTTTCCAAAAACAACTTTTTTTGTTTTTTTTCGTTTGTTTGTTTGTTTGCTCGGATTCAGTTTTTGTCCATACATTTACGTGGTAAATATTGAACTCAGAGGCTGTAGTCATGCACTGCTTCTCTGACTCTCAGTCCCGGCGCCTTCACAAACGAGGTGGGGGCAAAGTCAAAGTGTTCCGGGGGGCTGCTTTGTGTTGAAGTGGGACAGGCCGCTGAAGCTTGTCTTTTTGGGAGGGGGACAGGACTTGTGCACTGTTGATAAAGGGGCGTGTCTATCCCCTCTGAGTCCTGGGTCCATGGAGCTTTGTTCTGTTTTCTGGGAAGGTGCTGGAGTGGGTCTGCATTGTGATGTCACCGGGACAGACCTCCCGATTGGCCAAAGAGTGAAGATCAGCCAGCCAACCAGAGGCCTCCAATCCAGTGAATCGAGGGAGTGCTGTTGAATTGTTCGGCACCAACGCTGTGTTGTGGTGCCACGATAAATCGGTCAAATTCAGTTGAGTCCGAAGTGAGAGTCCACTGCTTTGAGTTTCAGCAGCACTGTGTGCTGTTCTTAATGAGATAATACTGCTGGGGTGCCATCCTGCCCTCTCCAGGACTCAGGGAGCGAGCGGTGAGCACAGCGAGTGTACAGCACACAGAACCCGGGCCGTCCCACTAGAGAGGCACTAGCACTGGGGCCTGACCGGCTTCTACTGATCCTCAAATGTCTTGGATCATTCAGACCGAAGATACATACAATACTTACATACATAACATAACATACATCTTTTTTTTTTGTTTTTTTAAACAACATGACCATAAAGGCCTTCCAAAGCTACTGCTTCTGAAATATTCAGGGTACAACACAGTAGATGGAATTTAGCAGCACAAAAAAAAAACAAAAACAGAATTATAGAAAACATTTAATTTCGTTGAGGGGGGGGGGTAAAGATTTCATGACATGTGCATCGTACCTTGATCTCCCCCTCCCCCTCTTCCTAAACGTTTCATTTAATGTTTGATTTTTATACGTCCAGCTCTTCTGTCCAAAGCTGTGTTCTGATGTTTGAACCTTTTACCTCCCAGTCCTCATGAAAGCCTCTCTGTGCACCTCTACAATGACATCTTTCAGACCAATCAGCAAGCCCAGAGAACTCAAGCACTGCAAGATCCCAGAAACGCAGGACTGAAACTTCACACGCCACAGAGGACGCTTCACCTAGGAACACCGATCTACCACAACAAGCACAGTCTGTACCTTTGCTGTGAAAGTACAATCGAAGCAGGCATGCTTGGGTTTTGGAACATAAAGCCCTTTGGAGTAAAGACCTTGATGAGTGTGTTCGACTGGGAAGTGAAAGGTTAACAGTCTCTGCCCTTGTGTCTCTAGCTGCAGGTACAGTGCATGCAAGCCTGCACAGCACTGAAGTTTCACATGTCTCGTTATCACAGTTATCTATAGTACCTGTTCACTCCCATTGCAATCACAGCCCAACAGAAACGTCAAGCTCAACTGAAGCAGGACTTCTGAAGCACATACGGCTTCAACTCCCTGGTGCACCACGAACGCCACACAACACAGCCGAGCCAGGGAGGAACCAAGATGCTCAGGGTTGTGCCGCAGTGGGAAGCCATTTATCGGAACACATCCCAGTCTAAATGAAAACTGCAGCCGAGCGACCAGAGACAGAACAGCTGGAACAACTGAATTGTGTAGGACTGACTGAGCACCCCTGTCCTAGCTGGCACGTATTCAGATTGGGGTTGCGATTGTACAATTTCTTTCTTTCGTTCTTTTTTTTTTTTTTACGAAGACAAAAATCACTGTTTTGTTTTTTCAAAAGTGCTGTTTTTTTAACGTAGTGTTTTTCTTCTGTTTCTTTACATATATAAATAAAGTCCTCCTGTCCCCTTCATGTTATTTTTTATTTTTTTTAACACCCTTCAGCGTTTTTTAAAACACCCTGAAATGTTTGTTGGTTTGTTTCTGTTGCTCGGTTTTGGGGCGTGCATTTTCGTTTTCTGCTCCTATCGCCGTTACAATCGCAGCCAACAATATATTCTGATTAAAGACCTGAATGATCAGCCGGCTCTAAATGCTGAGCGAAGCCCCAGTGCGTTGAAAAATTAATTTTCTGAATTAAAAAATGACAAAACACAGAGCTTCAGCTGCCCTTTAGAAAACAAGAACAAAATATGAAAGTCAAACTCAAATTAAAAAAACTAAAAAAGAAAACTAAACACCAGTTCGTGCAGCCCGGTTTGACCCACACGCTTCAGTCCCAATGCTCGTTTTGCCTCACAGTCTAGATTATAATAATATTATTAATAACAATAACAATAACAACAATTGCACATTAACTGCCGCAGCACTGCATCCACGGCTAAAAACAAAAACAAATTAAGAAGTGTCGAGAAATAAAAAAGTATCAAGCAAAGAGAATTCAAAAAAAAAAAAAAGGCCCCTTCCACGATTCAAGTATGATCTGTGTCCAGTTGTGATGTGTGAGACAGACCAGTCCTGCACACTCGCTCTCTCTCTCTCTCTCTCATCGTACTCTCCTGCACACTCGCTCTCTCTCTCTCTCAACGTACTCTCCTGCACACTCGCTCTCTCTCTCATCGTACTCTCCTGCACACTCGCTCTCTCTCTCATCGTACTCTCCTGCACACTCGCTCTCTCTCTCATCGTACTCTCCTGCACACTCGCTCTCTCTCTCTCTCATTGTACTCTCCTGCACACTCGCTCTCTCTCAACGTACTCTCCTGCACACTCACTCTCTCTCATCGTACTCTCCTGCACACTCGCTCTCTCTCTCAACGTACTCTCCTGCACACTCGCTCACTCTCTCTCATCGTACTCTCCTGCACACTCGCTCTCTCTCTCATCGTACTCTCCTGCACACTCGCTCTCTCTCTCTCTCATCGTACTCTCCTGCACACTCGCTCTCTCTCTCTCATCGTACTCTCCTGCACACTCAGTCTCTCTCATCGTACTCTCCTGCACACTCGCTCTCTCTCTCTCATCGTACTCTCCTGCACACTCGCTCTCTCTCTCATCGTACTCTCCTGCACACTCGCTCTCTCTCTCATCGTACTCTCCTGCACACTCGCTCTCTCTCTCTCTCATTGTACTCTCCTGCACACTCACTCTCTCTCATCGTACTCTCCTGCACACTCGCTCTCTCTCTCAACGTACTCTCCTGCACACTCGCTCACTCTCTCTCATCGTACTCTCCTGCACACTCGCTCTCTCTCTCATCGTACTCTCCTGCACACTCGCTCTCTCTCTCTCTCATCGTACTCTCCTGCACACTCGCTCTCTCTCTCTCATCGTACTCTCCTGCACACTCAGTCTCTCTCATCGTACTCTCCTGCACACTCGCTCTCTCTCTCTCATCGTACTCTCCTGCACACTCGCTCTCTCTCTCATCGTACTCTCCTGCACACTCGCTCTCTCTCTCATCGTACTCTCCTGCACACTCGCTCTCTCTCTCATCGTACTCTCCTGCACACTCCCTCCCTCCCTCCCTCTCTCCAGTCTATGCAGTCATGTGTTGGGTTATTGCCCGAAGTGCATACAGAAGTTCCGCTTGCATCCTGGCCTCCATGATGAGCAGGTTCACATGGACCTGAGAGACAGAAAGAAAAGCAAAGGAAACAAGCATGTCAAGTCCAGTCAGGAAGGGTTAATCTTGTCTGAGAACACGTGAATAAATACTCTTACAAGTCCCGCATGCTGTGCAATCGTACTTGTAGTTTTAATGTGCTCTCTGGTAGCTGTGGGTTGAATACCCTGCAGTGATGTCTGTGTCTGTCTGTCTGCAGTGTAAATAAACAGAGCTTGACAGACAGACAGAGGCAGCATGTTGGCCACAGAGCCTGAAGAAAGGGCTTGGGTTAGGGATAGTCACAGACTCCATGTACCCTACACCCTAATATGCAGCGACACAAGAACTTTTACATGACACGTGAAGCTCTACAATATCGAACACCCTCCCCCTTCTCTCCCCCCCTCCCCCCTCCTCCCTCCTCACCTTCTCAGCCTGCTTCAGCTGTTTCCAGCAGCAGTGGAGAAGCTGGGATTTGGTTTTCTCTGGGTGGCAGGTCACGGTCTTGATGTACAGCTTCAGACTCCTCTCCAGCAAGTGGTTCACCTCTCCGTAGTCATAGTCATCATAGCTGTACTCAGAACACAGGGGCAGCCCGGTCAGGACAGGCTGCCTGCACTCACACACTCACTGGGGTCTACACAGAGCCAAGGTTACGTAAATCAAACAGCTAGCAGTGACAGGAAAACCGAGTCGCTGCAGCGCTTTCCAGCAAACCCTTTCTGACATTCCTTCAGCCTGTACTCCCTCCCTAACCCCTCCACACCTTGACAATGTGTTTACTAGAACACCACGGATTAGCAGTGCTGCCAGGACAGTGGTAAAGCATAGTATAAGCATAGGAAACACATGCAAAAATAAAGTGCTTGTGGTGTGCGGCTGCACCCTTCAGAGCGCAGTGCCGGCCAGGTTACCTGATGCCAAACATGCAGTGGATGTAGTTCCAGACGGCTCTCTTCAGGTCGGAGCCCTGCCCCTCTCCCAGGAGGCCGTTCTGCAGGCTGGTCACTGTCCGGAAGCGCTCGTCCAGCAGATGGCCGATGTCCGAGTAGAGCCGGTTCACCAGAGAGAAGCCGTGATCCTCCCAGGAGTAATCCTGCACGAGAAACGAGAGCATGCGGTTACAGCAGGCAGGCAGCGTCCGGACTGTGTCCGAGTCTATGTGCAATACATGCAGGGTTGTGTTGCAATGCGCAGTGTACTGTGCGGTGTTGTGTTATCAATGTGTTGTACTGCAATTTGTTCTGTTGCACTGTGCTGTGTTATGGTTTGCTGTATTGTGTTGTATTATTGTATGTTCTGCTGTGTTACAATGTGTTACAATGTGTTGTGTTGAAAGCCCCTCACCTGGACCCTGAACACCTGGAAGTGGTCCTCATTGCGGCGTGTGAACTCCTGGTATCTGAACTCGGGGTCCGACAGGAAGCAGGACAGGTCAGTGGGACGGGGCGGCTTCTCCTCCAGATCTGGGGGACGGGACGGGACGGCACTCAGAGGAGCGAACACCACAAGCACAGTCTGCAGACTCCGTGTCAGACTTACACTAACTAGGATACACACAGTATACCTGCCTATATCTCACATAAACACGCAGCACAGAAACACAGCAGGAGGGTTTGGTTTAAAGGTCGCTGAGGCAGCACCAGTGTGAAACACAATGGTTATGCAGCATTGATCCCAAAGGTCATTATGGATCTTTTGATTGAAGAACAGAATAAAGACAGTATAATAACCTTGAAGATCTGCTACTTTTCCAGATAATAGATAGATCGATATGGGGTGCAATCGCCATGGACACTAATACAGCTCTGGCACTGATTCTGCACACTGGAAATGAAGCGTCATGTATGACATGCTTCCTGGTGTTAGGAGCACTGTCTCTGTCTCCAGGTCTGCCCCTACCTTCCTCCTGGTCCCCCTGCGCTGTGATCTTATGCTCCCCTCGTCGCTCCTTCTCTCCCTGCAGCCTCTGCATCCTGTCTCGCAGGGCTCCCGCCTCGCAGCTCGAGTCCAGGGACTGCAAACACACACACACACACACACACAGAGACACACAGAGACACTGGCGTCAGAAAACAAAGGCCTCTGCTCCTTTCGAGTTTCAAACACAAACAAAGCCAGCAGAAAGCCCCGCTGTGCTCTCAAGACGTTGTTGTCAGCACTGGCTGCAAACACACTCTTTGCTGCTCTTGTTGGGTGTAAACCTCCACTTGCATTTCCCAGTGTTGGCAAAACCAAAAACCTTGCTTTGCAGGTCAGCTAGTGCCAAATAACCCCTGCACTGCCAGACATCACTGTGTTACCAGACTGAGTTACCCAGCAAAACTGAATTCCAGTGTATGGTACTGCATGCTGCTCTCATCCACTGGAACAAACTGGACTGCAGTAAAAGTCCATGCGCTGTTGCGGACTCACCCTGCGGCGGTGGGAGCGCAGGTTCTCAGGGGTGCAGGCAGCGTTGCCGTTGGCCGTGTCGCAGAAGCAGTAGCTGCCGAGGTTGGGGTTCCCGGGGGTCCCTGGGACAGGGGGGTCCTGCTCTATCCCCACCCCAAACACGAAGCTGGCCAGAGCGTGGCAGTGAGCCAGTAACACCACTGCCTGGACCAGCTCTGCCATTGACCAGCACTGCTCCCCAATCTTCAAGAGGGACTAGAGAGAGAGAGAGAGAGAGAGAGAGAGAGAGAGAGAGAGAGAGAGAGAGAGAGCTTTACTGTACAGTGTACAGCACAGACACTGCTCCCTGGTCTTCCACAGAGGCTGTACAAGTCTGATCAGAGACATGGGGTTTGTTTAGTGAATTCAAAGTGACCCCATGTCATTGAACCCGGGTCCTACCTCGATGTGCTCCCGGGCGACGAGCCAAGGCCGGTGAGCCAGCACCTTGTTGATCTCGTGAAGGTTGCGCAGGCGCTGGGGGGCGGAGTCCAGGCCCTGGAGCCACGCGGGGTCGCCTCCCACTCGCAGGAACTGGGCGGAGTGCAGAGAGACTAGATACCGGCAGTGATGACGGGCTGCAGCCTGAAGAACAGACAGACACACAGCACAGCACATCAAGAACATGTATAATTACACTGATTATCATTACCCTGACCCCCTGAACCCCTGATCCTGACCCTGACCCCCTGAACCCCTTACATCTACACTGTAGAAACTGGAGACAAACAGCACAGCACATCAAGAACATGCATAATTACACTGACTATCATTACCCTGACCGTGACCCTGACCCTGACCCTGACCCTGACCCTGACCCCCTGAACCCCTTACATCTACACTGTAGAAACTGGAGACAAACAGCACGGCACATCAAGAACATGCATAATTACACTGACTACCCCTCAGCCCAAACGGTTGACTAGTTTCTAGCATTTGTACTTCTGCTTTTATGACAGGAATCTATTTGCATCCATGTGAAAAGCCCCTCGATCCAGTTCTAAGTACAGTGGTGGGGGTGCTCAGCCCCAGGAGCGGTAAGGGAGGGGGGCTCACCATGATGGCGATGTAATGGCGGTAGTGGAAGGGCAGCGGCCCGTCCATGTGCAGGATGTAGTGCTGGGTGCGCAGGAAGCTATCCAGGTACTGCGGGTGGTAGCCCATCTGCTGGGTGACCGAGTCCAGGCGCCCCCTGCTGGCCAGAGCCTTCACGAACAGCAGCTGCGGGCGCTCCTTCTCCGAACTCACCTTTACCACCTGGGAGAAGAGACAGAGAGCCGCGTCAGAGAATACATGCTCCCCCAGGAAACAACATTCAGGAAAATTGGTTCCACTTCCGAATATCTGTAACCCCTTATTGTTTTGTAACAAAGTGATTTTTCTTTGCATATAAGTCTATACCCATGCATTTTCATCGAAAACTTTAATTTTAAGACCACTTTCCTTAACCCGAACCCTTAATTTATACCATCCACTGTTCTGACAGATCCAGTCTCACCTACAATGATACATGAGAACAGCCAGCAAACAGAGCTCCCATTCACTAGCATTGCACATGCAGAATTTACATACAAACAGATAAATAACAAACATGCATGTGGGGGGGAACAAACAAGCGTTCGCTGGGGGCACACATATTCACAGAATATTTGTTTCTGGGGGCACACATATTCAGGGGGACCCATATTAAAATTCCACTGGCAGAGCTTGGAAATGGCGACACAAGAACAGCCTCAACAGGATGGGGATCTGGATGAAGAGGAGCTCAGACTGCAGATCTGGGGTTAGAGAGAGGGAGAGAGAGCACAGTACAACACCCACAGGGAGAGATAAAGAAATGGAGAAGGAAACAAGGAGCGGGGGAGAGACGAGAGCGGAGGAAGGAGAGAATGCGAGTGACAAGGAGAGGGGGTGGCAAGCAGAGCGCGGTGGGGGGGGTGCATGTGAGCGCAGAGTGAGGAAAGGAAAGAGGAGGAGGCACAGAGAGAGAGAGAGTGACTGAGAGAGGAATGGGTTCCGATTCCTGGAGGAGGCGCTGGGACAGCTGCAGCCCCTTCTAGTCCTCAGAGTCAGCGCGTTGACGCTGGGGGCTCACAGGGGCTCCGGCTGCTATTGATCTCAACAGCACCACAACAAATAGGATCTGCGTCAGGAATAATAACCCTCCCGCGGTTCAAGAGGTGTGTTTATCCAGGGTACCGTTCTATTTAAAGCCTTGGCTGCAGCTTCTTAAAAGAAGTGGATCTATCGAGGCACAGGGAGGGGGGAGGGCAGGACTGTGAAAAACAAACACTGTACAACCAACAGCAGCTGTGCGTGTATCCAGGATATTAAACAATGTTAAATAATTAAATCATAAGATCTTGATTCAACTGAGTGAGTACACAGCATTTGTAGTTAACAATATATCACCTTGTTTAAAATCCACACTGGGCTTTATTAATCTGACTGGCACTCAAAGCAAAGCCCTCAGAAGAGAAAGACTTGAAACTAAACACACCAACTAGTGAACAACTTCATGCAGTTCCAGCCATCAGCCACTGGGGGGACAGACTGGCACATTTTTTGCTAACTTACTCCAGCCATGTTTCTTTCATTTCCAGTATTTAAAGCACAGGTTAAACCCTATTCAGAATATGAAAGTTACTCAGTATCGATATGTTGTTAGGTGTCGATCAGCTCTGGTGTAATCACACGAGAAGGAAGGCGTCAGAAACAGCATGGAGAGAGCAATGTGGAGAGAGCAGTGAAGAGAGAGCAGTGAAGAGAGAGAGCAGTGAAGAGAGAGAGAGCAGTGAAGAGAGAGAGCAGTTGAGAGACAGCAGTGTGGAGAGAGCAGTGTGGAGAGAGAAGGCAGGGAGCGACAGAGAGCCAAGGGAAGGACTCACTCTGCCAACCTCAACGGTCATTTTGTGAGAGAGCTTTCATTTTGTCTCTTGCAAACAGCTGCCCTAGCTTTTCAACACGTACGTGAACGAGACAGAGAGAAATCAAACACCGTAAAACAACCTTAATGACGTGCTTCAGTAACTGTTCTTTTATTTGAAGGATTTTCTTTCAGTACCATTTCTGGCGCTTGTACTTGTAAGCCTGACCACAGCAAGCACACCACAACATAAACCACATGCATCTCAGTGTAAACTTTGTACAGCCCTTTACCCACTTCTCTCTGCTTTCTAATTGGCAGTGCTTTCACAGTGCTTGCACTATGCTTTCCTACACTTTGCTGTTCTTTCAGCTCGGTATGGAAACGCTCCTAATTACACACGTTTCTTTGTAGTGTTTACCCACGAAGCACAGATTTTGCAATGTACTGTATTCTCTTTGAGAGTGGGGACTAAAGGAAATGCTCTTGTATCAAAGTGTTCTTATTCAATCCCACCCTGAAGGGCATGCTTAACCATTAGGGCAAGGAGAGATGCCTCAGTTCTGGACATGTTGAGAAACATGCCTGGAGATGATCTCAGTACAGTGTATCTCCAGGCTACTTATTAAACCTGCTTAGATCATCATTGGGCTGGGTGTGAGCTGCTTCTACCTGGCTCGGGTTTATTGCAGTTCTGCACAGTAAAGCACAGGAGATGCACAGCCTCTTTCACATTGCAGCACAGCAGGGCTCAATGGAATTGAAATGAATTACAATCATTGCACTTGAACCTTGAACCTGCATACTTGTAGTTGATATACTTGATCAATTCCAGTTCAATTCCACGCCTATCCAAGCTTAACCCTTCGCAGTTCCAGCTTGTGTTTGACACACAGCGAACGTTACTCTCGTATTTTCAGCGACCCCATCTGTTTGACAAAGCTACAGTTATATTGCGTGTTTGCACCTGTGATTATTACTGCTGGGTTATGTTCCTTTAGCCTTTAATTGCAATTACTGCAGCATCACTGTAACTGTAATTGAACGAAAATCATTGGAATTGGAATTTCAGCCAACAACGCTGCTGGCATTGTAATTATATTTCTAAGTGTCTCCAGGTCTGTGTTCCAGTGATCCCACACCCCCAGCCAAGCTGCTTGCAACCCCCCTGCGTTTGTGCTCTGACCAGCCGATTACTTCAGCACACACTGTGCTCTTCACAGAGCGCACGCAGGGTTACACACAATGCCAGACTGCATCTCTCAGGACTGGAAGGTGCAGCACAGGCCCTGCACGCCAAACAGCTTTCTAAACACTTCATATTTTTGACTGAATGCGTTTACTGTTTACGTGGGACTACAACGCCTGTGTGTACCTGGACAGACAGACACAGTAGACAGATACACAGACAGACAGAAGGAACCCTCTTTAGATGGACAGTGTGATACACAGACAGACTGGCTGACACTGTAGACTGCAGGATCAGCTTCATGCAGAGCTGCAGAGGAGATGGTATTGGTGGGCAGGGCATTGACCCACTTCAGCGCTCTGTGAAAACACTGTGCATTCCAGCTGAGGAGCCAGGGAACATTTTTAGCCATTCGCACACATGACTGTCACTTAAATCTGCCTGCTGTCACGTCCTCATCATTCCACAATCCGGACGGACACTCGGGCCTGGAATTCTCATCCCATTCTAAAGAGGGACACAAATTATATATATATATATATATATATATATATATATATATATATATATATATATATATATATATATATATATATATATATATATATATATACACTGTATATATATATATATTTTAATGGTATTTAATCACTTTGCATTTTAAATGCTACATTTTTATCGAGTGCTGTAAAGTGGTCCCTACCCTTCCATTGATTTATCATTGTGCAACATCATCCAGAGTGAAATACATGACTGACTTTACATGCGCTGACGTTACCTTCCTTACTTGATAGGAGGGGTCGACGTATTACAGTACAGCTGAATAGAATGTAAAAATCTACCATTAAAACCAACCAAATACTTCCCGATAGCTTTTCTTTTGTGAATCAAGTGGTAACCCCACACTGGTTTGGATTGTTCTCCTAGCAGATTCACAGGCTCTGCACCAGTATGACCAGCTGGAACCTGGCACACAGTCCACTTACGTGCAGCCAAGCCAGTGCTGGAGATCAGCTGTCAGGGGCCCCTTGCTGCCTGGCTGCCAGAAATAGTGCCAGGAAAGCTCAGCTCAGACATCAAATCTGTGTCTGTGAAACGCCAAGAGCTACGATTGTGTGGCAATCGCATGGACCTTCACTGCATCACCTTGATCAGTCTTACAAGAGGGAATTCAAAAGAAGAAAAACAAGCTGTTTCACAGACACCAGTCTGTGAATCCCAGTCAGGCAGGGGGTCACTGAGAGGTAGATACTGTAGATATCAAGAGAGATTTAGCACCATGCATCCCTGCCTAGCTCCTGGTGAATAAACTTCCTCCATGACCAACCGTGTAAAAATGTGAGAGCAGAAATAAAATGAAAGCTGCTGTGTGGCGCGGCAGAGTTAACCAGGAGGCTGCACTCGAGAGATGACTCAATCACTAGCGATGCTCTTTGAGATCTTGTGTGGGTGAAAACCACTATATAAATGCAAATGCCATCCTTCTGCCCCCACGCTGATCCTGCAGCTTGAGATCAGAGCATGACTAGGTCCGTGCATCCGTGTGCTGCCTGCAGCTTGAGCTCAGAGCATGACTAGGTCTGTGCATCAGTGTGCACAAACACAAACCACAATGCATGGCACAGTATCACCCAGCACAGCTATGCAGAGCATCTGAACTATGTGGATCATGCATTTGATTAAAATGCTTTATACAGATGTAACGCCTTTTATACTATGCAAATAGTGTACACATCCCAATCATTAGACAGGTCCCACACATGAACTTGTATATACAGTTTCCATGAAATGGTGCTCACGTGGACCAGTAAAGAAGAAATGAAGACTACATTTCATTTCAGATTTCATTTCTATTCTAATTTGAGCGCATCAGTAAATGCATTCTACTGCTATCATTGTTTTAAATGTCTAGGTAAATGCAACTGTACAGCTCACACGAAACAGCACAGTGGTTTGAGGGTTTGCTGTACAGGCAGCGTGGTTTGGGTCCCAGCTGAGAACTGTAAGTGGTTGCAGAGTCTGGAAGGAAGCAGAGACAGGAAAGAGTGTGCGGGGTCTGTCTGGGTGGCAGTCGCTGCACAGCACTGCACAGCTCTGCCTGTCACCCCTGAGTCAGGGGCAGAGGGTTGGGTAAGTCTGTGCAGACACCAACCTCCCTCCCATGCCCCCTGCCTGCCAAACAGACAAGCAGACAGGCAACTGACTTCTGGGTGGCAGTTACTGTAACCTACACACAAACACACATTTTGGTTTCCGTAGAATCTCTACAGAAAAAAATACACACGGTGGGCAAGAAAGGAAAAAAAAAAGAAAAAAACTATTGTCTTTCTTGAAACTAAACTTGAGCATTAAAAAAAAACAGGATTTGTTATTTTTATAATAAAAGAAAAACAAAAATGACTTGTGATCACCATGCGTGCTTTTAGTTTACAGAAAATGTTTGCAAAGTGCTGGTAAAGAACAACAATTAAAGTCCTGACAAGTTCATTTAAAATTGATGTGCCTCCATTTTTTTTCGTTCAAACCAGCAACTAGCATCATTGAAATCATCTGGTAGGCTGTATAGCTGTCCTGTATTCGTGCTTTTGCATCATTCCCAGTTGAACGACTCAAAAACAAATTTCTCATTTTCAATGCACAAGACAAAACACACACTTACAAAAACAACAATGCAAAGTACTAGTAACATTAACAATAATAATAATAAAATCCCCGTTATATTTTAACCTGATATTTAGTAATTATCGATCACAGTCGTAACACCCGACAAACGAACCGCATATTCTTCTATTTACAGAACTACAGATGCGGCGCTCCGCAGAACTGGAAGCATGCTGATGACATCACCTCCGGCAGCTGAGAGGGGGCGTGGTCATCATCGCCCGGCCTGCGCTCTCACACAGTGGAAAAACACCGGCCACTCTATCCGCTTTTAAATACATATATATATATATATATATCCATTCACTGCCTGTCCCTTTTTATTTTTTTTCATGCTCTCTCGACAATAATGTGCATTTTTCTTTTGTGTCAATTGCCGATGACACGTAGCGCTGCTCGAAGCCTGTAATAATAATGTAGACACTGCTTCCACTGACTCAGAAGGGCTTGATTTCCAAGGCTTCCTTTGTTAGCTGTATGTGGTTAAAGTGACGGCATTTTTTTATACTGCGGTTCTGCGTTTGACATGATTACGACATATTAATTATACAGTGTGTCCGCGTCCCACCTTCACCATCCTATAAAAAGAACTACTAAACACCGAATTAAAGTGTTTTTTTCTTCTGTCTTACTTTAAACTCGACCGCTACCCCAACCAAACAAGGAGTTTGCATACTAGAAACACGTTATATCTCTTCGTTGAGGTCCCCACAAATCGTTTGTACACTGCGGTAAACACCGCGCTATTTCGACCATTGTTTTTTGTACGTCATGTTTTTGGGACATACCTAGTGCATTTTAAATCTTAACCAACGTCCAAAGAGACGTCTTGTTAGTGTTGCTGCATGGCAGAGTGTTTGAAGGTCATGTCGAGATCTTCTTGTTGTATTTGGGTTCTTCCCCAGCTCCCTTACTGTACCCAGTGCTGTTGTTCATCTGTGTTAATACAAAGCGCTCCACCAAGCCAAGGCAACGAGGGGCTGTGAATCTGTTAAAACCACAGCTTTCTACACACTCAGAATAGTCTCTATTGGGATTCTACAGAATAATCTCTATTGTGATTCTACAGAATTATCTCTATTGTGATTCTACAGAATTACCTCTATTGTGATTCTACAGAATTATCTCTATTGTAGTTCCAGGGGATGTTGCTCTGCGTGCAGCAGGCTTCCTCAAAGAGGCACGTCCAGGCTTGTTTAGCCAACATTGCTGTCAGGGTTGGAGGAAGTTCACCACACAGCCAGCCCACTGCAGGGCAAGGAGTTCAGAGCCATCTGACTGTGGTGCACGGAATCAGGACTAGACTACAGCATGCTATAGTGACAGCGCTGGAGAGCGGACCATGGGAGAGTGCAGACTAGGGCTCATTAGTAGAGTTTCAGGGTAGTGACAGCGCTGGAGATCTTAGAACAGAGTGTGAACTCAAAACAGTTCTGTGAAAAATACCTCCCGAGTTTAAATAAATAATAAACAGAGCGATGCAAAGCCCACAGCGAGGCTAGCAGGGTCAGGGGGTTTGTAGGCATTGCAAACAAGACGAGAGGGTGAGGACTGCCAGGGCTCGCCACCCTAAACAAGCTTAACTTGCACAGGACCAGACAACGCAAGCTTTTATCCTCTGTGTGTCTGAGGCTCTTCCTATAACACTGCTGACACCTAGACCAGAGATAATCCAGGGCAAAACATAATGAGTTTACACTGAGAGTGGCATGATACAGGAACGCCACACACACACACACAGAGTGCACACACACACACACACAGAGTGCACAAACACACACAGAGTGCACACACACACACAAACACACACACACACACACGCAGCGCACACACACACAAACGCAGCGCACACACAGACACAGTCACTGACACACACACACACAGACACACGCAAACCAATCCCCTAGCATGTATTACCCTGATGAAGCACTGACCAGTGGAGGGCACTGTCAGCCTGCCTGACACTGTGTCAACAGAGATGTTATCAGGTGTACTGCGGTGTACGGTAAACGTAAAGTGAAATCATGGTCCGATAACTCACTTAGAAGGGTAGAACACTGTGCACTGGCACTACCCACTTACCCGCCTTTCACACCCCGTAACACACAAAGGGGATCTGGGCACAGACAGGGAGGCAGTCGCAATGCGCTCCTGGAACCCCAGTGCTCACACACATTCTAGAATGCTCGGGGCAGGAGCACAGCGGTTAGGTCTCGGGACTGGGACCCAGCACTGAGATCAATATATCAGAATCCAGTATTTCATTTCAATCTGCAAACCATTCATCCTGCCCCCCTTTTCTCCCTCCTCTTTCCCCCCCCCCTCTCTCAACGCAGACTAAGCTGCTGCCGTTCACTAACCCCCTTGTTTTCAAGCTTGTTATTTGTGCATCTCTTTCAGAGTGGCGAGGGAGGGGAGGGGAGGGGAGGGGAGGGGGAGGGGAGAGGGAGGGGGGCAGAGCTGGTCTAGTTTTAAAGCCAGATGAGTTTCCTTATCTTCTTGTTTTTGCACACCCACACCAGGCGCCCAGGCATTGGGTTAAGCAGCTTGACATTAAAAAGCAGAAACGGTTCTTCTGATGCAGGGGGTATTTGAGCTGATTTGATGCAGTTGCACTTGTGGAAAGTTTTTTATTTTTTTTGTTCAAATGCTGCATGAACTGTCTGCCTTGGTGCTTGTCTGCGGGAATGCGCAGTTAGAGAGGGTGGCTGACTCTTTAGAAAGCACCCTGGAGAAATATAATTACTGAAGAAAAAAAAAAGAGGAAGGAGGAGAAAACAAAGCAAAGAAAAAAATGAGAAAGAAAGAGAGAGAAAGAAAGAAAGAAAGGACAGAAAGAAAGAACCAAAGTTTATTTTCTGTCTGTCATCTTCATTGTAGTTTTTGTCTGTTGAATTTGGGAGGGGCGGGGGTTAACTTCTGCACCAAGAAAAACAAAACAATAAATATATTCAACCCCTGACTGTTTAGCCCAGACCTGGACACTGCAACAGCTAATTGGACAGCAAGCCGAGGAAGGAGGGAATAAATAAAAGGGAAAATGAATGGGTAACAAAAAATGGAAGTGTGTTAAAGAATTGAGATTATAAAAAAGGGAATAAAAAAGACATACGACATTCAAAAATAACCTGTTCATGATGTATATATATATATACGGTTATATATATATATTTAAGTGGGGAAAAAAAGCCTCTATTGTTCTCAGAATCTGAAAAAGCGCAGTAAACAAGGTCCCTGCCAGGAGCGCCCCCTCCCGCTCAACGAGGGAACTGCAGCCAGAACAGGAGAAAAACAACTTTGATTGGCAGCACCCAGCATCCCAGCACAAAGGGACCGAGTTCAATACCACATTTAAAAGACCCACTGAACCCCAGAGCTTTCAGGTTCACAGATTAAATAAGACTGGAGTATGCGTGCCCCGCAACTCAGCTCCAACATTGCTAAAATACAAAATCGAGTATTTACTCGTAACCCCCCTCCTCTCAGACCATTAGCTTAAAACATAGACCTGCTACGAGAACGATCATATATCAATTAGTTTTATATCATACTTAAGTGACTTACATTAAAGTCTCGCAAAATGTTATGTACAGGGGATTAACTGGACACTATATTATAATTTAGTAGTAGCTAAAGACTAGCATGAAAAGCAGTGAGAGAAAATTATAACCGAATATAGTGTACAGGCATATGAATACACAGGACAGACAGGTTCGGGGTATGTTGGAATGTGCAATCCTATTACAAACATGCAACATGCAAAGAAAGGCCAATTCCTAACACACCATGATGTTGACAATGGTAGATTATTCAAAATGAACTAGACTGAGGCACTGACACGTTATTTCCAAGCTCACTTTGATGAAGAATGAGAATAATGAATTAAACCATCTACCCTGAACATTCTTCAATTTTCAAAAAAAAAAAAAGTGGGGGTCGGGGGGGGGGGGGGGGGGGGGGATCGGTTATATCTCTTCGTACAGGGGGGGGGGCTTAAACATCTTACTGCATCCTAAAAACAACCAATAACCTATCAATCACAGCCAAATACAATGGCATTTTCCTGTTTTCTGTAAACAGGCAGTTAACTATGCATTTGCTTTGGATGTTAAAATGAACTATTTTTTCCAATGCAGTATTTGTTTTCCAAGTCTAAAACATGAATATTTCATCCGCCTCTTAATAATTTGAGTCTGTTTTTATCATGCATTGAAAAGTTTTGAACGCGTTAAGACATTTATTTTTATAAATAAATAAATAATAAAAGACACAGAAACACAACTATTACATTGACACTTAACAGAAAACAAAGATCATTAAAACACAAAGCCTGCATTTCTAGACGGTTCTTCAGGGATTCTGTTATGTCCGATGACATGTCAAAATCAATCACATTTGAATCGCACAAGGAAATCGGTATAATAGATGCTCTGAAAGGATAAAACGGTCCAAAACATTCTACTAAAATATAGAAGAAAAAAGCACCTCCCATTCATTCATACAAATAAGCTACCACACGATCTCCCCCTCCATCAATAAAGCTTAAGGACCTGCGCTCAAAAGGCTGTATTTTTCACATGACGTTTCTAAATAACAAAAGACATTACTCTACTTTTTTTTTTTCTGAAACCGAAAATTAAATGAAAAGTGATAGAAACACACATGAACGTCATTTGCTGCGGATCTAGCGAATGAATGAACAACTTTTATATTTGAAGAAGTTGCCTTTCATGTAAATAATGTTCTAAACTGCATTGAAGCGTTCTTAAAATAAAAGCAGCTGTATTTCAGAAAAGCCTCGGTACCTGAGTCTGGAGTCGCTGGCACTGGTTTCCTAGGGGGAAGTCCATATTTTTTGCACAGATGATCATTTTCTTCTTGGTTAGTGCATTGATCCGGCTCCAGTCCTACTTGCTAACTAACAAAGACCCGACCGACGGTACAATCTACAAGTCCGGGCACAGAGAGAAAAAAAAAAAAAAAAACAACCAGACTGACAGTTCTCAGCGGGGCTCAGCCAATCCCACAACCCCGAGGGCGGGACTAAAGGAACGGCCTGTAGAGCGCCCAGGAGCCAATCAAAGTCCCGGATGAGTTTTTTTTTTTTTTTTTTTTAGGGCTCTTGAGAAGACCAATGAGCGTCAGAGCGCTGTGGAAAATTACCTGCCAGTCTTGCCGTTCAGCCCCGCCCCACTGGAGCAGATGCTAGTTCGTCTGAGCAGTAGGGGAGGGTGGCAGGGCAATGTAACAGCTTTGATGAAAGAGGAAGAGGTGGGGGTGGCAAGTAATGGAGAGGTAATTTATACGTGCCTCCGTGAGGGTTTTGTTTTCACGCGATGGGGGTGCATTTCCCCGGCGACGGAGAAGGCCTTGGACATTCTGTAGCACGTTATAGAAATCTTCAGAATCTGGAGCACAATGTCTGTCTGTCTGTCTGTCTGTCTGTCTGTCTCTCTGTCTGTCAGTCTGTCTGTCTGAGGTTCATTACAAAGCCCTATGTAATCTGTAAACAAATAAACAGCAAAAGTAACAGGAAAAGTAAAGTAAACAGCTTCTTCAGAGCTCGAAACCCTGGGACAGTAGCCAGGGTGTCTGAATGCCCGTCTAGTTCTGTTCAAACCGGAGTGGAGAAGCCCCGAGGGGTAAGAGAGCTCCTGGCACTGGGGCGGACACGCTGAGTGAGCGAGTGGATCAGCTTGTTGTGTGCACCAGTCAGTATGTCTCAGTGTGTGCAATCATGTATTCTTCATCAGAGGATCATCAATGAAATGAAATCTCCCCGATCAGGTGAACAACAGTTTTTTTTGTTTTTTTTTATTGAACTCCCATTTCCGTAAAAGGAACAAAAAAAAAAAAAAAACAGAGTTAACCAGAAGCTCCCAAGTTTTCTCATTTAAAAACCAGAGTTAATTAAAGACTGGAGTAAACGCTTGCTTTGACAGTATAGCCCTTTGATTGTTACTGTTAACGCTGGCTCACCCCCTTTGGTAAGAGATCGCTTTCTGCAGCTTGGTGGCCCTTGCTCATGTGAGTGTGAATCAGTGATGGGTTTTCACTTTCCTTTCCCCAGTGAACTCAGTGAATGCTCTTTGCAATGTCAGTCCTCACGGTATAGCTGCATGGAACTGATCTCAGAGTTTCATGCTCTGAAATACGTTGCTTGGTTGTGAGCTGTTTACGAGGCGGCCGGGAGGTTGACCACAGCCCTGCTGTGTCCGCCGGGCCAGCCCATGATCTGAACGCAGGATCACATGTGCAGAACTTCACTGCCGCTGGTCCAGCTCTTCTGAAACTCTTCCACTGAGCCACTCCTTCAGTGTGCTTGTGATTAAACATTCCAGCCTGATCTAACATCTCCTGCCAGACCGACCCCCTTGGAAATGAGACGAGGTCCCTCATCAGATCACAAAAATGCAATCACGAAAGCCACAAAGAGCCCTGAGGTTGAGAAAGAGCATCATCGCAGCTTTAAAAAGCAGCAGCTGGTATGGACCAGTTATACATCCAAAAAGCAGCTCTGCCGTGATGTACAGACACACTGAACCAGTACCACACACTGAGCACTCTGCAGGCCCAATACAAAAACAGCAGTCTGTGGAGCATATTGTGCAACGCACTGAATGCTAACAGGGTTCTTACAGAGCCAGCTCACTGTCTTGCATTAAAAGCAATCACAGA